>NC_134484.1:132380742-132708242 GCF_040206685.1 Ascaphus truei | reverse complement strand
TTCAGCACAGGTAGCTCAATCAGTCTCAGCTGCAGCACAGGTGGCTCAATCAGAGGCTCAGTCTTTGAGTCACCTGTGCTGGAGCTGGGATATCCTGAAAATTGACCTGTTGGAGCGGCTTGAGGACTAGAGTTGAGCCCCACTGTGTTAAATTGTCCCTTTTGTTCCCCTTTGCGTTCTCTTAACTAAGCAATGAATCAGAAATCTTTGCCATCTTCATTTTCTTTCAAACATTATAACAAGTTTTCAGTATCATGTGAATCTTTAGACGAACTTTATTATATATTGTTATGTTTACTGTTACAAAGGTTTACTTTTTAAACGAAATACAGCAGGGCCCCGCTTCTCGGCGCTTCATTATCCGGCGTTCCGCTTCTATGGCGGCACCGAGAAGGGGGCCGCCATCTTGGATTTCCAGTCGCGCATGCGCAGAACGGGCGGGTGCACCCGGCGCGCATGCGCAGACTGCAGACTGCAGGTTGCGCGTGCATACCATAGGTTGCACATGCGCAGAACGGCAAAAATGCCGGTTTGCGCATGCGCAGAAGTGAAAATCGCCGGATCCGCTTTCCGGCGATTTTCACTATACGGCAGGCCTCTGGAACGGAACGGAGCCGTATACCAGGGGCCCTGCTGTATTGAGTTTCCAGGTACACCAGATAAAAAAAACGTATTAATAGAAGTTGTAAAATAATGTAACTATATCAGGTACAAGTATACGGCTTGGCGTTATCCAAAACCAAATCAGTCCTAAATAGTCCATGCAGAGATTAATGCCAGCCAGCTAATGGAATGAAGCACACATTCTCCTTTAGAAAAAAACTCATCCACAAATACAAAGAAGGCTATTTAAACTCCAGAAAACGGCAGGTTGTTCAGATGTAGATTGTATACTTTATGTGAGACTGAAATTGTAATTAACTTAACCCCATTGTTGCCAGAAATGCATTGCTCAGCGTAGTGCTTTACTGACAACTTGCAATGCAGGATTTAATATGAAACCTCTTTTTTTGATGCTCTCTCACTTACCGTGCACTGACTTTTTTCTCCTATCAACTAAAACTTACTAAAAACAGCGATTGGTGCAGTGCAAAGCACCTTTAAACTTGTTTTCTAGTAGAGTGTGCACTTTTGGTTTTGCTGCATTAACATTCTTGAAGCGGCCGCAGCAATCAATTTAGGCCCTTATGCAAATGAAGGTAACAAATTGACTAATGAATACCTCCTTTAGAAAGAAATGCACTCAAGTGAATGTTACATTGTTAACTAAACTATAACCTTTATTTGTGTAGAATAAAAACTTTTATTCTCTGGTCATTAATAACACACGTTGAAGCCAACACAAACTCTAACATGGGGGAATGCAGGAGGTTGTAATGTGCAGTCAAAATTCCAATTGATTAGAATGGTCTCTCTGTGCTAGTCTGATTTATTACTTTTTGATACAGACCATCTCATTGTTTTAGTTTAAATCATGCACAGGCGGCCTGTATACATGACACTAAGTGGTCAGTATTTCATGTTTATATTTAGTCCTTCTGACTATCGTTATATAATAGATGAGGTTAAAAAAAAAACATGCGTCCTTCAAGTTCAACCTATGCTTTATTTAGACAACAGATACATATCCTATATTTGTTCTTACAGTATATTGATCCGGAGGAAGGCAAACAAAACCCCCCCAGTGGAACATCATCCAATGATGTCTCATAAGGGGAAAAATAAATTCCTACCCGAGTTGCAATATTGGCAATCAGATTTCTCCCTGGATCAACATCCTTGTCATGTTTACTTATTTGGTATATCCCTGTATATCTTTCCATTCTAAAAAGATGTCCAACCTTTTTTTTAAATATATCTATTGTATCTGCCATCACAGTCTCCTTTGTGGCAATGAATGCCACATGTTAACTGCCCTTACTGTAAAGATCTTTCCTTTGTTGCTGGTGAAATCTCTGTTTCTCCAACCTTAAAGGATGACTGCGTGTCGTTTCTACTGCCCCCTTGGGATGAAATTATTTTTAAAGCTCCTTGTAATGACCCTGAATATATTTGTATATAGTTATTCCCTCTTAGACCGCTCTTTTCTAATGTAAACACATCTAAATGAGCTAGTCTCTCTTCATACATAAGATTTGGCTCGTCTCTGCACTTTTTCTAGTTCCCTAATGTCTTTTTTGTGGAGTGGTGCCCAAAACTGTACTCCATTTTCAAGGTGCAATCTGCAATCTTACTAATACTTTATACAGTGGCATAATTATGCTTCCATCCCTACCCCGTTTAATGCAAGATATCTGATTTGAATTAGCTGCTACTGCCTAACATTGGGCACTATCATGCTATCCTGCTCAACAAACTCCAGAGCTCTGGAATAGGGAAGCATGCTTTAAACTGGTTTCAGTCCTACCTATCAGGTAGATCCCAACATGTGTCCATCTCTGGCTCTAACTCTAACCCCCTGGCTATCACCTGTGGCGTCCCACAAGGCTCTGTTCTGGGGGCCCTACTCTTCTCAGTGTTCATCAATGATCTTCCCACAGCTTGTAAGGAAGCCTCAATACACATGTATGCAGACGACACAATCCTATATGCACACAGCCATAGCCTCTCTGACCTTCAACACATACTTCAGTCTGACTTTTTGAGACTCGAAAACTGGATTTCCCAAAACAAACTGTTTTTAAACACTGACAAGACTGTAACAATGGTATTTGGGACCAAGACTAAATTTGTAAAGCTTCCAGTGACTGAGCTCCAGATCAGAACCAACGCTAACACCACCCTAACTCCTGTTACTAGTTTTAAATACCTGTGCATATGGTTTGACTCCCACTTAACATTCGGGATGCACATTAATACCCTGACAACCAAGACCTATGCCAAACTAGGGGTACTTTACAGGAACAAATCCTCCCTAAGTCTCCTGGTCAGAAAACGTATCGCACAGCAGATGCTAATGCCAATTATTGACTATGGAGACATAGTATATGGCTCGGCACCTCAAACCCACCTTAGCAAACTTGACACCCTCTACAACTCAATTTGTCATTTTGTTCTCCAGTGCAACTATAACACACATCACTGCGAAATGCTCAAAGAACTAGATTGGTCATCACTCGAGTCTAGGCGCAAAGTTCACCTTTCCTGTCTTGCCTTCAAATTCTTTGTGGGCAAGCTACCTGAACAAGCTCCTCAACCCTACTCCATGCAGCACTTATCACCTGAGATCAGACTCCAAAAGACTGTTCATGGTCCCAAGGCTCAACAAAGTATCCGGCCGCTCCTCCTTCTCTTACGTACACCCCAAAACTGGAACAACCTACCAGAGACTCTTACATCCACCACCAGTCTAAGTTCTTTCAAAACTAAGGCTGTCTCACATTTTAATGTGGTCTGTAACTGTTTCATACGCCCATAATACACATTATCTTTAACTGTGCACGCAATGTCTTGTATATAATGTATACCCTGCTCATTATGTAACTGTATTTGTAAACATGTATTATTTGTTTTAACTCTGTGCCCAGGACGTACTTGAAAACGAGAGGTAACTCTCAATGTATTACTTCCTGGTAAAATATTTTTATAAATAAATAAAATAAATAATAAAACTATTGCTAATCTTGCACTAAATCCTACCTCATCAAGGATTGTCCTAATTTTTCCCCATTTAATTTGTAAGTCGCCTGTTTATTTTTTTATTTGATACATTCAGTTTAGATACATTGCATTCTGAAATAATGCCCAATTGATTGATACAGTCTTGTCAGAGATCCATTCCCCTGTAGCCTCCTGGAACCATATATTAATAGAGGATCCTATGATATGAGGCACATGTACATTCAGTGAAATTAGACTCTTCTGTGCCTCCCACAGAGAGATCGCTGTGCTATGCTCCGTTCTGAAGCTGAACCCCATCCGCTGCCACATGATGCTGTGTGTCATTCAATTACCCACACTCCTCTAGTCCACCCTGCAGCATTTTCAAGGGCAATCAACCAAAACCTATGACTGGTGCAGCGCGGAGCTTCTTTTAAAGTGCACTTTTTTTGTGGTTGCATTAAGCATTTGAAGCTGCCTCCATGCAATTTAGACCCTTATTTAAATGAAGGTAACAAATTGACTTCAGTATTTTTCTGAAAAACAAAACTGGCGTATTTTTATTGTATTTTTTAACAGAAAATACAATGCGTGTCCCTAACAAAACACTGACTGTATACACAAGTGCCTACTTTAGCACTCCACCTCCTTTGACAATAAGACCTAAAACCTTCCCAGATACTGAGCCCCAAGTGTTGCATAGCATTCAAACTTTTGCCAATAGCACAGAGATACAGGAATAGGGTACGACATATTATGTATGAAGCTACAAAAGTGTATTGTGCCGTTTATTTGAAATGTGTATTTTAAAATATGTTTACATTAGCTGGTGAGAAGCAAAAATCAGGGCAGCCTTATTAGCTATAGTTACTATGCGGCACTGAGAATCAGGACACAACACAATGCTGCAAATGGTTTGTAACGTGTCACTGCTTAGCACCACTAGTTTTTGTTGTGCAGAGACAGCATCCATATTTCCTATCACAATTTGTCCAGAGATAGCTGCTAAGAAGTGCCTTATCACACCCAACAAGTGAAGTCTTCTCTCTTTTGGACATTCTGAAGGTCTGTGATTTGTTTTGAGATCACTACTGTATATAAGATGATAACAAGTTTAGTCTATCGCTGGGTATGAATATTGCTTCGTACTTTCCCCCAACTGCTGAACCGGCAATTATAAGTCAATAACCAATACTATACTAGATACTGAACATGGGATTTTATCAATTATATTACAAATCACAGATGGCCGCCAGAGATGTTGAATCATTTTGAATTAATTTCTTACACAGTGCTTCCAATGTACACAGCACTGCCTAGAACGGATACTGGAATCATAGCCTGGTACCAGCATGTAAAGCACATTACACTACTCTGTGTCCCCAAAAATCCGATCTCCTTTTATTTCCTGATTCATTTCAATAACCGCAGTAACTTGGAGGCATCACACATGTAGAACCAATATCTTGTCATGGCATTAAATGCTGCTGTACTTATTCTCTGCATTGGCAAATCATTTGGGAGTTTATTACATCTTTATCATCATATCCGTTTGTTAAACATGCAATGGAAAAACCTAAAGAGATCTTTTCAAAGCTTGTGGGACACAATGGAAAGAGAAAAAAAAAAACAGACTGTTGAACTTTTTTTGTGTGTGCAGAGTTTCCATTCAAACATTATCTGCCAATCATCCCTGTTAAGGTTACTACATGTTCTTTCACATCCCGGTAATACTCTATATCTTTCCACTCCCTCTGGTTCAGACCCTAACAAGAGTCTTTCAGACATGCATTACCCAAATACAGGGCATTAAAAAAAAAATATTATGATTAATTTAATTATCATGTTCTGTGTAACTTTTAACTCTTATTCTGTCAATTAACAAGTTCTTTCCCGGTTTCATTTCAGCTGCTGAATCCCGTCTGTTCTTTGCATGGGGAGGAAGCTCATTACCAGGGTGCACAGTTCTAAAGATGGTGCTGTTCTTTTTCAATACACGGGCAGCACAAACATTCATTTAGATGCACTTGTTTCGGAGCTAACAAAAGAATACAGATAAGGCACATATAGAAATACAGCCAAGTGACTTAATACATCGTTGGTCGTTCATTAGAGGACATTTGCTGTTCCCAGGAGTAAACCGGCCAATACCCCCAAACTAATAACCACTGAAATCAAGGGATCTAACTTTCTTAGATCCCTTCCACAGCTGTCCATGTAAAAGCCCTGTAAATAATACACACTATTATATATAATGTATTCAGTTTATTGGCTATTATTGTACTGTAAAATCTACCAAACTTTAGTGAATAACCCCGACAGGGCCGCCGACAGGGTGGGAGAGCCGGGACAAGTGTCCTGGGCCCGGTGGGTGTGGGTGGGTGCCTAGCTGGCTGGCACTGAAAGTTGAGCCCGGCCAGAGGTCAGGACCAACTTTTGCGTCCCGCTGTTGTGGGCCCCAGTTCTTCCCAGCTGCTGCAGGCCTCCCTCTCTCTGCCATGCCGGTGTGCGCTGGAAGCTGGGCACGGCGTGGGATAGAGAGGCAGGTCCAGGAGGCCTGCTGAAGCTGGGGAGATCCGGGGCACCAGAGGCCTGAGACCATCCCCAAAGTAAGTGTGTGTGTGTTGTATGTATTTGTAGTATGTATTTGGGGGTGGTGGGTAATTTAGTATTATTGTGTGGAGGTAATTACCTGTATTGTAGGGGGATTGTGAGAACGGAATTGATTGAGAGGGGGGTTAAGTGAAAGCAGAGGGGGGAATGAGAAGGGGTGTAAGAGAGCGAGTGAGGAAGAGACAGAGGGGTGAAGGGGTGAGAGTGAGTGAGGAAGAGGAGAGAAATACATGGGAAGAGGGGGGGAATAGAGGAGGGGGCTCGCGAGGTGTGAAAGGGGGGTGTGTGAAAGGGGGCGTGGCTCGCAAGACTGCTGACAAAGAGAGGGGGGGGGGAGAAACCTGTCGGCGGCCCTGAACCCCAATAGACTTTAAAATCCCACATTGTGGGATCTATATTTTAGACTATCTAACCCCTTAATGGGAGCCAAGCATCCTGGTAATGCTTGCCAGGCAATAGCAATAGCTTGCCTTCAAATGGGTAAACTGTTAATCGGCGTTCTGGGCCCACATTTTCAGCATCTGTTCTGTGTGTATGGGTTGGTGCGATGTAGAGCTCTGACAATCCCACATTTTGTGTCCGGTGGTGAAACAACGGACTCTTCATGTCTTCTAAGTTGGTTTTTATGCTCCTGCCCGCTCTGTATAAACAAGCAGTGCTTCTCCGAGGACACCAATCAGGAAGCTGCGGAGATGAAAATGCACAAGAAGATTGTTAAATAGACAAACAACCACATAAATAACAACAAGTGGGTTACACAAAAATACTTCTTTGTTCTTTCTTCTCAAGTAAGTTAGATCACAGCAATGGAAGTGTTAACCCTGCTACAGCTGAGAGCATGTTGTCCAGTTGGTAGGTTTGAGTGACTCATGTTTTGAGTATATGTTTATTTTGTGATGGGGATTCTGATTGAATGCAGCAGATATATACACATATACACACACCGTTGATGTTTGTTTGGCTTCTGCAGTTCTAATGCCATTACATTTAGGATGGAGGAAACTGTTCAGCCCCCTACCAGGTGCCCGGCTTTCTCCCTGCTCTGGGAGAATGGGGAAATCCCGCAGCACCCTTTTGATCCTCTCACTGAACCCAGGGTACCGCGGAAACCCGTTGAGAAATAATGTAGTAGAGGTTACATTAGAAGAAAAAAAAAAAAAGCTTCTCACCATCATTTTCATTTTGAGATAGCCACTAAAATAGTACAGTGTTATTTTTAAGGGGGTTTGTACTTTAGTTACAATTCATTTGAAATGGCATCAATCATTTATAATATATTTTGCTAAAACAGACCTCAAAAACAAGAAGGACTGAACTGTATTTTAAGAGACCCGACATTCTCACAGTACAGATTTATTGAACGACTAGGGAACATGTTCCGATAAGAATGACATGCCAAATCTAAGGGAGTTATTCAGTCAAATGAGATAGTGTTGATCGGGTAATAGTACAGTTTAATGAATAATCTCCTACGAGTTATTTTTTGTATTTTTTTTTTTAGTAGCCACATACTTTAGACCAAACTTTTTTTTTAAACCAGAACTTCCAGTATAATTTCCTTTTTGGTCCAGGCAGGTTTGTGGATCTGTCTGAGACATGTGAATGTGCATTTTATTTGCTGTACTGTGTTTGGTCCACAAATCCGCAACTCATTTTGGTTGTTGGATCTTGCCAGCTCTGAACTGGCCCCATTCCAGTTCTTGCACAATAAACTATCCATGACAAACCTAACTAGCCCAAGCAACAATCTTGTATTTAAATCTCAAAATTTAGTTTTCTTATGAAACAATAAAGCTCCTTACTAAATAAAAAAAAAAAAAAGCTTATAGACTACTTACCAAAGGTGCTATGCCAGGGCACATTGCCATTTCTTTTTTATTAAGACTAATAAGAAGCTTTAGTATATGTTATCTTTTATGCAGCAGTGCCATCTACATGGACGCTTTTAGATGAGTGACTGTGTACAATGTGTGTGTAAGACAAAAGACGTTTACCCAGCTGTATCTGTGCCAACTACCATCATCTTAAATGGACAGTCCCATGTAGTAGGCCAAAAGTCTGTAGGTGATGTGATTTTTTCAGCTGCTGCTGCAAGTCATTATTCAAACTCGCACACTGCACAAATGGCAGCAGGGAGATCAAAGCTTTTTGCAGCAACCCTTAAAGAACTGTTCAAGACATTGAATTAGGAAGAAAAAGGAATCAAAATCAATGGTGAATATTTGAGTCACCTACGATTTGCAGACGATATTGTTATTTTTGCCACAATTCCAGAAGACCTGCAGCAACAAATCAGAGGACGGGCAGAAGCAAGTAAGAAGGTTTTGGGCCTCCATATGAATCACAGCAAAGACCAAAGTGACGTTCAACAAATGTGTCAACTTTGCAAAGATTGAAATAAACGGAATAGAACTAGGAGTCGAAGACTATGTCTACCTTGGCCGGCAAATAAAAATGGTTGGGAATCATTTGAATGAAATGAATAGGAGAATGAAGATAGGATGGAGCGCATTTGGAAGAACCAAGACAATCTTTCAAGGGAGCCTTCCACTGTTACTGAAAAGGAAAGTTTTCGACCAGTGTACTCTGCTTGTGGTCACGTATGTATGTAAAACATGGACCCTAAATGCCAAGCGAATTCAGATGATTCAGACAACCCAAAGAAGTATGGAGAGATGCATGATTTGTATTACCTGGAGACAGGAAAAATTAATGAATGGGTTCAAAAACAAACAAAAGGTTTGTGACATCATCACATGGGTGAAGAAATTAAAATGGCAGTGGGCAAGACTGTGGCGGTGAGGGTGTACCCAGGCCAGTAATAAAGGTATTTGGCCCGGCTGGGTGCCCCTGAGCCATATGGGGGAATTGTGATTGTCAGCTCTTCAACCCAATCATGGCATGTAACTGCACTTGTAATAAAGGTGTATGTGTATTTTTATTGTTCCAGGAGGGCCAACCAGCGGAGATGTGCAGGGCGTGAGTTTCAGGGGTGATTTTACGGTGGACTTTTGTCAGGATGTGTTTGGGTAGAAGGGGGCCAGTGTTGCGGGTTACCCCAAAACATGTACTCAGGAATCCCCCAGATACCTGAGGAACACAGACCACCAGACAAAAACCTCCCTAGAAAGCAGTTTGCAGCTCACCGCCAAATCTCCCTGCTTCAGGACAGACCAGGACAGTAAGAACGGGCAGGGAACTGAATTACATTACAGGTCCCGGTATATGTCCAAACCCCAGAGCCCAGTGTGGGGTTCAGTACATCTCTCACCAAGTATAAGGTGAAGAGAGTTATAGGTGTTTTAAGTTAAAGCAGAGATTCCCAACCTTTTTTGTGTTAGCAAGAAGGGGTGAAGGAAGAGACTTCAATAACCCTATAATAATCCATGCAGCCCATCAGGGATGAGAGTCATCATGCGGTAACAGATTCACCTAAGATTTATCATGCAGTGAAAGATCCATCCTGTAACAAGACTTAACATCGTAACTAGTAAGTGTATTTTTCGTTGTAATTGTAAATAAAGCTGTGTATGTTCATTCTGTAAATGAATTACAGTTTATTTTATCTCTTGCTTTGCTCAGTCAAAGGATCCGGGTAATTTAAGATGTTAAAAGCATTGGTCTCCCGTGACAAAGACATATCGCAAGAAGAAATTGTGATGGGCAAGGGTAACCAGGCTTCATAATAAAGGTTAAGCCCTCTGGTTGCCCTTGGGTCCCTGGCAGCTATCCAGCACTATAAGCCAGGGGCCAGGTATCTTTACATGAAAAATTAAAGTGATCCCTGCTTTTCCACTTTCCATGTTCCCTTAACCCCAGACTCACGAAACTTGCGGTGTGTACTTTTTAGGTGGGATATTTGGGTATGAATGTAATTATTTTGGTTGCAGGAATTCAGGGTCCGGAGCTACCGGTAGTACCTTAATTCTACCCGACGTGCAGGCACTATTTGCCGGTACACGAGTAGAATTACACCGGGGCTGTCCAGACTCCTGATTTTCGATCCCCAATATCCCAGTCCTAAGTCCCTTACAGTCATGAGTCTCCCCAATGTCCGCCATGTATTAAAGTATGCTTTATTAAGTTTGATACAATTCTTATAAGGCTCTATGAAGGTTGCCCAGGCATCCAGTTAAGGTGCCAGCAAGTGTGCACAGAGTCCGTAGTTCAAAGGGGAGAGGATGTCGAGAGGTGTGAAAACGTTTGGTGGGCGAGCGAAGGGCGAATGGCCAGGTCTGGACTACAAAGTGCACCCCGTGGGGACACCTTTTGTAGTTTCCAGATTTTGAGGAGTCGACCCTGCAGGTGGCAATGAGTTAGCCAGTGAGGATGCAGCCATAGAGTTTGCTTTCCCTTTGGCTAAAATCATATTTTCCGCTCACCCGGTTTTTCGAGCCTGCTGGGTACGCCTACTCCTCTGACGTCGGCCGGGGACGAGCCCCTTTCTATTGGCTGACGGGGAGGAATTCCCACTCTCCGATTGGCTGCTCCTTCCCCCTCCGTTCTGAGAATAGCCCAGTGGAGTGTATGTAAGGTGCTGACCAAGAGAGGGAGCCTGTCCACCCAAGCCAACCAATGATCTATCGATGAAGCTGAGGCAGGCTTTTCAAAGTGGCTCTGTTCGAAATAACAGAGCAACCGACTTCGTTTTGAAGCCTGAAAAGTTTGCCTCGCAGAGACTGTCCCGTCTTTTGCGCCCAAGTTCTCAGAATTGAACAGAGCGGTCGCGGCTAGGAATTGAAGCAGAAAAGAGGACCAGGAGAACCGGGTGTATGTCCCAGTCAGGGTAAGCTCATCCAATCGGGCGCCTTTGCACTTAGGAAAGCCTAAATTCCCCCCCCCCCCCCAAGATCCCCAGTAAGTGTATTTTTACTGTTCCTTGTGTATTTCTTCTTCTTCTTGTACGTAGGTTTACCAAAATAAACACAATTTGTTTTTACTATCTTGTTCTGCCTAATGAATGATCCCGGTAATATATAAATGGTGTAAAAAGTACCTGGTCTCCCGTGACATAAATTACCATCATTGGACAAAGATTGTACTCGACTAGATTACAAGGGAAATTAAAAGACCAATATGACGACCAAAGGTAAGATGGGTGGATGAAATCAGAAAATGTTTTGGAGCAACGTGGAGAAGGGAGACTTGCAACTGCGGTACCTGGAAGATTATTGGGGAGGCATTCATCCAGCAGTGGATCGACAACCGCTGAATATATATATATATATATATATATATATATTTATATATATATATATATATATATATATATATCTGTGGTCGACAAATCACCAAAAAATCTACTCGCCACCTAGTACCACACGTGTGCTGCTTGGGCCAATAGGAGCTCGCCACGATGTTAAATCCACTCGCCCGGGGCGTGCAAATGTATAGGTTTGTCGAACACTGAGTCTCTGCACCTTTTCTTGTGGGGAGCTCTGTTATACTGTGAAAAACTGCTACCCGGTGACATTTTCCTATACACTGGCGACACACTTTATTCGAGCTCGGCTAGTCCCACGAATTCGGGTATACCCGGGTGTATTGAGGTTTGTGACTGTTTTCTGCCCGAGTGCATTGAGGTATTTTCCAGGCAGGGATTGAAGCATTTTATTCCCGCTGGCTGCAATACTGCACAGTATATATATATATACTGCATTACAATTCATGAATTTATGCCATCTGGTAGACACGCGAAGCATTGCAGCCCATTAAATCCTAATCATTATCATTTAAAAGATCAGCCGCCCATCAGCCAGGCATGAACCCAGGCTGGGAAGGCAAATGCAACGGGGCTTGTCAGAGGTGAGGAGCGGCGCATTCCAGGTATCTGCCAGGTACATACTGGGTATTTGCTCGAATAAAGTGTGTCGGTGCAGTAAGTAGAATTTTTTCACAGCCAAGTAGTGATACGATGCTACCTCTGAAAATATCCTGCCATGTAGCAGCTTTTTGCAATAGGTAGAGCTGTGAGAAAATGTCACCTGTAAGAATGACCCGGTCCAACATCTCTTGGTCCCTTCATTTCCTGCCTAGTCCAAGATAGGAAAATGTCACAGGTAGCGATGTCTCATTGGCAGGGCTGTGAGAAAATGCTGCAGAGGCGGGGAGTGTCTATGGCTGACAGTAATAAAAAAAATATGTGTATTATTATTTTTCACTAAGGAATTTGTGCACCCACAGTTTTCTTTCATAATGTTAAGGGAACTTTGTTACTGGCTTATGTCAGCTTTTAATTGCACTAAATCCCAAAAAGCATTATGCTTCATTCATTCAACCCTTTGGCATTTTCACATATTAATCCATAGGATAATTAGAAATATTACTCATTTAGTATAGGTACCTGCCTAATTTTGAGTTTACCTTGACAGACTCAGTAGGCTTGAATAATGTTTTGATCAAAAGATGCAACCAAATGGCTCCTTTATTATTAGACTTAGGTTCAACATGTAGAAATCTCACTAATAAATTGCAAGCCAATTTGGGAGGAGTGCTGAAATTATGTGTTTGCTTTCCATAAATGTAAGGCCAATCTTTTTACCAGCGGCATACTCCATAAAGGGAGGAGCGCAGGCTCTGTGTATGTATCTGTGAGAAAATGCTATGTGTGAGTGTCAAACCAGGCTCCGCATCTCCCAGGCCATTTAAATCCCCCATCTTATCCAGGGTAGGAAAATGTTACAGGTAGAGCTGTGGGAAAGTGCTACTCATAAGAATATCTTACCATACCTGATCCAGTATCTCCCCAGCCCAAACATCCCTGGCTGGTTTAGGGAATAAAAATATCAGACAGTGATATCCAAAGAACGTGCTACCCATCAGAAGATTATTGCCTGATCCAGCATCCACAAAGCACTACCATTTCTAGCTACTGTAGTTCAGGGTAAGAAAATATCACAGATGGTGTGATATGTAAAAAATGAGGCTGTCCCAAAATACTACCTGTAAGAGTGTCATCCAGTACCTCTTGGCTCCTTCCTTTCCTGGCTGGTTCAGTGTAGAAAAATGTCACAGGTAATGCGAACAGCCAAATCCGTACGCATTGACACTTTCATTGTTTTTCCCACCCGCTGTTTTGTTTTACACATTCTTTTCACCATTGTATCCTGTTCCTTCTCAAACTAACACTATCTTGATCAGTGCTGTCCTCTGCCCAGCTAACCTCCTCACCCTAGTCCACACCCACTCTTCCCATGCTGATCTTACCAACATTGCTGTACTCAAGCTCTGGGCCTCCTGCTTCTTAGTTTCTTTGCATCTGCACAATCCCAGGCAATAACTGCTCATTCTCTTCTCCCAGCTCCCTGTTTCAATTTCCCATGAACCAAGAGGAACTTGCCTACAAACAAACTCTTTTTCCTGTAATTTCCCACTCTTAACTCTAATCATAAGACTAATCGCGCAATGCAAGGCTAGTACAACACTCCTTTCTTCACTCCTTCCCTCTGATGGGTCGAGTCCCTGAAGTGGTGCCCTGCTATTATTGTCCTTGACTGGCTCCTATTCCCATCTATTTAATCTTCTTGACAACGCTATCCTTCATCCACACATCTCCCTCTCCCAGACTGTCACAAACATGTTTTTTCACCTTACCAGATTAGACACAACTGAAAACTTGTTCTACACAAATGAAAACAAGGATCAGCCATTCTTTCCAAACAAGACTAAGCATGAATTAAATCGTTTTCAAGACAATGACAACTTTGTTTTCCCTCCATATATCTATTCTTGGTTTGATAGGTAAGACATGAACGCACTAGCCTCCTAGATTCATCCTTTTTGGTCACAGAAGGTGAGGGCAGGGCCTTCACAGGAAGATACTGACTATGCTCAGCTTTCACCAGCTCTGCAACTTCTATTTCATGCTTATGATTTTCTCACTAAAAAATATACTCTCTCCCCCCCCCCCCCGATTGTTTTAGCCTGATATTGTGAATTGGTGTACAATACAACTATATCTGCTTCTTCGTAACTGAAATAAATACCTCCCCAAAACATTTGTGAAGTTGTAATAAACAATCACAGATGGTGAGGGCAACACAAGCGAATGTGGCTGCAGTAGTTGCTGGTGAGCAACTCAGTCCTAGCATGGTATGAATTAATAAAAGTTTCACACTGCAACAGCACTCTTGTATTAGGACCAAGAGGAAATTCCATATATGGATTATGAAGCGGGAGTGGATAATTACTTCTTCTAAAACAATTCATTATTTAAAGCTCAAATATTTATTGTAATGTAGTATCAATTTTTCCAGTCTCAGACTGGGGCATCTAGAGTCCACCGCAGAATCTGATTGTAGCACAGCACAGACCCACTGGCTTGTCTCCCCCCCGCCCCCCAATTCCTCGCAGTCGGCTGTGGTTGGAGTCAGAATTTCCCCAGCAGGCCAGTCCGACCCTGACATTTTCTTTACTTGGATATTCAGCCTTTTTTTCCCCAACAAACACGTCACTGCCTACAGAGCTATAATGCAAATGTGTATGCACAGGGTGACTGGTGCAGAAAGGAATTCTCTAAAAAAGCAAAAACAAATCCCAAACAGTTTTAGTAACCCATAATAGGGTGAAAACATTTTGCTGTTCTTTTACTGCAAAATGTTACTCTGAAGCTTACGATGTGTGACCTTTGTCAAGTTTTTTTTTGAATCCGCTCTGTTTCTGGGAAAGGAGCCAAGCTGCAGGTCACGCAGAGCAAAGCAGCGCCAAGAAGCAAGTACTGAAGAATGGAGGAGGACCTTTTCAAATACCACACAAACCTCAGACAACAGACGGTGGGCATCTTTCCATCAATCATTGTCTATATATATATATATTTTTAAACGTATTATAAATAATAATACTTCACATACTTTTGCATTGTGTGCACACTTTTACCCAGTAGAATATATATGACAAAAATGTAATAATTTGAAAAGGTTACAATCACCTGATGCGTAGGTAGATAAAAACCTATGTTTAAATTCAGAGGGAGGTTGCTCAGGTGAGAACTCCACATTGAAAACAGCGCCTCTCTCTGAGCCAGGTGTCAACATACCAGTTTTGAATTGTACTTTTATTACTTTTTTATGAACACAAAGTTACATCCTATGGTAAAACTAACCGTCAACATACAGTATTGTGATAAAATTGCACTGACAGGGCTGAAGTCATTATGATAGTTTATACTTTAACCTTATCTTAGGTATCCAATACCAACTTTGGGGATTTGATATTGTAGTTCTCTTTATTTGCTGTGGGTGATGGAATTTATTTCTCATCACATGATACTACTCAAAACCTCCACATTTTGAACTGCCTAATAGTTCTCCTCACTAGAACATTTGGTTACTTTAACCCACAAAAGTTTCCGGCTGATCTTACCAACTGCCCTAGGTACAGAATCAACCTGTTACCTGACCCCGATTCTGCGCTTGATTATTTCCAAACAGAGTTCTTAAAACTCTGTGATACCACTACGCAGATTAAGGCCGCGATCATACTCGTGGAGCATATACTCAATGACCACCGCACGCTGCTGGAACAAACAAATGAAAGACAAATGAAGGCGCACATGGGGGGGAGAGAGGGAGGAGAGAGGATGGGGGAGAGGGAGAAGAGAAGATGGGGAGGAAAGAGGATGGTGGGAGAGAGGATGGGGGAGAGGGAGCAGACAGGATGAGGGGCAAAGGATGCGGGGAGAGAGGATGAGGGGAGAGGGAGAAAAGAGGATGGAGAGAGGTAGGAAAGTAAAAAATGGGGTTGGGGCGCAGTTTGTGATTTAATTTGCTTTATAAATATTTTTTAATGTGTCCCAGTTTTTACATTTGAAAATCTGCTCACCCTAAGCATAATCCTTTTGTGACCTGTGCTAGTCACAAGCACGTCTGCTTTGCCTTGCCTTGCCTTGCCTTCACAGCTTCCTGAGGTCTACCTGATTTTCTGAGGCCTTCCCTGTTGCCGGCCCCAGCTAGTGACCCCTACTATCCGTACATCTCTACTCCTCTACCTCGGCTTGCCCTCCTACTGCGCTGCTCTCTCCTACCCTGACTCGGCTACCCACAAAGATGAGTCCCGCATCCGGACGCAGCTTCAGGTCGGTGTGTCAATATCCCCACCTCGGCCCTGCGGCCCTATCCTGTTTGTGGCGAGCCACCGTTACACTCCAACCACAGGGCAACCTCTCTTCTCCCAATACTATCCAAAGTCATGGAAAAATGTGTCCACTCCCAATTAAGTGATTACTGTACAAAGAAAAATTTCCTTAGCCAACTCTAATCTGGTTTTCACCCAAAACACCCCATGATAACTATCCTTTTAAAAGTTTGCAATGAGATCCAGTGTGGAATGGAACCGAGATAACTAACTGGTGCAATATTCCTAGATTTTGCAGGTGAGTCTGAAGGGTGGTGACCAGTTAGCTGGGACCTTCTAGATAAATATGTATAAGAGTCGACGTGAAAACCAAGATTGGTATTAAGTTACCTAGGACCTTCTAGGTAAATGTGTCTGAATACTAAGACAGTCTCCATGATACCATGTATGGTACAGCACCCCAAACTCACCAAACTAGACACCCTGTACAACTCAATACATGGCATACCCCGGTTTAAGGACACTCACTTTAAGTACACTCGCGAGTAAGTACATATCGCCCAATAGGCAAACGACAGCTCACGCATGTGCCTGTCAACACGTCCTGAACAGCAATAACAGCTCCATACCTGTACCGAAGCTGTGTGCAAGCTGGGAGACTATAGAGCCTGTTACAAATGCGTTATTTACATCAGTTATGCACGTATATGACGATTGCAGTACAGTACATGCATCGATAAGTGGGAAAAAGGAAGTGCTTCACTTTAAGTACATTTTCGCTTTACATACATGCTCTGGTCCCATTGCATACGTTAATGCGGGGTATGCCTGTATGCTGCTTTGTCCTTTAATGTCTCTACAACATCCCTGCGAACTACTGTAGATTGGCTATCCTGTCCAGGTTCAAGGTCCATTTTTCCTGTCTTGGCTTCAAATACTTTCTGGGCAAACTACCTGGCAACCTGAACAAACTCCTCACCCCTACCACATGCAGCTCTTATCACCCGAGATCCGTCTCCAAAAGACTGTTCACGTCCCAAGGTTCAACAAGAACTCTATCACTCCTCCTTCTCTTAACGTCCACCTCCTGTCTGGAACAAACGACCAAAGAGTCTCGAAGCTACCACCAAGCTAAGTTCTTTCAAAGCTTCAGCTGTCTCACATTTTAATCTTGTCCGTAACTGTTACATACGGTAATAACACATTATCTCTAACTGTTCATGAAATGTCCTTAAATATAATGTAACCATGTATTGTCATCATAACGCAGTGCCCAGAACATACTGTACAGTACTTGAAAACTAGTGGTAACTCTCAATGTATTACTTCCTGGTAAAACATTTTTATAAATAAATAATAAATGCAATTCAAGGGTGAAAGTAGTAATTTTCCACATGGATTAATATTTTATGGGTTTTTTTTTTTTAGTTCTAAATTTCAGATTTCCATAAATCAATTGTACCCATCTCCAACACACAGAAGAGATCTTCTCCATAGCAGATACCTCACATTGAATAGAGGGGAATAGGTATAAGGCAGTGACGGTCAGTACACAGTAAACATTGTAGTAGAATTCATATCATATAATTAGTTGGAAGTGTGCAGACTAGAGATAGGGAAAGTTTCACAGAAATTCGAATCCGCTGCAAATTTGCAAGTTTCTTGCAGCCACAGATTTCCGTGGATCAGTCTCAAAAAGGCAGATTCGTTCCCATCACTGAAAATCTCCAGACAGGTTAGCATGTCGAATCTGTTTGTTAATTCCGAACCCTGAAAAATAGGGTTTTCGCTGGCGAGAGACCTAAAGGAGCACACCGTAGTTACCTGGGAGATATGCTAATGGGAGATATGCTAATGAGAGAATAATGAGATATGCAAAGTATATTTAAATAACTCACACCCCACACTTCCGAAAAGGATTTCCAGCTTGTGAGGAAGGGGCTACTGGTGTCAGGATCAGAACCCACAACCTTTGCTATTCAGGTCAGCAGCTCTAGCGGTGTGAGCTAAATCAGCTGCTGGGTAGAACCACTGTCACAGCATACTGTACTTTTGAGCTCTACTTCTCACTGCTAACACCTATAGCTCTGTCTCCCCCTTACTTCCTTTAAAAGCACACCACTTCCACTTCTTGGTTGCCAGTACAATGTTCCTTGTGCACAAAAAGGAGCACACCTGAGAGACGCTCTGTTCTTACGGTCCAATCTGTCTCTGGATTTCCGTGTTTTCCGTGTTCGGTTTGAATTTTGGTAAAAACACTGCGAAAAATCTGCAGATTTGGATGATTCACGAAGGTTTGTTGCACGTTAACACCTGATCTGGCATTTACTGCCATTCAAGCCAATTGCAGTTCACGTCAGATCAGGCGCATTAGCTCACAATGACCCTTAGTGAATCACCTCCACAGTCTCCACTGTGCAAAAGCATGTTCATTTTCGTGAGATGTCTGACAGTATAAACAGTGGCTAAAATGTAGCCATGAAAATAAACTCCAATCAGGCTTATTAATCATTTTCATTTAAGTTAAGAATCCAAACATGTAGGTCCAAGTTCCCTTTCGCCAAGGAAATTAAAACACAAAAACATTTTTGTCCCTTATGTACAAGAATTTTTTTTTCAAACCTCTTAGAAAAATAAATGTTTGTTTCCTACCTAAAGAAACGTAATTTTGCCATCATTTTGTACAGTATACTGTACATCATCAATCTGAACAAACACGACAAGGAATATTTTCATAAACGTAGCACCGTTGGCCTTGAAAAGCAGGTGTGCATTCCTCTAGCCTGTGCCAGAGTGTCTTCATCATGTTTAAATTCTCGGCTGCAAAACAAAGACCCTCTGTTTCTTGCTTTCTACCAGCTCCTTCCTTTGGAATAAGAATTGGGTGCCGACTGCCAAGTACAGACTGATAGGCTTCCTGTATTCCATCACAGAGATGCTACTCTCAGAGTCTGGCACGAATGGTGCCCATGAGAAAATGAATGTAACCGAATCAATCTCTACTCCTATTGCTGCCTCCTATCCTCTTCTTTGTGCTGACTCACCATCCATATGCACGATTATTCGACTTGTTGTTTCCTCATTCCCCAAGATACAAGGGCACAAATGAGCGAGACTTGAAGGTTATGGACCAAAGAACATGCCTTTAATACAATAGCTCTCCCTTTAAGGAGACTCCGTTGACATTTACAAAGTTCAGGGCTCAATTCACTAAGCTACGATAGCCAAATGAAAGTTACCCAACCCCAAGCTTTCAATGTATTAACCCCATAGTACCCCCAAGTGGCTAGTTATTTATTTGATAGGCTTTAAGTTCATAATTTTCCATTTTCGGTTCATCTTCTCCAATATTTTATTCATTTTTGTTACAATGTACATATTTGCTGCATTTATATTTGTATGTGTTAATAGCATAAACTCCTTGGATAATAACATTAACACGAGTATAAGAAAAACATACTGAAATAATAATGACATAAATACATATAACCAATAACAAGACCGTCTGATGCCACTAGCAACAATATAAGAAAGTTTCATTAAAGGCTATCTCCACTGTTTAACTTTGTTTGATGGGAATACAAAAGAGGTAACCCCCGCTCAGCCAAGAGAGAAATGAGGGAAGGTGGGGGGTGTAGAGGGAGAAAGGGGGTGGCCCGGGATTAAGGGGGTTACACCCCATTGGGCCATCCCCTGACCTCACCCGGGAGTCAAAGGGTTAACTGGGCTAAGACCCAGAACAGTGATTTAACCCCTGTAATGACATGTACATGTGTATTTCCCTGTTCCCCTGTTCCATTGTAATGTCTAGGATTTAAGTGTTATTCAAAGAGTCTTGTCACCCTCCCTGATGATTTAAGGGCGGAGGAGGCTCAAACCAGAGCAGTCTCCAAGTGTCCCAGTTATCACCTTTCAACAAAGGTTATCTTGCTAGAGGTCCAGATGGGTAGACTGGCTGGCATTCCATTTGCCTATGGGGGGTTACAGAAATGAGACCCCAGAGTTCTACTGCGCATGTGCCAGCTAGCAGGGGGGCCTATCCTAAAATGTGTTCCCCCATCAAAGATTGGCTGGAGATAATTGAACACCAATCACAGGTACTTCAGGTTAAGAATAGAGGGACAAAAGATATATAAACTGCTGTTCCCCATATTCCTTCGTTAATCTTCGTTTGCTGGTATGGTTACCTGACATCACCTGAATGATTACCTGATTGCTGAAGAGAAATGCTACATCTAACTTCTCATTCCCCAACCCCTAAGTAAGTGTACTTCTTGTCTGTTACTGTATTATTCGTGTGTTCACCTATCCTAAGGAATAAACTCACTTTATTATATCTAAGACTCGTTTCAGTTCAGACCCAGTGATAAATACATATCAGCTGTTATATATATTTATGTGACCTTATACAGCCTGCCATAATCTCACCGTGACAGGGGGGACACGTGCTCCTCTGGGCGAGACAATATTAAATACTAAACCAAAAAAGATAGACCCAATGATGGGCTCATCCTCCCCACTGGATGATATGATGAATGACCCTAAGGCCGCGGATATAGTAGGCGCGTGCGTGACGGAGCGCATGGCGTCGCACACGCCTGTCGGCCAACGATCTGGCCTGTGATACACAGCGACGGGGAGGCGTGGCCCTGACGTCCTGTGAGCGGTTTGCCCTCAGTGGCTGAACCGCGCAAAGTGGCCCGGCCGTCGCGCGACAAACACAAAATTGTTTGTCTGCTGGAGAATCACGCACAGTCGCGCACTCTATGGCTTGCCTCTGTCACGGTTGTGCTCGCCACAAACCTGGGTCGGACCGCGAGGCTGAGGTGGGGTTGTAAAAGCACCGACCTTAGACCGCGCAGGCTGATCCGGATTGCGCAGTTCGTTGTCATATATCGCAGGATCAGGATAGGAGAAGACAGCGTCGTCGTTGTACAAGCCAGGGTCAGGACAGGAGACATCAGGATAAACATTGTTCAAGCAATAGTTCGGCAACATGTAGTCAGGAGAGCCCCGCTTCAGCTTAGGAGCGCGGGGTTGGCCTCTGCGCGTGCGACGACCATGGCCCATGGTGCTGGTCACAAGAGATGGTAAGCAGACCAGCGTAGCACACCGCCTAGCTGCACGGGTAAACCAGTGCACATCGCAAGAGTCCTGAGCGGACTGGGGAATCCTCTGTTACAGCGCAGGAACCAGGACACGGCCTCTCTAGATTAGGGAAAGAGTAGGCCCCAGGAACCAGGAAGCTGGAGATACACAGGGAAACCTCCGCTTCAGAGCAGGAATCCAGGAGACTGAAGGATGCAGGGCGAAACCTCTGCTTCAGTGCAGGAATCCAGGAGGCTGAAGGACGCAGGGACGAAACATCCGCTGCAGTGCAGGAATCCAGGAGGCTGAAGGACGCAGGGACGAAACATCCGCTTCAGTGCAGGAATCCAGGAGGCTGAAGGACGCAGGGACGAAACATCCACTTCAGCACAGGAGAACAAGAGTGAATGCAAGTCTAGGTTGCAGTGATAGGCTGCACAGCTGCAGTAGATACCAGAAGGAGTGTGTATAACTTTGGTGAGTGAATCCAGGCTGCAGCAAACATCAGGAGAGCTGTTCCAGAACTGCACCGGTCTGCAAGGTAAGGCAACCAGTAAACCGCGGAGCGGATTCCTTACAGTACCCCCCCCTTCATGCGAGACCTCCGGGCGAACATGAGCACTCATAGAGTTGGAGGACCGGGAATTGTTGCTGAACCGTCTAGGATTGGGGTTAGAGTCGTGGTCCAGAGACTCGTGGTTAGTCCTTAGTGTACCCCCACCCCCCCGGTGAGAACTGCGGCCAGACAGGACCATCCATGGGTCTTGGAGACATTGAGTTGTTCCTAAAATTCTTTAGGTGGAAAGGGCATCCGTAAACGAACAGTTCTTTGGTGAGTACAGTTCTAGGATATGAGATTGATGGAAGAAACATCTTTGGTACATGGCTCGCCTCGCAAAATGTCTTTGAAATCCAGGGCTGTGAAGAACCAGAGAGTTCCAGAGCAGAAACGGCAGAGGAACCCCCACTGAAAGCCCAGTCTTTAATAAAGGAACCGGAATCTAGGATCAGCGGCCCTGATAGTTGATCGAATACACCAGGAGGAACTTTGTAACAGAAAAAGTCTTGGCTGACCACTGCATGTTGGAATTTGCGAGGAATTTTCCCTCTAGAAGGCTCCCAGGTAATGGTTAGTAAGGGTATAGGCTGGTTGGAAGCATCTCCCGGTATTGGTATGGAAGGTGACAAGGCAAGCAGTAAACCAGGCATAGGGACCGAAATCTTGGAATACGAACAGAGTATTTCCAACTGAGAGGAAATAACAGGGGCAACCGACAATTCCGAGAGACAAAACCATGGTTTAGCAGGAGCAGAGAAGCAAACCACAGTAGAGCTCTCCAATACTGGGAAATCTTCATTGGAAGATAGTATTGTCAGTGAATCAGGAATAGACCTTGGAATTTTCATATCAGTAGCTTGAGAAAAAGGCAGAGCCAGGGTAGTGGTGGGAGGGAAGCTAACATCAGAAGCTGAAGTCTGTACCTCAGTGACAGGGACCTGAGGAGTACAAGGAGTCTTTTCCGAAACTGCAATGGCCCTAACCACAGGGGTACCTAACCTGACAAAAACATGAATAGGTGTGTTTTCTAGTGCAAAATCTCTGATCACAGGACTCCTAACCGATAGTGAGGGTGTCTGGGTTTGATTAGAGAAAAAATCAGATGTATTGATAAGTGACTTAGAAACAATTACTGAGGTTCTAGATTTGCTGGACATGTGAGAAAAAATACCCTTTAAGACAGGAGCTTTAATTTCTTCCCAGAGTAACCCCATGTTTGCTGGGGCATATTTAGACACAGTACTGAGGGACTGGGTTTCAGCAAAGGCAGGACAGCTAAATAGCTCAGATTCAAACCCCAAGACTTGTAATATATGCATGGTGACCTCAGACAGTACTAAGGGAGTGACCACAGATATGCTGATCCCTGGAGAATTAGCCTGGACAGAGAAATCAGGGGGACCCCCAGTCAGGATACTCATTGTAGGAAGAGCTTCAGAATCAGAAGGAGAATCATTACCTCTCAGAGTCTCAAAACTAGTAAGACACAATTCAGCGAAAAGGGAAACAGTGTGCAGACTTTTTACTAATCTATATGAAAAAGCGTCACTTTTGGGAGAAAACCGTGCGTCAGCAAACATTCCTGGGAACACAATATGAACCCCAGGAGGGACATACAGACTACTGTATGCTTTTAACCCTAAGCTTAAAGAGGAGGAGAACTTAGACAGTACACGGGGATTAATCATAACTGTACTGGTCTCTGAAGTAGGTATTTGGTAAGGAACGTCTGGAAAACCAGAAATTACTGCAGACTCCATAATATGGGAACTATGTGCTGAAGCAGGGATCACCGCTATGTGGGCGACAGGCTGGTTCAGTGAAATACCCGGGAGAAGGAACTCTGCGACCAAGCTTAGGGAAAGGAGAAAATTTAAACAACTTACCGTAATTTTCTTTTCCTGGAACCATGGCAGTGGGCACCATTGGGTTAATCCCTTCTCACTCTAGGTAGGACAGGAAGTAGACTTTTGCAGGTAGGCCATATAAGGCCCCTCCCTCTACCTGCACCTTAGTCTTACGATTCTTCCATAGCTGAAATATATAACTGATAGGCATTAGACATACACAGGGAGGGTAACTATGTGCCCACTGCCATGGTTCCAGGAAAAGAAAATTACGGTAAGTTGTTTAAATTTTCTCCTTTCCTGATCACCCTGGCAGTGGGCACCATTGGGACATACCCAAGCAGTGCAAATTTTAGGGAGGGATACATCAGAATAGACAACACCAGTTTAATGCCTTATCAGTTTGACCTTTATTAATACACTTTACACTTTATTTTACTACAGTTTCTAACACTCTACGCCCAAAGCTTGCGTCAGCTGATGATTGTACGTCTAGTCTGTAGTATTTCAAGAATGTATTGAATGAGGACCAGACTGCCGCTATGCAAATCTGTCCTGGTGTATCCTGGCTTTTAAATGCCCATGAAGTAGACATGGCCCTTGTAGAATGAGCTTTAATGTTCAAAGGTTTATCTTGTCCTTTGCTTTCATAAGCCTTTTAATACAAGACACTATCCACTGGGAAATTGTTGTCTTTGAAGCTTCTTGACCTTTCTTCGGTCCCTCTGGAATTGATGAATAGTCTGTCTGACTTTCTGATATCTCGCATCCTTCCAGGTACACTTTTAGACATCTTACTACCTCTAATTTGTGTAGTCTTTCTTCTTTCTTATTCTTTGGTTCTGGACAGAATGTCGGAATCACAATTTCTTGATTCATGTGGAACTGTGATACAACTTTTGGCAGGAATTGATGTACTGGTCTGATAACTGCCTTGTCTTGATGTATGACTAGGAATGGTTCCTTGGCTGATAGAGCCTGTAGTTCTCCCACTCTCCTTGCTGAGGTGATTGCTATCAAAACGCCATTTTCCATGATAACCATTTCAAGCCTATCTCCTGTATAGGTTCAAACGGAGCTGCTGTTAGTACATCCAATACTAGGGACCAGTCCCATGTAGGTACCCTGTTCTTGATTTGAGGCCTTAACCTTTTAACTGCCTGAAAGAATCTGATGATCAATCTTTCCATTGCCAGATTTCTTTCCAACAAGGCTGATAGTGCAGACACCTGTACTTTCAATGAGCTAAGACTGAGACCTTTCTCAAATCCTTTTTGCAGGAACTCCACTATTGATACAATTCTAGGTGAAAGGACTTCTGTTTTTCCTTTTCACACCAATCGCGAAAGCAAAGCCAGATTCTATGGTATACTTTCGATGTGGAACTTTCCCTTGCTTGTAAAAGGGTTTGGATTGTTTTGTCTGAACAACCTTTCAGTCTCAATGTTTCCTGCTCAATTGCCATGCCGTCAAAGCCCATTGTTTGGCATTCGGATGACATATTGGCCCCTGTCGCATCAACCCTTTGCGATCTGGTATGTGCCATGGTGTATCTACTGCCATATTTACCAAGTGTGTAAACCAAAGCCTTCTTGGCCAGTAGGGTGCTATGAATATCACCTCTGCTTGGTCTTCCCTGATTTTCCTGATTGTTTCCGGAATTAAGGGAATTGGAGAGAACAGGCATATTTACCAAGTGTGTAACTTGAAGTGCCATTTGAAACTGAGAGCATCTGTACCCTGTGCGCTTGGATGAAACTGTCTGGCACAGTAGTTCCTTACCTTGCGGTTTTTGGTGTGTCGCCCTGAGATCTATGTCTGGCTGACCCCATCGCTCTACCAGTTCTTGAAACACCTGTGGCTATAATGCCCCTTCACCTGGGTGTATGATGCTCCGACTTAGAAAGTCTGCTGTGACATTTTCTAGTCCTGGGATATGTATGGCTGTAATTTCCTACAAGTGGCATTCTGCCCAAAAGAGGATTTCTGCTGTGAGGTTCATCAGCTTTCTGCTCCTGGTTCCTCTTTGTTCGGCTATATACTTGACAACTGACCTGTTGTTTGATTCTATTTTTTACAGCCACCTCTTATATGGTCTTGGATAGCTTCTAAGGCCCTTGTACTGCTTTTAATTCCAGCAGATTTGATGGAAGATGCTTTTCCTGGTTTGTCCAGGTTCCTTGCACCAATGTTTCTCCCATCTGGGCACCCCGACCTGTGTTGCTCGCATATGTTGTAATTCTTACCCAGTGCCCTGGGTGTAGTGTTTGTCTTTTTTTCCAGGTTTCGGGTATCTTCACTCCACTTTAATTCTTGTTTTGTGTGTGGGTGTAACAAGATTCTTGGTGTCATATGTATTGCTGCCCATTTTCTGATGCTTAATGTTGAAGCGAATTTCCCTATGAGCTTCATGCATTCTTCTGCTGAAGCCCTGGTAGCTTTCCTGAGCTTCTTTGTTGCATGGCTACAGTATGTCTTGCCTCTTTGCGTCTGGTAGTCTCACTTCTCCTTTTGCTGTATCAAATTCTACCCCCAGAAATCTTAACAGCTGAGTGGCATGAGATGGCTCTTGTTTCTGTTTATTAACCAACCGTGGTGTTCCAGGAAGGTTATACCATCTTCTGGTCTTGTTGGAGTTTCTCCAGACTCCCTGATTTTACCCGGATGTCGTCCAGTTATGGGTATATTTCTACCCCTCTTCTCTCATTTCTGCCACTAGAGGGGCTAGAACCTTTATAAACGTCCTTGGGGAAGTCGCCAGACCAAATGGCAGTGCTGTGTACTGATAATGATCTTGATTTACTGTAAACCTTAGGCATCTTTGGTGTCCCTTTGCTATGGGCACCTGTAGATAAGCATCTTCTAAGTCTTATTGCCACCATCCAGTCTCCTGGTTGTAGCTCTTGAAATCATGTTCACACTTCTTAGGTCTAGAATTGCTCTGTACTCCCTTGTAGGTTTCCTTACTAGGAAAATTCTGGAATAAATTTCACTTCCTCTTCCTGAGGTACCTTCTTTATTACTTCTGCTTGTAATAATTTCTTTAAAGCCAAATTATTCTGCCTTCTTTTTTCCTTGGACTGTATCCATGTTATTAAGAACATATTTCTTCTTGGCATCTCTCTAAATTCTATACTGTACCCCTGATGAATGGTCTGTAATACCCAATTATCCTGTATCGTTTGGGCCCATGTTGCAGAAAACTGCTTCAGTCGCCCTCCTACTGGCAACTGTCACAAAAAAGCCGGTCCTGGCCGTCCCTCCATGTTGTTTGTCTTGGAGATGACCTGCCAGGTCTATATGCTTCCTTATATTGGTTTCTATTAGGCTGTTGGAAACCGAATCTTCTGCTTTCCTTGAGGTAAAAAGTGCTCTTACCTCCTGATGCTTTTGTTATTATTGCATCCAGTTTGTTACCGAAGAGGAACTCACCTTCAATGGTACTCCACACAAGTTCTTCTTTGATGCTGTGTCAGCCATCCACTGTCTGAGCCATAAAGCCCTTCTTGCTGATACCGCCAGAACCATAGATTTTGCTGCTCATCTTACTTCGGACAGTGCTTAAGAATAGCACTTCTTTCCACACCTTTGTGTATTGCTTCTTCCATGTTGGCAACTATGATAGGTATGAGTATGTTCCTGCGGTAACGTATGTTTTCTTCCATACGTATCCATCTTCCTACCCATAGCGTCCTCCAATGACGCAAGTTCCTTATTGGAATTGTGGTCTTCTCTACTATTCTGGAAATAGCAGTATCCACCTTTGGGCTGACATCCCAAAATTTTACCTCCTCTTGTGGGAATGGATACATCTTCCCAAACCTTTTAGGCGTAAATACTCTGGCGTCTGGTTGCGCCAACTCCACCTGAATGAGGTCCTTAACTACTTGATGGATAGTAAAGACTCTACCTTTTTAAAGCAGCAGCAGTAGTAGCAGTAGTAGCAGCAGAAGTAGCAGCAGTAGCAGCAGTAGCAGCAATAGCAGCAGTAGTAGCAGTAGTAGCAGTAGTAGCAGTAGCAGCAGCAGCAGCAGCAGCAGCCTGCTTAGCCAGTCAAAGCAGGCCAGTACAGAAACTCTTGAAGCAGCCAGGACACTTTTTGTCTCGCCCAAAAATTTTATCTTTTTTGTGGGTTAACTCCTCAATGTCTTTCAGTTCCAAAACCTGTATCATGGCTTTGATGAGTGGATCCACCCTTTCTACATCAAATTCAGATTCCTTCCTGAATATCTTGATCTGATGAATCCATTTCACTCTCTGACACATGAAAACAATCACTTTCAGACCCATATGATGAAAAACCTTTCCCCTTATCCAGACTGATCTGGGATATAGATCTTCCTGCGCAGGGTTAACAGCTTGCTGTACTGCCGCATCAACTCTCTGTTTAACAGCCTCCTTCATCAATAAAGAAAATGCTCATTTGTTCATTGGTATCACCTGCAGGTGTCTTAAGACAATCTTCACATAATTACTTCCCTATTAGGGCTGGTTTCTCACAAGCTGAACACCATTTAGTTTTCTTAGCAACCTTCATTTATGTTACAGGGATTCCCCCGTCCCTTTTGAAGATCCTGCTTCTGGGAGGGTAACCACCGAACTAATTTATAAAAACAAAATAAATACTAAACATACACCCTAATGTATATATACCATCTCTCTTTCCCATGCAGAACTAAAACTAAGGACTCACCTAGTCTTGGGAACTGAAGTTTGGGTGTTTCCATTTTTGAATCCATATCCAGCACTTGGCTTCTCCCTGCTGAGCGTTCCATGCTGCAGCTTTCACTCACACATACACCGTGTGGTCGTCGCTTCTCTGACGTCATCAAGTGCTCGTGCACGGCTCGCGTGTCTGTGCACGCATTTGCCGGCGTGCCGTGACGCGCACGCTCCCGAGCGGCCGCCTGCACTGTACCCTTTTACCGCAGTATCTCAGATACACATGCGGTCAATATGAACCTCCTTCGGTTCGCAGCAGAATTACTAGGGGAGTTCACCGCTGCGTTCCATACGCTAGTGCGGTCAATTGAGCCTCCTCTGCTCGCAGCTATGGCTGCTCCCCCCTCCGCTTGTAGCGGGCTGCTGGGTACTTTACCGCAGCGTCCATGTGCTTATGCGGCGAGTCTGGGCCTCCACGACTCCCAGCTGCAGCTGCTGTGCGCCTTCGATCGGTCCTGGGCTTTGCACCTAAGCTTCCCCTCGCGGCTGCAGCTGTTTCCCCCCCCCGACAGGGGCTCCCCCGACTCTAAGGGGTCTCCGTCTTGCCCCCCGTAGGGCGCACCGCGGAGCTTCAGGGCAGAGAGGCTGAGACCCTGGATATCTGCACAAGGTGCAGTAGGTGAGCCCTGTTAGAAAATAAAAAATCCTACTCCTAGCTGTGAGGACAGGAAAAAGACTAAGGTGCAGGTAGAGGGAGGGGCCTTATATGGCCTACCTGCAAAAGTCTACTTCCTGTCCTACCTAGAGTGAGAAGGGATTAACCCAATGGTGCCCACTGCCAGGGTGATCAGGAAAAACCTGACTCCTGACTACATTTATCAGGAACCAGAACTTTAGCCGAAGTCTCCGGAGGCGAAACTGCGGAAACTTGAGCTGAAGCAGGGGATTTATAGCAAAGAATATCTAAGGACTCCGTACGGTTATGGGAATCCCTCAATGCAACCTCTGTTGTCTGACTTGTGGACTCATTCTCTGAGGCAAAAACGAAGGCATCAAGAATTTACAGGGGTTAATGCAGACAATGCCTGAGAGTAAAACATAGGTAATCTTCTCTCTGTATTAGGAGAGACCAGGAATCTCTCCTCTGGAGTTAGGGGCGTGACCATGACTGACAGAGAACAGGGATTTACCAAAGGAAACTCAGAGAGCTGCCCCACAGGGGTTAAAGCTGGAAAACCCTCAAGACCTAAAGAGAGGGATTCAGAGCTAGAAATAGGGGGACTAAGGGACTTATTCTCAGATACTAGAACCTTAGTGTTAGTTAGTGAAACATATGTATTCTCCAGGAGAACCTCACAGGACTGATCGGCAGGGGTTAAAGCTGGAAAACCCTCAAGACCTAGAGAAAGGGCTTCTGAGCTAGAAATAGGAGAAGTAAGGAACTTATTCTCTGATACTAGAACCTTAGTGTTGGGTAGAGAAACATATGTATCCTCCAGGGGGACCTCACAGGACTGATCGGCAGGGGTTAACGTAGACATATCATTGGTGTCAGGGAACCCGGGCATACAATCAGAGCTAGGGACTGTGGCAGTTACTACGTTAGGAGATATTGCTAATGGGTTCGTTTGGTCATCTCCCGGAGAGGGAGATACGTCCCCCGGTTTAGCGACAGGACTGGCAGCAGAGAAAAACCGCCAGTGGACGGCGTTAGCGGCCAGGGGGCGATCCTGTTTTAACAAGCAATCATCCAATACCACAGAAAGTACATGCAGCGTGTCGTGAGCGAGAGCCACCATGACGGAAGGGTCCGGGAGTACTAAAGGAATGTCCAATGATAAAGCCAGGGCATTGAGTGTACTACAGGCGTTGACCATTTCCACAGGACTCACCTTATCCCCAGTTAAAGGGGAATCAGGGGAGAAAACACGGTTTTCACTGGCCAAAACACTGGCCAGATACTGTTTTAAGTCTCTGAGGCAGTAAGCCTTACAAACCAGATCATTACGGCATTTCTTTTGCAAGGGAGTTAAGCCCTCCGACATAAACGGATCTTCCATCAGGGGTATTATATCGCACAAATAATCATTCTCAAACTGGGACTGGTCTATAGACCGGGACAGGTTTTTAGGAAAAAACTTACCAACCCGCACCTCAGCGGGGTCCGAGTTTGTGAGGCCGAGCATACTGTCACGGTTGTGCTCGTCACAAACCTGGGTCGGACCACGAGGCTGAGGTGGGGTTGTAAAAGCACCGACCTTAGACCGCGCAGGCTGATCCGGATTGCGCAGTTCGTTGTCATATATCGCAGGATCAGGATAGGAGAAGACAGCGTCGTCGTTGTACAAGCCAGGGTCAGGACAGGAGACATCAGGATAAACATTGTTCAAGCAATAGTTCGGCAACATGTAGTCAGGAGAGCCCCGCTTCAGCTTAGGAGCGCGGGGTTGGCCTCTGCGCGTGCGACGACCGTGCTGCTGGTCACAGGAGATGGTAAGCAGACCAGCGTAGCACACCGCCTAGCTGCACGGGTAAACCAGTGCACAGCGCAAGAGTCCTGAGCGGACTGGGGAATCCTCTGTTACAGCGCAGGAACCAGGACACGGCCTCTCTAGATTAGGGAAAGAGTAGGCCCCAGGAACCAGGAAGCTGGAGATACACAGGGAAACCTCCGCTTCAGAGCAGGAATCCAGGAGACTGAAGGATGCAGGGCGAAACCTCCGCTTCAGTGCAGGAATCCAGGAGGCTGAAGGACGCAGGGACGAAACATCCGCTGCAGTGCAGGAATCCAGGAGGCTGAAGGACGCAGGGACGAAACATCCGCTTCAGTGCAGGAATCCAGGAGGCTGAAGGACGCAGGGACGAAACATCCGCTTCAGCACAGGAGAACAAGCGGGAGCTTGAAGGAAGCTGAAGGACGCAGGGCGGAACCTCCGTATCAGCATAGGAGAACAAGCGGGCTTGAAGGGAGCTGAAGGACGCAGGGCGGAACCTGGTATCAGCATAGGAGAACAAGCGGCTTGAAGGAAGCTGACGGACGCAGGGCGGAACCTGGTATCAGCATAGGAGAACAAGCGAGGGCTTGTGGCAGAACGATAGTGACATCCAGTAAGGACTATGCTCGGCAAGGAGCATTGTGGGAAAGCAGTACTTAAAGGCCAGCGGGCCAATCCCCAGCGGGGGTGTGAAGGTGCTGCTCCAATGAGTGAATGCAAGTCTAGTTTGCAGTGATAGGCTGCACAGCTGCAGTAGATACCAGAAGGAGTGTGTATAACTTTGGTGAGTGAATCCAGGCTGCAGCAAACATCAGGAGAGCTGTTCCAGAACTGCACCGGTCTGCAAGGTAAGGCAACCAGTAAACCGCGGAGCGGATTCCTTACAGCCTCATAAAGGCCCAGCCTTTTGTTTGCGCCGCGCGCCCAGTATGGACACGGCCTAAGACAGCAAAGATAAGGTGTTTTTGCGGCCTTAGGGTCATTCACGCGTTGATCGTGGTTATTCACCGCCGTTATCTTAACTTGTTTTCTATTAAAGTGTTTTAATATCATCATCATATCATCCAGTAGGGAGGGTGAGTGCCCATAACTGGGTCTATCTTTTCTGGTTTAGTATTAACTTTATTTGATTAAAAAAATAATTATTTAACCAACAATTTTAATATCAAATAAAGATTTTTATTTTTTAGCTTACAATATACATTTGGACCAGGGAGGGGCTTCATTGCTATTCATAGGCACTTTGCTATATGCAGACACTTTTTTTATTCCTTTAATTTCTACGACATTCCTTTTTCCAATCACCAATGTTACACACAGGGTTAAAATGGCCCAATGAAACTCATGGGAGGCCAACTCCAACCCATGCTGCAGATCCCCAGAGAAAAGGAGGAAGACTTCCGAAATGCGTAGCGCGAACCCAGACAGTGGCTCTACGGAGGTCCCCAAGGAGTGACATCACACACGCCCAACACCAGACATAGCAGGAAATCCCCGATGGAGTACGTACCGGCACCCCCAGCGGGGCAGACAATTAGGAATGGTGGAGAGGAATCATCGCCCATTAGAGAATGCAATTTTACTTTGTGCTTTTTCAGAATACACCACTATATGTGAGAGTTTTCACTTTTAAATCTATTGGATTTTTCATTAATAAAGGATGCTACACTAGATTGGTGCTGTGTGCGCAATCTACTATTTCATAGCACATAGTATTAAAAAGTTTAACAGAACTGGTGTTGGAAAATAATCCAAACCTATTCTATCTACACTCTAGACCAGGGGTGTGCAAACTTCTTGAGCTGCGCCCCCCTGCCCGGCAGCCGCAGCGTTCACGCCTCCCCCCCCCCTTCCCCAAGGACTCAGCGTCAAATGACGTTGCGGGTCATTTGACACCGCTTTGCCATGGCGACGCATCGCCGAAGACTCGGCAGAGCAGGTAAGGGAGTTAGAGCAGAGCAGGTAAGGGAGTTAGAGCAGAGCAGGTAAGGGAGTTAGAGCAGAGCAGGTAAGGGAGTTAGAGCAGAGCAGGTAAGGGAGTTAGAGCAGAGCAGGTAAGGGAGTTAGAGCAGGGCAGGCAAGGGAGTTAGAGCAGAGCAGGTAAGGGAGTTAGAGCAGAGCAGGTAAGGGAGTTAGAGCAGAGCAGGTGAGGGAGTTAGAGCAGAGCAGGTAAGGGAGTTAGAGCAGAGCAGGTAAGGGAGTTAGAGCAGAGCAGGTAAGGGAGTTAGAGCAGAGCAGGTAAGGGAGTTAGAGAAGAGCAGGTAAGGGAGTTAGAGAAGAGCAGGTAAGGGAGTTAGAGCAGAGTAGGTAAGGGAGTTAGAGCAGAGCAGGTAAGGGAGTTAGAGCAGAGCAGGTAAGGGAGTTAGAGCAGAGTAGGTAAGGGAGTAAGGGCAGAGCAGGTAAGGGAGTTAGAGCAGAGCAGGTAAGGGAGTTAGAGCAGAGCAGGTAAGGGAGTTAGAGCAGAGCAGGTAAGGGAGTTAGAGCAGAGCAGGTAAGGGAGTTAGAGAAGAGCAGGTAAGGGAGTTAGAGCAGAGTAGGTAAGGGAGTTAGAGCAGAGCAGGTAAGGCAGTTGCAGCAGCTCTAGGACGCCCATTCATTTTTGCATACAATTAGTTTAGTGAATAAGGTTTTAACTCAGGCAAAATTACATTAATTCTTGATATAGATCATGTCACGTAATTTGACCTGATTTTTGAAGTATTTTTACTTGTTTTTCACTTGCCCATGTGTTTTAGCTCTTCGTCCCACCCCTTTCCGAGATCAGTCTCAACATATTTCCTTTCAATGACCTACATAATTATTCTGTGCACTTATTCATCTCATAGGCCCCTATCCAATATGCTGTGAAAATGTGGTCTCCTCATCAGTGAAGATTCTAGCTCAATTCGTTTTCAAGGGAAATGGCATCATACAGTATAAAGGCATATCGAATAAGGGCCATTGTTTATTACTTAACGGATTGTACTATCTTTCTTCTCACCTCACTGAATATGTCCCCACCCCATGTATGACACTCCCCATCATCATACTCTTACTTTCTCTCTTCCCCAATCCACCTTACTCTTTCATGTACTTCTCTACATTCTAAAAATAAGTCAAAATGAAAAACTTGAAGCAAGGATCTTACCATAAAGTCAGTGGTACATTCATTGTAATATCGAAGAAAGCCAGTGACAAACCAGCTGTAATAACCTGCAAAAAAAAAACACACAACGAACACTTAAAATGCTGCCAGGATATAGAACATGAAGTAAAAATGTTGGATGGTTAGTTCCAGAGTGGGGGAGAGGTAGTGATCACAGAAGTACATGGGGCATTCTTTTTCTGCATTGTAGTCATACCCCATTTAGCCATTTGATAGTAGATACTTGACTTCTCAAAGGTTCAAAGCATTATCATAGCTCTTGTTAAATCTGCACTGCCCTTTCAAATAAACCAATATAATAAGAGAGTAAAGCTATGCATTTTTGAAAACTGAATTTCAGGTATCAAGAATAATGACACTTTCCAGATTATTGCCAATATATACATTTTTGCCTTCAAATATGGTCAAACAACAGAGCAAAAAGATCTAATAATATTACAAATAACTTGTAATAAAAATATTGTATAACTTTAGCTATAAACAAAAATGTACCTCGAAAATGCAAAAACACTATCAGTCTTTCAATTACTACAATACTAATTACTTCTAAATATACCGGTATGTATATTTTTTCAACTGTTAATTTCTCAATTCTTATGGCTGCTAAAAATGAAAAATGGTTAGGCATTCAACATGTTAAGGTAACAATCCTAGTGACTTTAGACACAACAGGCACCACTCTAATAGGAATATGATTCCATTATGCACCAGGTATCAACCTCTATGCAGTCCAGATACCAGAGATGCATCTACTGGTGCGTCTTTTTTAGACAACATCAAAAGGAGGAGTTTCCCTGGCAAGGGACATGCATCTCAGAAATGGGAGAAATCCCATCTAGGATTGGGTTTAATGGTAAAAAGAGGGTGGCCTCCAGAAGTGGAGAGTCCTCTGTCAAAAAGAACAAACACAATGGTGGATTACCAACAATGAATGAGAAGGGCATATTTAATTTATCCTCAACTACACTGACAGACACACAAAAGTGGGTTCTCAGTAGAGGACTCTCTTACATAAATACACAACGAATTTAACACTCAAACGCCACTATTTGAGACTGAATACCAGGCTGAATGCTTCCGTTTTTGGGTCTCCCATTCTAGACACATCAAGTACCACTCATGTAAGTGATACTTCAAGAATACATTCAAACTTTAAGAACTCATCCAGTTTTTATCCACTACAATCCAGGGGGAGTTATATAGAGACATTCCATCAAATTGTTGCCAAAGAATTAAACAACCTGGTGGAGGGGAACATCGCCTTTTAAAGGAACTTGAATAAAGTGGAAAATGAGGCATTAAAACCCCTCAAGGACGACAATGATCTCATAATAAGACAGGTGGACAGGGGGGACGGGGTGGTCCAAAACAGTACAGATTATCAGCGTGAGGCACTCAGGCTGCTGTCAGACACACCTCTCAAATAAGATCCTACAGCTCAATGTATTAACTCTAAAAGAACTATTATAATCAGCAGTGGTCAACAAAGTTCTCAATAAGGGTGAATTTGGTTTCCCTTTTATTAAAGAACCCATGATACCTATCTTCTACCACCTGGCTAAGATTCATAAGCAGGTGGCAGACCCTTCAGAAAGACCGATAATTTGTGGTATAAACTCACGGCGCATGTCTCTCAAAACATAGACCATTTCCTTCAAAAGTATGTGGCATTACTTCCCACTTCCACTAAAGATTCAACAACAATTCTTCAGACCTTTAAATGGGAAACTAATTATAAATGGGTAACATGCAATGTACAAGAACTTTATAGGTGCATTCCGCATGATAAGGGGATCGTGGCGGTTTAATTATCTAATTTCTAAAGTGAAAAAAGGGCAACTAGAACTATTCTGCAAACGTTTTGCCGAATTAAGGTGCACAGATGCAATAGGCAATGGCAGTGACGCCGTGGACTCTCCAAGCGGCAGTAGTGGTCTCTCTTTGTTGCAGAAGTCCATGGCAATGCATCAGTTTGTACCTGAATTAGGTGTAACTTTTGCAGAATAGTTCTAGTTGCCCTTTTTCCACTTTTGGGAGCACACTTGTGTGTGAGGAGGATGTCGAGAAGTACCACGGGAATTTGTCCTGTGGGAATGGGACTGAGGAAGGGGTTCCTGCCCCGAAATGTTGCACCCCTTCTTTAATTTTCTGTTCTCCCCTCCTCTTGTGTAGATCTCCCTTGTTTTTCCCCGTTTGATTTTTGCACTCCTCCCCTGCTTTAGTTTTTTCCAATACCTATGTGCTTAGTAGTCTCCCATTATTTTCTGTTCTATTTCCCACCTCTTTGCCTCCAGATAATCATCAGTTTGGGTTACTTTTTTTGAGCAGTGTTGACTTTTTACTTTCTAGTTACCATGTGTGTAATGTGTGCATTGTACTAATTGGATTAGTCTGTGCAGCTAGTTTATTGCTCATGTTACAGAATAATACCAGATCTCCTCCATTATTTGAGTAAAACACTCATTGCTATATCACGTTTGCTTCATTATTTCCTTTGAGTGATGGGAACCATGTGAGTTTTTGTTATATATGTTTGTGGGAGTTGGGGTCCCACTTTGTTCCTGCTGCACCACTCCTCTACAGAACTTTTACTTAGAGCGGATCAGTATAAGTGCTGTTTATACATTATACTTTTAGTAACTCCTCCCATAATCTTAAACCTAGTCACAGCTCTATGTAACTATGTATTTGTAACCATGTATTTGTCATCATAACTCTGTGCCCAGGACATACTTGAAAACGAGAGGTAACTCTCAATGTAATACTTCCTGGTAAAACATTTTTATAATAAATAAGCTCTAGCAATACAAAACCTATAAAACTACCCCAAAACTAAACCCCATCATGACCCGTGCTCTGAGCAAAACCCTCACTTTATCAACAATCCAAGTTCAGCCCTAGACTCATCCACATCGGTAGGAGCTCTTAGAAGGGGAATAACCTACAAATATAGACAGCTACATGCTGGGGGGAACCCTACTCTGCATCAAAATGGGGGCCCCAACAAGACATTGATTAGATGCTAAATGAGCCCCTTTCCAACCATAGACTGGAAGTCTCATGTTAGGCAGAAACCTACTTGAGCAGCTGGATGTAGCCTCACCTTAGACCACACTCAACAGATTAACTACAATAAGGTAGATATTGCACCAGGAACACTAGAAACAGACATTTCTTACCGAAGTCAAAATCGGCTCACGATATGCGTTGCTTCTAGCTCTTAAGTTCTTTTCATTGAGTTTAGTAAATCTAGGAGGGTATCTAAATTATGATCATAGTGCGCCATGGTACAACCCTGGATTTTGACGTTTTTAGGTGTCTGGATAGTGAGATTGATATTGAGCAAAACAACTTGGCATAGGGATTACATAAAAACTAAGGATGTTGAATGGGTAACTTAGATTAAAACTCAATCAACTGGACAGGAAGTTTATCCATGCTCTGTGTCCTTGCTTGACTTCCGGACTGATGCCAATTCAAAGCAAAAGGAACTTAGCTTGAGCAGAGAAGAAATCTTGTGCCTACTTGTTTAGAAAATACAATAAGAAAAACTTGGCAATCAACAAACGGCTGGAGCGGTTTGACCCCATCACTGGCAAAGGAAGTTGCCAAAGGAATGCTCATATTTTCCATTAAAATAGATCAACAATGGTTTCAGTGTCGGTTTTGGGGTGTATCTAGAAAACCAAAAATATTTTTTGTGTTCAGAAGCAGTTTGTAATTGGATATTGGTCATGTGACCATGTCAGGGTTTTTTTTTTTTTTAACCTTTTCCCTGGCTCCAGCAGTGGGTTAATATTCACGAAATGTGAGATTAATGCAAGCTTTGTAGCTGCTGACATGCCTGTTCAGATTTTGTCAAAACCCTCACGTTATAAACCTGAAATTTGTCTCATTTTAGAAAATACAAGTTGTGATTTTGCTAATGTTAGTAGACCCTGAAGAGCTCCAGTAACTAGCTATGATATGAAGGTATGAAGCAGATACAAGTTATTTTTACACATAACCATATACACGGACTAGACTAAGGCTAAGTCCCCGCTAGCGCTGATCGGGCTGCGCTTGCGGAGGAGACTTACATATATAGATATATGTAAGTCCCCACTCACGCGGTGCGCGCGGCGCTCGTGCGCGTGCACACATGCTCAGCCGCGATTGGTGCTTAGGTAAACAAAACATCTATACTTACCCGCTCACTCAACTACCCGCAACTGCGTTTACTATAAAATCCCGCTCAATTTTCAGGGAGCACTGACTCAATGAAAGGGCCAATTCTCTGGAGCAGTGGTTTCCAACCTTTTTTTTGGTTAAGTAACCCCAAAGTGACATTCTGAGGAACCCCAGTCCTCTCTAAAAGCAACTCTGAGATCAGATGCATTGTACATTCTTCTGTATTTGATACAATTTTCAAATGATCAGAAAATTACAGGGATCCCTTTAGGCATACCCGCGGAACCCAAGGGTTCCTAGGAACCCTGGTTGAAAATCACTGCTCTAGAGGATGATACATTCCGGGAGTTTGTAGGTCAAGCACAGGAGTTATATCAGATTATATTTTATTAAATACGGTATATACACAATGTCAATTCTTCTAATGAAACTCCCCAAATTGCACACACATTCATATGAGTCAACATTAGAGCAAAGTACCAAGACACATGCACAAGAGTAAATTGCCCAAGGTCACTGTCTTAATACACAGACATCTTCAAATGTTTGTGTGAAAGCATTTTAAGGAGCAATCCAAGCAATATCCTACATGTGTGTTTTTATTTTTTAAATAAATCAGTTCGGTAGTATTAGATAATACTTACTACTTTTTTATTTTTAAATTCAACTCTTAATGCCATTTTTTATTAGATTTAATATACTGAGCACCCTTTGATTTCTATAGCAGGTTTAGCTCACTTCCCCAGCAGTGCAAGATATTTGCAACACTTTCCTGTTTGTGATAGTTTGTTGCCAATGTTTCCAGCAGTTTGAGCTGCAAACTGTAACAATAGATAATGTTACTTTAGTAATATAAGAATACATTGTAGCTACTGAGTTACACTGACTCAAGGATTGATTTGAAACTCAAAGGCAGCCATTTAGTGAACCCTGGAAAGCAGGATTTTGCAGATTGATTACAGGAGAACGAATTGATCGGCAGCTTGGGTAATTAGTTTTCAATAAAGGTAATCAAACACTGCATATATTAAAAAAATAATAATAATTTTATATATATATATATATATATATATATATATATATATATATATATATATATACACACCATAATACTGAGTTAAGTTATGGTGAGTAAAAAAAGTGACAAAAACCCTCCACAGGAAAGCAAATATGCAAATACAACTGTATGCTCATCTGCATGTCTTAGGCAGGTCTGCAACCCCACCTTTCACCATTATCACCCAGCATACAGCACTTCCACTGCAGCAAGGGATTCTGGGAAATGACATGCAAATGAGCACGCAGTGCCACTTTTTGCTTCAAAAACCATTTTTAACATGGTTCCCTATAGGCTTAAGCTTGCTGCATGGTCACAGCTTTGAGCACAGCCAGGGTTAAGGTGCATACCCAGAAATGTGGGTGGTTTTTGAAGCAAAAAGTGGCATTGCGTGCTCATTTGCATGTCATTTCCCAGAATCCCTTGCTGCAGTGGAAGTGCTGTATGCTGGGTGATAATGGTGAAAGGTGGGGTTGCAGACCTGCCTAAGACATGCAGGTGAGCATACAGTTGTATTTGCGCATATATATACATACATACATACACACACACAAACGGTATATTTAAGCTGCTTGGATTGCCTCTGCAGCAGTTTTAGTCTTTAGTTTACCTGAACTGGCAGAATTTGAAAGCAATGATCTGTTTTGTCCAAAAACTCCCAAGATGAAAAAGTAGCCTTTCAAGCTATTTCATTTTTATGATATATGATAGAACTCCCCAGCACTTTAAACAAACAGTATACATAGTGCGGAGATAAATACCTTGATCATAAACATGGATATGAACCCTAATATTCAACACAAGGAATTGCAACCCCTTATTAATATTTAGGGTAACCTTATTAGTCAGTAGATGGTTGAGAAATTAAGTGGGGAAAGATTCTTTAAATCATTCAATATAGTGTAGAAAAGTTCCTTGCTTTGCTTTAATGTGGCAATATGAAATCACTATGAAAAATACGTTTTCGGTTATCTGCAGCCCTACATGGGGCTCCCAAACACCCTCAGTTTAGCCAACTGTTAAAATGCCTTGCAAATCAAAACCTCATGTACATGTATTGGTCAGCACAGCTACTCATTGGCCTGGGTAACTGCTATTGGCTTAAATAGCAGTTACCGGCAGATCAGGGTGTGATACCTTGCATCACGGCTTGATGAATCCCAGCCATTGACGTGAGTGAAACGATTATAGCTAAAAGCACTTTTCTGATCAGTATTAAGAACAGAATTAACTACAGCAGCTTTGTGCATGGAAATGGTTTCATCCCTCGTCGGTTTTAAAGACCGGATATAGTGTTACATATAATACTTTTAACCTGTAAAAGGCGGGGGAAACGCAAGAATTTTAGTTTAGACGAATAGAATTTAGACGAGACGCACACTGGGAGCCTGGCAGATTGGGAGACCTGATCACGAGCAACGGAGCTGCCGAATAAGCCACTCAGCTTTAGTTTTGTGTGTCCATGCTACACCTTACTCATATGAGTGTAATACCATGTGTTTTAATATATTTCTTTATTGCACAAACAATGTTGCACTAAAGTGTCATCTTTGTCCTATTGAGGAAACATCACACTGAGACCACTGTCACCCACCTACCAGAGTATAGACGTTTGGATATCCTAAGCCACATCTGTGTGGGAATTGCTGTCTATTGTCTGAGAAAGTGCGAGTCCCAATTTTGCTGAAACCTAGAAATTACAAACATTTTTGGAAAATATTACACTATGTATATTATTTTTTCATTCCACATATGGTGATACCTGCACTCCCCCAAAGCTACCCACACAAATCGTCTAGAGGGAAATTTGGATCTTTTCTTCATAGGGTTGAGCTTTCATTTTATTTATTACAGGCATACCCCGCTTTAAGGACACTCACTTTAAGTACACTCGCGAGTAAGTACATTTCGCTCAATAGGCAAACAGCAGCTCGCGCATGCGCCTGTCAGCACGTCCTGAACAGCAATACCGGCTCCCTACCTGTACCGAAGCTGTGCGCAAGCGGGGAGACTATAGAGCCTGTTACACATGCGTTATTTACATCAGTTATGCACGTATATGACAATTGCAGTACAGTACGTGCATCAAAAGTGGGAAAAAGGTAGTGCTTCACTTTAAGTACATTTTCACTTTACATACATGCTCCGGTCCCATTGCGTACGTTAATGCGGGGTATGCCTGTATACACATTTGCACTTTCACTTATATAAGTTAACTAGTGCACTGTATATACCTCTTAGTGATTGTATTTTATGGTACTGTATTTAATTTTATCACTGTGACACACTCTGTATAGGAGCACCTAAAACCCCCTTTTTCACTTGCAAAGCCTCAGCTTACTTTTGAATTCTGTCTGATGTCCGGAATCTATTTCTACTATCCTAGACTTGTGCCATTTCATGGGATCACTTAAAGAGCATTCAAGAATAGCTATTTGAGTTTTCAGCTCTTGAATCTGTCCTTCTGCACTTCTTTTTCCACTCAATGCAGTTGCCAGTTCAGCTTCTTTGGAATTGAGTTGCGATTCCACATCCATTTCCAGAGAACGTCCTATCTTTTCAGCTTCATCCGATAAGGATTCTTCGGGTTTTGAGTCTGCACTCATACCTTTGTTTGTTGCCTGTTGAGCAGCTGAAGGTTTAGCTAGTGCTTGCTCAGGCGGTTCAAACTTTGCAATCTCGTTTTGCAGTTGATCGGTGTCCCCAGCTCTCACTGTACCCTTGTCTTCATGGGCATTAGTCGCTGTGGGATACCGACGCTTGGGCAGGGCCAATACCTTTTCCTGTAGTGGGGACACCTGTACTTTACTGGTTCGCAGAGCCTCACTCTATTTTAATTCTGTAACTTTTTTCTCCAACTTCATCTTTTCAGACTCCAAGGTTGTGACCACTGCCCGTAAAGTCTTTGCATACTCTCTTTCTCCCTACAGTACTGTAATCTCATTTCTCAGTCTTTCAAGCTCTTCCACTTCTAGGCTTTTCATCAAGTTTAATTAATCCGCGAGAGATCCCTGGTTCTTGAGGGCATCCTGCAATTCTCCTCTCAGGGTCTTTATCTCTTCACTGTGCTTTCTCTGAGGTTGCTTCCTCGTATCCTTCATTATATTGTAAAGCATGGGTGAATTTTTTTGCTCGGGCTGCAGCTGCTTGCTTCAGTTTCTGGACCTTCTTGTGCTCCCTCTTGTACCGAGTCACCTGGCCTCTAAGTTTGGCCTCCAGCAAAGCTCTGGTGTTGTTCAGGGTAACCTTCAGTTCCTCATGCTGCTCTGCGGGGACACACTGGGTAATCAAACATTCCTGCAGCACTTCTACTTATTTAGCAGCCTGCAGATTTTCTTTCTGCAGAGTTTGCTGCTTCTCCTCTGCCTTCTGGAGGTGCGTACGCAGACCTTGCAGTTGGTTCTGCAAAAGGTGCTCTGCTTGTGTGTGTTGCTCCAATGCTTCAAACTTTTCATCTTCAGAAAGAACAGTATGCGCAGTCCCAAAAATCCCTCTGTATTCAGAAAACGATGGTATCCCTCTGCTGCTCCCACTCTCCCGTGATCAGCGGGGTCAAACCGGAACACATACACAAAAAGGAAGCGCAAAAAAGGAAAAAAACATCAGTCAAAATTGAAAAACTTTATAAATTGACTCAATATTACATAAAAATCACACAAATATATTACATGATATAATAAAAAGATCCTAATAGATCTAAGACCCACACAGTCTATAGATGTAAAAGTTCAGGGTGAAAAAAGAGATGTTCCTGCTTACATATGCTTAGGAACACACAGTGGGGAGCGGACGTGACGACGGAAGCCCCGCCAGCTGCGGAAGCTCACCAGTCTTGTTCCTTTTCATATGTAAGCAGGAACATCTCTTTTTTCACCCTGAACTTTTCCATCTATAGTTCTGAGGGGGTTGTGATTTGGGAATACTCCTTTAGTGCATAGACTGTGTGGGTCTTAGATCTATTAGGATCTTTTTATTATATCATGTAATATATTTGTGTGATTTTTATGTAATATTGAGTCAATTTATAAACTTCATCTTCCAATAGTTTCTTTAATTTTTGTAGTTCGTGCAGCTTTTCCTTCTTTTCATTTACGTGGTCTCTCAAATCAGAATTTTCTTCTTTAGCCTTGTACTTTTTCTTTTTGCAGTCTCTGTAATATTCAGGGCCTCCTTGTAGTCCTCCTTCCATTTACGCACTTCTGATTTGAGACTCCCGGTCTCCTGGCGTGAGACTTCTATTTCTAGGTTGATTGTCTGAAGCTCCTTCTGAGAGACTTTAAGATCCATACTAAGACTGAGGATAGCTTTTTGAGAGATGTCCAGCTCCTCAGCGTGACTGTGAAGTGTCTTTTAGAGACTTCCAGTTCTGTGCGGCAACTGCTGATCTCTTGGTGTGAGGCATCCAGTGCTATGCAGAAAGTATGAACCTCATTCTGCGATATGTCCACCTCTGTTTGGACACTGTTGACCTCGTGGTGTGTGGCATTCAGTTATATGCGGAGAGTGTGAACCTCATTCTGAGAGACTTCCACCTCTCCATGACAATTGCGAACCTCGTGCTGATAGAGACAAATCTCTTTCAGTGCCACCTCATACTTCTGTTTCAGATTAGCAATCATTCTATCAGATTGGCTCGGCTTTTCATCCATGGCGTTAATAGTAGCATTTTCAGTATCTAGATCTGTCCTTCGATCCTCCAATTCAGTCCCGGATTCAGAGTACATTGCGAGAACAGTCTTTTGTAGCTCAGCGTTATCTTCCCTTTCCAGTTTCAATTGTTCATGGAGCAGATCACAGCCATGCCTGGCGTCTTCAGGACTGGTCAAGTGATCGTCACCCATTGGTTTCGGCTCCGCTTCCCTGATATGGTTGGTTGAGGGTTCCTCATTAATAGCACTGGACAGACACTTCTTTGGGTTACACGACTTCTGCCTTGAGCCCTCTGGATATTCTGTCATCTACATGATGAATTCTCCATTTTCTCTAGGCTGCAGGGCATCTTGGACCCCCTTTTTCTCCGCGGGATCTGTGGACGAGTCTGTTCCTTCTACGGCAAGTGAAGAACCGCTTTTATTTTTCCGCCTTTTTGTTTTGGACGACTCAGTCCCCATCAAGGATACTGGTGTCTCCGTTTATATTTGAAACTTCTGCAGCTTCACTGTATCAGCCATGCTTTCCTTGCGTGTTAGGTGGCATAAATATTCAGTGATCTGCTGCTCCCGCTCTTGCCGATCACATTCTTCATCATAGAGAGCGGTCTTTTCGGTGTGTACCGAGTTTAGGCACCTCCACCATCCTTGGGATGTTTTGTGGGTGTGACTCGGTTCGGGTTCCCCATAACAGATGTCTGCATTCTTACCCGTATCCTCATAGGACCGGAAGGACCACTCTTCTGTGGGCTAGGGTTCATTACAGGAACGCATATCTTGTCCTCCATTTTGGTGGTATCAGGTGTATTTTTCTTCCTGACCTCAGGAGGTGCAATTGCAGCTGTTTTCACTGTATTTGATAGAACCCCAGCTGGTAGTCCTACAGGTGATCAGACTTTTCTTGCAGAGTTCGTAGCTCTCACAGGCGTCTCTGTAGACTTTTTCTTTTTCTTCTTTACTTTGGTAAGTTCTGAAACATCAGCATTACGGTGTACACATTCTTTCTCATTAGTGGTACTGGATGTGTATGTATGTCTTTATTTATATAGTTCCATTAGTGTGCATAGCGCGTGCACTTGCTAAGAAAAACTTCTGTACCTTCCTTGTGATCACAGCACATTGCTTGCTACTGCAGTTCTTTGGCACGTTGAAAAAAATATTCCTCTGGCTGCTGCCCTTTTTCTGGGGCCACATAGGGATCGTCCTCATCGTCCGAATAAGGCCTGAAGGGACACTGCTCTGTGTGGCTGGGCTCTTTACACCAGGAACACATTTTCTTCCCCATTCTTGCAGAGTCTGTATTTGACTTCAGCTAGGCAGCCATTTTAAATTCCCAGTTTTTTCCCCCACAATTGGTGGGGTAGACTCTGGTCACAGCATCAGTCTCGTGTAGGTCACCGTCTGTCGCAGTCCTCCCAGTAAAACTGTTGTCATGGCAATGTGACATCACGTAGCATCCTGCCTTCATGACATCGAGTGTCACATGGCGCAACGTAGCGTCCCGTCATGGCAATGCGGCACCATTGGACGTCGCTCAGCCATGTTAAAGGGATTTGTAGGGAGATTTGCCGGGAGACGCGGCCACCGCCCGGAGATTTTCCAGCTAAACCCGTAGCCCGGAGATAAATGCCCGAAACCCATAGTCTCCGGGTCTAACTGGAGTAGTGGCAACCCTGGGTGTAATGTTGACACAATGTAGCTCTTCTCTCCTATCTTACTAAAATAGTACAGTAATCAGAAGAGCCGTTCTTCATTAGGTACAGGATCTGTACCTGTTAAATAAGAACAGAAAGGTATACTTTCAAGGGTGCAAGACTTTTACTATGGAGTGAGGCATAGAAAGCCTATACATGCTAAATGTTAAACAGTAATCTACTAACCCCTAAAGAAATAATGTCAAGTCATTCTTGGACTACTGCATTTATCAAGGTAAAACATGCACTTCTGGGGGAAAAGAACAGGATTTTCTTTTCCCTTGATAAGTCTGGTGCAATTGTATTTTTCCCCAGACTGGCATCACTTTGGCCTTGTTGAATCCCACTGGGGTTCCTTGCACTTTATTTCTCCCCGCTTGTTATTCTCTCTCATTCTTCCTCACTGATCACATGGTGTTGGAAGGACTGTTTATTGTTGCACAATTTTATCTGCGAATTAGAGCTGTGTCTGAGAAGATTAAAAGTAATGTTGCAAGAGGAATGCCAGCTGTCTGTATTCTCAGACAAGGAGTAATGTATCCACGGGCACACAGTACAGTTTTTATTTAATAAATAACCTCGAGACGCAGCAATCGCTGTTTGTGTGTGTGGGGGAGGAGGGGTCGTGCCCTGCTCTTTGAAAATGAACATGATACTGTATTAATGGGATAGTATTGAACATGCTTCAATATACATCGGAGTACTACCACACACTCAATATTACCAGCCTCACAATATTCCCTTATCTTCCTGTGAATATTAATCATCCCCTTCAATACCAGAGGCGTCTGCAAAGATTGGTATCAGAATACATGGCAGTCAGTCTGACCCCCGGTTGGGGAAAGACTTACAGTAGAGAAGCAGCAATGCTCAGTTCATGCTGGTTTTGTGTTGCGATGGTCAGTGCTGCCCTATGAAACGCCTAGCTTTAGCCAATTTGCTGCCTAAGGCTGCAGTCCCATTGATCACTGTGACACGCGTGTCCGGCGGGGGGGGGGTGGAGGGGGGCGGCATGTGCACAGCGCTACCCGCGATCTGCGGTCTTTAGGGAGAGAGGGAGATTGCGACGGGAGGGGGCGTGGTCGGGGTTCTGCAGGGGCATGGTCATGATCTCACGCGGCTGGTTCGCCCTCATTGGGTGAACCACCGGCGGGGGCGTGGCCACGCCTCAGTCGCCAGTTCTGAACTCAATTCCATTGAGTTAAATAAAAACTGCGAGTACAGCGCGGCTGCACTGCGGGAAGGTGAGTACTGGGCCCAGCCCCATTGAGTGGCGGTGCTTATACGCACAGCGCATACCGAGGTGTGCGCTGTAGCAGTGACTGGGACCACAGCCTAAGGCTGCGCTTATAGTGACGGTGACACGACCGATGACGTCACCCGTCGCCAAAGTTGTATTTCAAGTTTGAGAGACGTCGCTGGCGACAAGGCCAGTGATGTCACCAAGGGGGAGGGCAGAGTGCAATAGGCGCTCTGTGATTGGTTTAGAGGCAGTCACATGTGGCGACTGTCTCTCCAAAAAAACAAATAACAGCGACTACCAGATTTTTGGTAGCACTGTCGCTCCACCGCGTGCACTATAAGCAACGACGCCAATGCATGTGTTTTGACGCAACGGTCGCGTCGCCGGTACTATAAGCACAGCCTAAGGGGTTCATCATTGGCATACTCCAATAAAGCAGCTGTGTCCCATATGCTGTGTTTTACATGGATGGGAAGCAGGGGTCCCGCAGAGCTGACCCGTGTTAACCGCCTCTTACTTGCCGGTAATGGTAGCGTGGAGCCAATAAAAAGCCGCAATCGATTACGTTGTGGCTACCTATTAGACTGCCTGATGTGGGAAATTTAAACCGCCATTCTCTTTCCCCTGGAACTCCTCTACCTCCACCCTCCTCCCCCCCCCCCCCCCCCCACTGCTTCTTATCCCTGTAAAAAAAGGGCGATCAAAAAAGGATTTACTGCTTCTTTAAATGGACGTTCTAGACCAGGGGTGGGCAACTCCACTGCTCAAAGTTGACCAACAAGACAGGTTTCCAGGATATCTCCAGCTTCAGCACCAGTCGAAGACGGAGCCACCTGTGCTGAAGCTGGGATATCATGTAAACCTGACCTGTTGGTGGCCCTTGAGGACTGGAGTTGACCACCCCAGGTCTGTTTAAAGGACTGTTTAAAGTATGCAGTCGTACCCACAAATGCTTTATACTACAAGAAGGCTCCAACATGACATTCAGTTTTCTTGTTTTTTTTTACTGAACGACTTTTAGCACTGAACAGGTTAATCTTCTAGCCGTCACAGAATATGCCTTCTGACAGTTTTGCAGACTTCGAGCTTTGGTAGAACATTTGTTTAATCGCATGTGATATTAAATAACAACCCCACCCTGGCTGATTCAGACATAAAGTGAAGAGCAATATCAGAGAGGCAGCCAGACAAGAAGCATGTGGCATCACCTTCACAAGATAATGGCCAAAACATACACTTCCCTTTCCTACGACTAACCAGAAAGACTGCAGAACACAAACAAAGATCAACCTCAGCAGCACCTGACTCAGCTAGAAAACCACAGATCTGAAGCAGCAATAAATTCGGCTGTTTTCTTTATTTATTTTTTGTGAGGTGGGAGAATGGGAGGAATTGGCTCTCAGAGCATGACCGGTCCTCCTGGAAACCACCAGTTCCAAAATGTCCTAATTTTCCCTTCCCGATTGGTAGGGGGGAAAAAAGTCGTTGTTGAACCAAATCAAGAACCAGATCGCCGCTATGACACGGGACATTCCTACACTACCGACACGATTTATTCGAGCAGGGCTAGTTCCGCAAGCTGGGGGATGCCCCGGCTTGCTAGCCCCACTCCCTCGGCGTGCCGCGCGTCACCGATGCGCGGTCACGCGTCATCGGGTGCCAGCGCCCCCTGCACGCGCGTCCAGGGCTCCCCGAGGGAGCCCTGGTGTCCCGCGATGTGGGGGACGGCGGCAGGGGGTTCCGGGGGACCCGGCGGACCCGGCAGCGGGAGGGAGAGCGCCCCGATCGGAGGGCGCTCTTCCGCTGCTTCGGCGCGCGCCAGGTTACTGCTGCGGCCGAGAATGGGCAAATGCTCGAATAAACTCGGCCGCAGCAGTATTACTGATGAAGTGTCGAGCAATTACTGTATAGGCCTAGGCTAAGTCCACGCTGGAGGCTGCTGCACGCGCTCAGAGCAGGCCAGACTGGGGGGGAGGGCGGGGCGCAGCAGTAAAAGTTTGTGCTCCCCTGTTATAACGTTTGTTGTGTATGTGGGTTATGATCCCAATCCTCAGGGCTCAGCTGTATGTGGAGATATCTTGATTGAAGTTTCAATCACAATACATCTGGTCATTAGAGCATGTAATAAGCTGTATGAGGCTCAATATAATGTAATACAGATAGGTGTACAGGTACAACTGGAGGAGTGACACAGAACTCTATATATATACCATAAAGGCACTGTCTAAATCCCCAGTAAACCAAAGTACATACCTATTGATCAATTGATCTGTGATGAAGCCTCAGTAGAACAGCTGCTCTGACTCAGAAGTGTGCGTGCATCACGCCAATATCTTGAATAGGCAGTGGGTGGTCCCGTGGGTTCCGACGGCGGAGCACTGCTGCTGTAGAAAATGGGGGCTGCACACCAGTTCCAGTTAAAAACGGCTTTATTTGGTGGTCATCTGGAGTACAATTGAACACTCTGACGCGTTTCAGGACTGTTGTCCCTTTATCAAAGAGTAGCTGCGCGTCTACTGGGTTCTCCGTTATGTACTCTTACTCCCTCCCCCAACAGTGACGTCACACGCTCAGTAACTATCGCGTGATTTGGTAAGATACCCTTCTCATTGGATGCCCTGTTAGCCAATTGCGCAAGGCGTGGGTGAATAATTTCCTTATGGGAGTAACATTGGAGTTAAAGACTCTTGCTCCCGCCCCCAATGGTGACGTCACACATTGTATGGATATCGCGTGACTTTATGAAACGGCCTGCTCATTGGTAGATAGCTTAAACCAATAGCGCAGCTAGTGGGGAAATATTTTCTTAATAGGAAAGGCTACGGAGTATATTACATAACGGAGAAACACTCAGAATGAAACAAAACACAAAATAAGTGACATTAAAACATACTATATAACAGTATTCTAATTAAAAATAAAAAAACTACAAAAACGCAACGTCACAGCCCTGGAAAGAAAGATTTTTTTAAGCGAAAGCTTTCTCACATACTTTTGAAGATCAATGACAGTGCTGAAGAGGTCAAAATCCTCGATGATGACATGTAATACAAAATTTGTGATATATCTCCTTAGATGTACATGTGGTAGTTCATATGTAGGCAGGACAATCCGCCCACTAAGAGAGAGGATTGTAGAACATGTTAGAACAATTAAAAATAAGGATGTGAGATACCCAGTTGCACGTCATTTTGCAAAATGCCAATCTGGTTCCCTACAGAATTTCTCTTTTAGCGCGCTTGAACACATACGCCTTCATGTGCGTGGAGGAGATAGAGAATCCCTCCTCAATAAAAGAGAAATGTTCTGGATTTATGCCCTTGGGACATTGGCACCCGGGGGCATGAATCTAGACTGGGAACTGAAACATTTTTTGGATTAAACTATATAGCACATGTACCTTGCACGATCACCTGCAACACAGAATATTATATCTATATACATGTATTAATTATGGTCATGTTATATATATGTCTACATGTGACATAGAATATTGGTATAACCCATTAGAGATGTATATCTGAGATAATATCTGTTACAGTATATCCGATTATGGTCCTTCATAATAGCAAAAAATGTCTATCCTCATGAATTTGCACTCCATTGTTTTCAAATGACATCATCATATATGTATAGTTATTAGTATCATAGACTTACATTGCCTCTTTCTTGATTAGAAATATGTAATTATTACAAGAGGGTCTGAATCAGATGAGCAGATTAATGATGTTGTTTCAGTGGGATTATGTTAGATATTGAACATGAATGATCATTTTGATGGGAGTGTACTCTCCAGATATCAACATAAGTACGCTTCTAACATATTGTCTTCCACCTTTTTTGCTTTGTTTTTAAACGTTGCGTTTTTGTAGTTTTTTTAATTTTTAATTAGAATACTGTTATATAGTATGTTTTAATGTCACTTATTTAGTGTTTTGTTTCATTCTGAGTGTTTCTCAGTTATGTAATATACTCCGTAGCCTTTCCTATTAAGAAAATATTTCCCCACTAGCTGCGCTATTGGTTTAAGCTATCTACCAATGAGCAGGCCGTTTCATAAAGTCACGCGATATCCATACAATGTGTGACGTCACCATTGGGGTATATAGATATAATATTCTGTGTTGCAGGTGATCGTGCAAGGTACATGTGCTATATAGTTTAATCCAAAAAATGTTTCAGTTCCCAGTCTAGATTCATGCCCCCGGGTGCCAATGTCCCAAGGGCATAAATCCAGAACATTTCTCTTTTATTGAGGAGGGATTCTCTATCTCCTCCACGCACATGAAGGCGTATGTGTTCAAGCGCGCTAAAAGAGAAATTCTGTAGGGAACCAGATTGGCATTTTGCAAAATGACGTGCAACTGGGTATCTCACATCCTTATTTTTAATTGTTCTAACATGTTCTACAATCCTCTCTCTTAGTGGGCGGATTGTCCTGCCTACATATGAACTACCACATGTACATCTAAGGAGATATATCACAAATTTTGTATTACATGTCATCAGCGAGGATTTTGACCTCTTCAGCACTGTCATTGATCTTCAAAAGTATGTGAGAAAGCTTTCGCTTAAAAAATTCTTTCTTTCCAGGGCTGTGACGTTGCGTTTTTGTAGTTTTTTTATTTTTAATTCGAATACTGTTATGTATGTTTTAATGTCACTTATTTAGTGTTTTGTTTCATTCTGAGTGTTTCTCCGTTATGTAATATACTCCGTAGCCTTTCCTATTAAGAAAATATTTCCCCACTAGCTGCGCTATTGGTTTAAGCTATCTACCAATGAGCAGGCCGTTTCATAAAGTCACGCGATATCCATACAATGTGTGACGTCACCATTGGGGGCGGGAGCAAGAGTCTTTAACTCCAATGCTACTCCCATAAGGAAATTATTCACCCACGCCTTGCGCAATTGGCTAACAGGGCATCCAATGAGAAGGGTATCTTACCAAATCACGCGATAGTTACTGAGCGTGTGACGTCACTGTTGGGGGCGGGAGTAAGAGTACATAACGGAGAACCCAGTAGACGCGCAGCTACTCTTTGATAAAGGGACAACAGTCCTGAAACGCGTCAGAGTGTTCAATTGTACTCCAGATGACCACCAAATAAAGCCGTTTTTAACTGGAACTGGTGTGCAGCCCCCATTTTCTACAGCAGCAGTGCTCCGCCGTCGGAACCCACGGGACCACCCACTGCCTCCCCTGTTATAATCAGTTGGTATTTAAGTACTTTGCCTGCTCAGTATAATGAAAAACCTGTTCATTGCATTACTACATTTTAATATAATACAGTAATGTATTTTTAAGACTATTCAGGATATACCATGACTGTTATTTAAAGTCCTGTCAGTAAAGTACAGGCAACCTTGTATAATATGTTGTAATTTGATTCCGGTTCATAGACTGCTCTATATTTATGAAACTCTAAAATTAGAACGTAAACACACCTAACCGAGCCCTGCAGGGTAAAATAAGTAATAATCTGAGATTTACAGTACCAGTTATACAAGTACTGCCAGAGGTAAAATATCCAAATGTAAGCCTCTTACATTTCTATCTTAAATGAACATATTCTAATTGAACCTTCTTGGTTACATCTATGTCAATGTGTATACATCAATAAAGTACCATCAATGTTTCAGGATTTGCATTTTCATGTCCCTTCACAAATTATGCATCTATTCTGCTTAAAGGTGCAATGGTGTGTGTGTGTTTGTTTCTGTGTGTGTGTGTGTGTGTGTCTCTGTGTGTGTCTCTCTGTGTGTGTCTCTCTGTGTGTGTCTCTCTGTGTGTGTGTGTGTGTGTGTGTGTGTGTGTGTGTGTTAAAATTCCCCATATTTGAAATGTCATCTCTGCACATTCTTCAAACAAACTTTAAGTGTGGATCCACTTGTGGATTCTTTAAGAAAAAAAAAAGAGAGAATTTGTATTCACTGATTAACAATTCTATCCTCATACGAGATATTGATAAAGTACCAGTACGTGAGTACAGAAATGTTTATCAGAAAGAACAGTAGCTGCTATCCGATTGGTCTCTAACCCCCCCCCCCCACAGATCATCATCATAGCAACCCCCCCCCCCCCAGATATATGATGGGTGCTGGGGGAGATAAATGATGATGATGAGAGGTGCTGGGGGAGATGAGGATGGTCATACCAGATAGGGCCGTAGACTGCTTTCCTGGCTCAGGACAACAGTTTCCATTGCCCCCCCCCCCCACCGTGTCGGCGGCTTTTGCGAGAATTCCCCTCTCTCTCTCACACCCCCATATCTCCCTTTCACAATTAATACTCCCCCTCCACATCACACACAATACCCCCCTGCACACCACACACATCCCACCCCCCCTGCACCTCACATCACCTTCCCCTCCCCCCTACACCTCACATCACCCTCTCTCCCCACCTGCACCTCACATCACCCTCTCCCCCCCTTGCACCTCACATCACCCTCTCCCCCCTGCACCTCACATCACACTCTCCCCCCCTTGCACCTCACATCACCCTCTCCCCCCTGCACCTCACATCACACTCTCCCCCCCCCCTGCATCTCACATCACCCTCTCCCTCCTTCATCTCACATCATCATCTCACCCCCCCCCCCATGCCTACCTGATCACGGCGGTGGAAGCGGGCCCCGGAGGCGTTAGCGGCAAATAGCGCTCTAGCAGCAGACCCCGGAAGTTCTGGGTCACACTGCTAGAGCATGGGGGGGATGGGTGGAGCGCATCACAATGCTAGCGCTCCTCCCTAATTACAATTCTGGCACTCCTTCCCTAATCACAATTCTGGCGCTCCTTCCCTAATGTTTCGGCAGACCGGGAACGATGCTGGTACTCCTTCCCTCCTGTGTCTGCAGAGCGGGCTTGGGGGGGGGGGGAGGGAGTGATCGCAGGCAGCACAGGGAGTCCAGACGGCTGTATGTTGTGCAGGCCTGGTCTATGCGATCAAGCCTCTGATTGGCTCCCGGCGCTCCATGTGACCACGTCACCGCAGGGAACACAATCCAGTTGTATCCCCTGCTGGCTGACGCGCCACAGCACAAAAAGGGCCAAGAAGCGAGGAGACACCGGGGCCTGCTAGTGAGGGGGTAAGGGATTGGTGTGAGGCGCCCGCCGTCACCAGCGGGGACCTAGCCTAAGAGGTATTGCAAACAGTAGAAAAGGCATGTTAAAATCGCCAAAAATGTTATCTGTGATACAGTGTATGAGCAGCCCCCACTATCAGCAAAACATTGCTGGCTCATGAATATCAGACATTTGTCACATTAAAATAGTTACACTTTGTTTTCTATGTCATTGCAGGATACAGGAGATTCCAAGCTAGTGACACGCCCTAAGCCCAGAGGAGACACTACAACATGTGCAATTTACCATGTGGGCGAGACTGAAACTACAGAGGAAAATAGCTGTGGAACACGGGGTCTGCAGGAAAGTCAAGAGGAAAAGAGGAGAACGTGCTCCACGAAAACCTAAAAATTAGGCAAGTTATATATATTTGTATTCAATTGCTACCTTGAAGTACAGATGCTTAAGTCATGTAGAGATAAATCAACCAGTGACCTATTGGGAGGAGATTAGGATAAAGTCTGGTTTAGTCACTCGTGCAAAGCGACAAATAGTTTTTGAGCCCTAAAATATTTTATTTCCTTCAAAAGTTACACCACTGATGTAAATGCATTGCATGCCTCTGCTCTTCTCATCACCATATATTGGTATAGGCAGGGGGGGCGCAGGGTCAAAACTTTGCGCACCTCTGTTTTATAAGACTGATAGTATCTAGGGATAAAGGATTTCTGGTTATGCAAGTAGTGGATTGAAACATGGCTGTCCTGACACTAGAATAAACGTAAACCTTCTAAATCTACCTTGAAAAGCATTCTTCGGATGATTTGTGAAATATCAGGTGGGTGTGGCCAAGATGACAGCCAAAGGTTTGGGTAAAGTTATTAAATATGATATGCTGGGCCTGACAATTCGCAAGGACAAATAGATATTTGTAACAGTTGCAATGAGACGAATCAAATGGTGCCAAACACTTCATGATTAGGAGGTGCATAGGACAGATATCTGTTCTCATGCCAAAGTAAAAATTAGGCTGTCCCATTTCATATCCAGGCACGCATATTAGGTACACAGACGCAACAGTGAAGATGGTGTTTCGGTAAGTATTATAGAAACAAAGATATGAAGTCTTTCATATATTAAGGCAAAGTTTAAAAGTGATTAATTTAACACACACACACATTAGCTCAAACTCCAACACCCACCACATTATATATATAGATATATCTATATATATATAGATATATGTCAAATGGAGTGCTACTGAGCGTGGCAAATGTATACAACAAAAGACAGGGGTGCCCAATGCTACGTCCAATTAACAACACATATATGGTAATAAGTATATATTAAGTAATAAGTATATACTTATTACCATATATGTTTTGTCAATTGGATGTAGCATTGGGCACCCCTGTCTTTTGTTGTATAAAGTTTAAAAGTGAAAAGAAATGGTTTCTTCCTTAAAGTCATAAAAATTTCACCTCGAGAGATTGATGAAAGGGGTGGGTTGAGACCACACCCCGAAAGGTGGATTTATGTTGTTTTCAACCAAGGGAATTTGGAATATAAACCCTGTAGCTGGGCTGGTGAAGAAGAATTCAACAGAGGTGTCTTCTGGGATCAAATACGTGAATTCTCATCTTCCCTTCTCCAGTGACCTCTCTGGGAAGAACGTGATACACGTGGTAACATATAGGGAATTATGATTATCTTTTTATTTTTAGAAACTGTCTGAATTGATATACAAATACTGTATGTTCTTATAATAATCCTTTTTCCGTAACCAAAGCCCTGTACGTTTTGGTATATTAAAGCTAAACTTTAAGCAATTATTTGGGCTCTGATTTAACTGTTACATGCCTTGTAGAGAGTAAATTACATTTTCGGACACATTTTGCTATAACAGAATTTTGTGTAATAAGTGCATAGTTTTCTTAATAAATAGGGAACAGAGACTTGCAGAGTTAATATTTTGATCATTTCTTTGGAGGTGGCAGCGGATTAGAGATATATATTGGGATGGATTGAATGAAGATATTACTCATGAGGGATCTCTGCGGAAGGTGAAAAGTGGGTCCGCTAGGTAGTGGTGAGTATTAACCCTTTTTCACATATATATGTCAAATGCTCACTGGTGTGCCGTTCATGACAAGTGGTATATTGGGACTGAGTGAGGGGAGATATTATTCATTTGAGGGACCTTTGCGGAAGGTGAAAAGTGGGTCTGCAAAATAGCTGTGTATTAACCCTTGTCCCATTGGCTGGTCGCGTACTCACAGGTGATCTATACATGACAACAAATCAGAAAACACGCCAAAGCAAGTAATAAAGTGGTCCTCCATATGAATCTCATTAAAGACCAAAGTGATATTCAACAAATTTCTCAACTCTGCAAAGATCAAAATAAATGGAATAGAACTAGAAGAAGTTGAAGACTATGTAAACCTTTGTCAGCAAGTAACAATGGATGGGCTAGCAAAGTAGCCCAAATTATCACGTGTTCCCATTACCCATGCACATTGTTTCTTAGTTCATACATTTTGTAACTATTTCTATTTTATTCAATTTTTACAATTATTTTACATCCATTTTTTAGAGCTCTTACAATTATTATACATTTTTTACACACATTGTTTTTAGATGCGTCTTCTCCACTTCCCACCTGCACCCCTTGCTAGCAGTGCCGAGCTGCCTGTCTCATGGTACTTCCATTTAGATTTTTCATTCTCTTAACCCATTCACATCCAGTTTGCTACTTTGCTAGAGCATCACTAGCTTTTGTCTCCCCTTTTTGACGATCTCCTTGTAAGTGTCATATACTCCTTGTAGTGTCTCATTTATATCCATTTGCGCTTTAAGAACGGCCTCTCTTAGATAAATCACCTTTATACATATTAAGGATTCATTTGCCACTACCCTATAAATACTCCCTTACAGTATGTGCCCCACAATCTCATACTCCTGACGAAGCAACAATAGGTCATGCGAAACGCGTACAGCAGGAACAATTCATCACCAGAAATCAGACGCAGTCATTTGGCTGCAAGCTGTAGCAGCCACTGCGCCTACGAGGAGGGGAATCTAGAAGTGATGTCACTCCGACAAGGGACGCTGGTGAAGCCATCTCCTAGGGAACAAGCCGGCGTGGAGCGGGACTCTACACACCAGCAGACCAGACAGATGCTGCGGGTCCTTCTCTCTGAGGTAACCCAGAAATGTCTCAGTTATATGCTGTTTTAAAGATTCTCTCCGGTAATTGCAATTGTAACTATTTTCATTATTAAAGAAAGTTTTACACGATTAGGGGCTGTTTGTTCGCTCTTCTACCCCTTTCTGCAGTATCTACAGGAGGTTTGGAAACACCTCTCTGAGGAAGTTAGCACCTACCCCATTCGTGGACTTCACTATCCTGGACTGATATTGTCACCCCCAGGGTTTACCCCTGTTCCTTGTTTCTTTTATTCAAGCCGTAAAGTTTTAGTGCTTATTAGGTTATTGCAACTGCTGTACCTGGGAGATTATTAGGGAGGCCTTCATCCAGCAGTGGATTGTCAAAGGCTGAAAAGAATTGTGTGTGTAGTAAATACCACTGGATGAAAACATTCAACATGTAGTAGAGAAACTGCTTTGGCAGTCGATGCATTTAAGGAAACAATTTACATGTTTCTACTTGCAAAGGCCTGCATCTCTGTGAAAAGATTGAAGCAGGAGCCATGAATGAATGAAGCAACCTCAGTGTAAAGTAAACACTACATTCTTCACAGAGATGTCAGGTAGTCATTCAGCTGCTTATAATAAACTACAGTAATATTGTCAGCAGGGGTAGGCTCCGAAATCTAATTTATGTATGTAACCTTTTTGTTGCTCCTCCCCAAAGACGACTACACCTCAAAAATGTAAACCACACATTAAAATCAGTACAACTTGGGCTATTCTCAGACAAGTGGTCATTTCAAGTTAGTTCAATTCAAGCAATTAACTTATGAATGGCAACTACAAACTATTATATGTAGCAATTACTAGTGTATAGTTGTTACAGAAATTTTGGTTCAGGAAAAAATAGACTATTTTTGTGAGTCGTGACACCTTTTGTTCAACATGGCCTGATGACATAGCAGCTTCCTTACATAGGAAAATGGATAGATTAGGTGGGGCAAGTGGTGCTTATCTGTCATCAAATTCAATGTTTCTACTGGCTCATAAGGGAAAAAATAGGCAGCACATACAGAGCAAGCAAAAGTACAATTCAGCTGAGGTGGTCCCCTCCCAAAATCATATTATGGAAAACAATGATTTTTTTTTTTTTAATGAGTAAGGACCACTTAATCTTAAAGGAGCAATCCATGCAATATCCTACGTTTTTTTTTAAATTTTATTATTAAATAAATCAGTTCTGTTGTACTAGATAATAGGCCTACTTACTACATTTAAAAAAATCAACTAAATGCCATTTTTAATGAGTTTTAAATATACTGATAATCCTTTGATTTCTATAGCAGGTTGTAGCTCACCTCCCCAGCAGTGCAAGATATTTGTAACACTTTCCTGTTTGTAATAATTTGTTGCTAATGTTCCCAACAGTTGGAGCTGCAAACTGTAACAATAGATAATGTTACCTTAATAATATAAGAATACATTGTAGCTAATAAATTACACCGACTGAAAAATTGATGGAAACGGAAAGGCGGCCATTTAGTGAACCCTGGGAAGCAGAATCTTTGCTGATCAATTACGAGAGAACAAATTGATCAGCAACTTAAATAATTTTGTTTTAAGTGCCTCTAACTGACAAAGCGGACATTCAGGCAATTTTGGGCTGAAAATCCCCAAAGACTTCAGTGGGAATTTTCAGCCCGAATTATCTCTTCGGCGTACTGTATGCAGAATGACCCCCATAGTGGCATGGGTTGAAGTTGCAGTTGAAAGCTCTCAGTCATTTAACGTGTCCTCTATCACTTTCAAGAGCCCTTTCCTCATTTAGATCAAGGGTCTCAACTCTAGTCCTCAAGTCCCTTCCAACAGGTCAGGTTTTCAGGATATCCCTGCTTCAGCACAGGCAGCTCAATCAGTCTCTGCTTCAGCACAGGTGGCTCAACCAGAGGCTCAGTCTTTGACGGAGCGTCTGGTGGAGCCACCTGTGCTGAAGCTGGGATTTCCTGAAAACCTGCCCTGTTGATGAACTTTGAGGACTGGAGTTGAGCACCTCTGATTTAGAATATGGTTTAGTAGCTGTCACCATAATGGGATAAAACATATGACATATGGTGATGTATAGGGTTTTCTTTTATGTTATATCCTTTTTATTTTGAGAAACTTTTCTGCATTTATTGTAATTGTATGTTCTAGTAATCATATTTTCTGTAATCTAAGCACTGTATTTTTATATATTAAAACACTTAATAAGTGATGCTTTGGGCTCTGAATGAACTGGTGCATGCTCTGGGGAGAGTATTTACATTTTTGGACACATTAGGCTACAACAGATTTGTATGTAGTTTTTTCTATTATAAACAGGGTCTTGAGACCCTAGCAAATATTACATTTGACATCTTTTTTGCATAACTATCTCCGTGGCGGTGTACAGATGTGATTGTAATCAATAAGTAAGGGGTTCATATTAACTCATCGGAGGTACCTTGCGCAGGTTAAAGGTGAGTTGGCTAGAGTATCCGTGTGTATTAACCCCGATTGCAGATCTAAGTCATGTGCTGTTCGTGACAGCTGGTACATTGTGACAGATTTAGGGGAGATGTTAACTCATTTGAGGGACCTTTGCGAAGGTGAAGAGTGGGGCAACTTGCGAGCGGAGTATTAACCCTTGTCCCGTATGTAGGTCACGTGCTCACAGGGGTGTCATATGAGACAGTAGCCAAGTATAATTTTGTCCCAAAAGCCTGGTTGCATAAAAGCACGGGAAGAAATATACCAGAATATACAAAACAATACTTTTCATTAAACGTCATGCTGAGCTAGTCTTGTGTTTAGCTGAGGAAAGAGCCCTGCAGGGCAGTGCCCACAATGCTTAGACAATACCAGGCATTTTTAAGAAATCACTACATAATAAAATTTAAAAAAAAAGTCATGTGAACATTTTTAATTGCAATAAACTACTTATCCATTCTGCGGTTAAGTATGTGATCGGGATTAATGAAAGTTATTTTTTTTTTTGCAATGAAAAACAACAACTCCCACAGATAATTTTTGGGGGGGCCTTATATGCTTAAAAAAATATGAGTGTGAGTTTTAAAGTTTACTAAAAAGAAAAACAACAAGACTCCTGCCAAATAAATGAATAGTAACTTTCTCTGTTAACCCATTCAGTTGTCCAGTGAGCTGCATTGCTCTGAGACTTCCAAGCAATTCTCATGTGCTTTCTGAACAGCAAAATACTGAAACAAACGGCTCCCTTGGAGTCAGAGTTCAAATCAAAACAAAAAGGAGCGGAAAGACACGCACTGATTAAGTCCAATACCACATTGTTCTCATAGTTGCACATCACTGTAACCTTCATAAAAAGGGTCAACGCTCCCAAAACAAGTATGACAAATGTGTTTTCTTTGTTAAGACTATGGCTCCTCAGTGAACTACTGTAACCCCTTGCGTGGGCCTGCAACACATCGCATAGCAACGCCTCTCTGGCAAAGAGGGGGTTAAGGTGACAGCCCCACATTCCTGGTTAAGTGCAGTTAAAGCGCAATTTGCCCCCCAGAAGCCTTCAGTATATGATTAACTGATATATATCTTGTATCTTGCCCCTTGAGCTTGTCCTGCTCTTAAAAAAACAAACAGGGGTTTCCAGTGTTAAAAATCCAGATTTTCTTAAATCTCTGGCTCCTGATGTTACCATGGTAACTTTTAGACTGCACTGGCCTCTGGGGAGAGATTCATTTTAACCTCCCGGACACTTAATATTTCACACTAGTCTCCTGAACGGACGCATCAGATTAGAAAATAAAAACCGTTCTGAAAAGGGCACGGAGAGCCCTTTCCAAAATTAAATGCCCCCCCTAAAAATCACGATCAGCCCATACTGCTGCTATAATGTATGCCTCCCATGTTAAGCAATACTAGAACAGATCTCAGAATGTATTTCCTTTTTCCTTCGGTCCTATCGGGAAACATTCTTTTTAGCGTGTGCATATCAACAATTTCCAGAGCAGATACCCAAAAATAGCCGATTCCATTCCAGCCGGCCTACCAGACAGACTGCCCATGTGCAACTTTATATAGCCACTGTTTGGATTTCCACGCTGATTGTATCCGGTCTGGTTGTAAGTAGGATTCTGGGTTTTAACCCCTTGACGATCCGCTGCTACAGACTCCTCTGTGTTTTATATTAAATTAGTTTAATTATTTCAGCTTCTGTGTTTCATGTTAAATGTTCTTTTGTCAGTTTTGTCTATATGTGTTTGGTGTTTTCATGCAGTATACACTATGATCTGTTCTTTTGTCTTTATCCGCATGTCACGGATCAATTCCATGGACCCCAAGTATTGACCTGAGCAGATTGGACTTTCATTCTATTTGGCTTCATTTGGACATTATTATTTATTGTGTGTGGGCGCTGGTTTGTATTTGTTTAAATGTTACAGATCAGATACATATTTCCCCTTCAAAGACTAAAGTTGCTCCCATCAAGGTGGGTGTCCACACGTGTATTTTAATTATACAAATGCAATGGTGAATGAAGGGGGCACCATTCTAGGGGTGAAAGAACGGTATAGGGTATTTTTATACTCAGGTAGTTCTTAATAATAATTAAAAAAAAAAAAAATTCTCTCCCCAAGCCTCAAAAAATGAATTAGAGATTGATGAGGGGGAGTTAAGGACATGCCCCAGAAGGTGGGTTTATTCAGTTTCCAATGCAGGTTTTTTTTAGGATAAAAACCATGTGACTTGTGCCCGTTACTTGTTTATGTAACATGGGTTAATACACGCAGCTATCTAGTTGACTCGCCCCTTCCCCCCCAGCCCCTCCAAAGAGGAAATGAGTAATATCTCCCCTCAACCCATCCCAATATACCTTAATTCTCTGCCACCACCAACAATAGTTTCAAGTTTAACTTGCAGAGTTTTTGGTCCCCGTTAACTAAGAAAAAAAGATGTAATTAACACACAACTTCGAGTCAGGAACAACCGGCCGTTGAAGTTCTTGTGTTGGCGTCCTCTGCCTCTGACCTCCTTCCGTGTCCCGGTAGGTATGCGCAGACCTCCGCGGGATTGAAAAGGTCACGGTCGGTGTAACAATTTATTTTTTTCCTTTTAAATAAATACAAAATACTGTTTTTGTTTCAAGATTTTGAATAAACCTTTCTAAAATTAAAGCCTAAAGTGTGTCCTGAAACATAGGTTTGTACCACAACTTTTTTTTTTTTAAAGATATTTCCCCAATTGTGTAACCTAGAAAAAATGTGCGCTGCTAAGAAATACAGTGTACAGTACAAGGAAAAAATGTGAGGAGGGAAGAAGGATACGAAAAAACTATACAAATCACATAATCAATATCAAATCCCAAGTAACATGAAAATATGACAATATGGGAAATAAAAAAATATATACACAAATGGTTTGTCAATGACTTGAAATAAATGTGAAAAAAATATATATATATATATATATATATATATATATATATATATATATATATATATTACAAAAATATAGGTGTAGCCTCCTGCTAGGGACTACTAAGATTTAAGGGGTTGAGGACTCTAGAGGTTTAACTTTGTCACCCAATGCGAAATGATTTGGCAGAAGGTGTCGAATGATGTCATCAGGGAATATATATACTGAGGGGGAAGGTTCTGGAACCAAGTTCCAGGAGGTGTCAGTTGGATGAGCCTCAATGTATATACAGTAGCCTGTGTATATGTTATATTGTAGGTAGAGAGTGACCTGTCCCTGTTATGTTCAAGATATGCAAAGTGTCCTGTAAGATAGAGCTCCCCCCGACCCCCCTCCATTATGGTCAAGATGAATGCAGCGGTTGACGAACAAGGACGTCTGTGCCATATAGATGTCTACAAGCAAAGATACCAGGGACATAGGATCTAAGAGACATTAAGTGGACCGGGGATGGGCCACAAGAATTTAGTATGCCACAGTACCTCCCTAGGGATTTGAGAATGAGGTCCCTAGGGATGCATAACAGCAGTACAGACTATGTGAAGCAATGCTGACAAGGATGTCTAGTCTGAGATCACTGGTGTGATGACAGAACTCAAGAAGGAAATATCAGAGGGATAGGATCAGGCAAGCAAAGTCCAGTACAATTCCGAGGTTGTACACAATCTGGCAGCAAGGTATTTGAGGGTTAAACAAAGCAAAGTCAAAAGGAATTCCGAGGTGAAACACAATAGAGCACATGCTGGGTACTTGGCTTGACAGGTACCGCAGTAGACGTGAACTGTTCAGGAACAAAGTTGCAATGCCAGGAGCATATGACTTCCTGACCTTTAAATAGGGTTCAACCAGAAAGTGGGACGGACCTGTGTTTCAATGCCTCTTGGAGTTGTAGTTTTCTTCTTAAACTTAAGCCTGGTGAACAACTGCAATACTGCATCACGAGGACAGAACTAGATTCTTACTAGGTGCCGGATGAACAAATCTGACGGTATTCCCCCTCCTAGGGACATCCACCAACGGTTGAGGACCAGGACACAGCAAGGGAAATGTAGGTACTACTTTAATACCTACTGGTGGAAGGCACTGGCCAGTGGAGTCCCAATCTCATCGTCGCGCGTGACATCCAGGTCCTGGTCATTGTGAGTTCCTCCCTCTGTTTCGATGTCGTCTTATTCAAATGAGTTTTCACTTTCAGAGGTATGCTTGGAATATTCACTAACTGGTGCTGATAAATAGGACAGACAGGCGTCATGTAACTCAATGTTATCGTCCATGCCACCTAAAGCCTTCTCCTTGGCCGCCACTCCCGGGACAATTCTGCTAGTCGTTCTAGGCTGCAGCTTATTTTGGCTCTTTTCTAATGCATGCTTTCCTGATGTTGCAGAGTCATCGTTAATTCTTTCTGCAACTTCTACGGTATGCTGAAAACCTCCTTCCTTCTTTTTCTTCCTCTTTACCTCGGTAAGATGTGAAGCATCAGTGGTACCGTGCTCACACGATCACTGCGGAGATACTTCTGGAGCTCAGTCTGCGGGCCATGTTGCAATGTCCAGGGTAGCACCATCTGAAGATCCATTGAGGGTTCCCCAATGTTTCTTTTGCTTGACGAAAGCCCACTTTTTAACCGTCGGGCAAATTGTTTTTCCCGTGATGGGCGAGTTGGGCAAATGTTGAGAAAATGTCCTTCCAGCCACAATAGAAGCATAATTTGGATTGGCGACATTGATACCTCTCCGTAGGTGTTACAGGGCTCCAGGACATTACAATCTGCATGGGATATGGGGTCTCTTCCTACAAAAAAATAATAATAAAAAAAAAAAAAAAAGAAATCGAGGTCTGCACCTGATAATGTTCTTTAGGGGTCTCTGCTAGTCCGTCTGTGTTCAGTCCCCATTCAGATAGCTGTTGGTCTATTTGCCAAGATAAATCTGAGATAGTTTAACATGGAAGGAAGCGCAACCCGTGGCAATTCATCCGTTAGTCCCCGACAAAACAATGCGGATAAACTGCCATCAGTTCAATCGGTATTGGCTGCAAGACTACGAAACTTGGAAATATAAGTGATAGGATTCCCAGAACCTTATTTCCTGTCTAACAAGGCCATCTCTCTGCTTTAAGCTTGGGTCCTTCAAAGATTCCCCTTAATTCTTTCTCATAGTCTCTATAATTGTTATGAAAGGGATTGTTTGTGAACAATAGTGGTGAAGCCCAGAGCATAGTATCTCCTGTAAGTTTTCCAATAATAAAGGCAATTTTAGCCCTATCGGTAGCATAAGTCAAAGGCTCAAATAGAAATTGTACCTGGCACTGCGTAAAAAAAGTGAAACTTTTTAGGTTTCCCATTGAATTATTCAGGTATGGGTAGATTTATGATATTTTCAGCAGATGCCACGCTAGCGACTGGAGCTGGGACAACGAGTTGCAGAAAAGCCAGCAGGTCTGCACAGGTATAGGCGCTCTCGGTAACCAGGGCACCAAACTCCATCCACAAGCTTCTACTGCATCTGCCAGTTCATCAAGAAAGTTTTGAAGATCCATTTTCCTTTGGGGGCAAAAATATGGTGTTCCACTGGAGAGAATGACAGAACTCAGGAAGGAAAATGATCAACAAAACAGGGTTTGATATGGGCAGATACAAGCAATCCTGGGTTAGCAGGATAACAGGCAAAGTAACAAACAGGACTGGGAAACAGGGAAAGAAACTGGAGAACATGTACATGGAAACAGAGACAGGGCGGGGCATAGACAAGGACATGGGCAACGACAACAACAGGTAACAGGGATGTGGACTGGAATTTCAACTTTGTTCACTCGCCAGTCCACGTCCCTGTTACCTGACCAGATCATTGTCTATGCCCCAGTTCTGTCCCTGTTTGCCAGTTCCTTTCCTTGTTTCCCAGTCCTGTTTGTTACCTTGCCTGTTATCCTTCTTACCCAAGATTGCTTCTATCTGTCCTAATTAAACCCTGTTTTGTTTATCATTCCCCGTCCTGAGTTCTCAGATATGGTAGGAGTTATGGATAATAAGAACTGTAAACAGATGTAACTAACGACTCCATGTTTACTAATAAAAGTTCCCGGCGCCCATCATTGTAGCATCTGCATACACACACACATCCTGCACGGATCCAGCACACTGAAAAAGGTACGAGATACTGGATACAGCCATGTAAATAGTCCATCTGATGCAAACTCCTTAAGAGCGAGGCAAATGAGGGCTCACATAGCACATACCAAAAATATATCAATATAAATGACCAGTCACCAAGCTCCAGTGTTCCAGAAATCACCAGAAGACCAATGCTCCAAGGATTGGGGTACAGATAAAAGTGATTGATCATGTAACTAATTATCCAGAGCCCTCTTTGTGCAGTTGAAATTGATCCCTTTTGAGTTCTGGCATATGTAGCTTCCTCAACGAGGTGCTTCAATCCTCTCAGCTGGTCATATGGACAAGTGAAAAGAAGATGGCAAAAACAAACAAAAAAAAACTGCAGCAGTTTAACTCAATGTAGCAGATAAATGAGAATAAAAGTTAGTATTGCACTCACATTGAATAAAAAGTATCAGCTTCATTGAAAACAGAAGGGGTCTGGTGCGACTTCGTATCAGACAGTTTCAAAAGGATCTCACATCCGCTTGTTGCCTAAGACCGCACACAGGCACAGTGTTCCAGGATCAGCAACAGGACGGTGTCTCTCATGGGTCAAAAACAGTCCAGCTTGACTCCGAATTCCCAATTCATCTGATCAAGTGACCGATATCACAAAACACATTGGGAATCAGAACCATATGTTGGTGAAAGAACAATTCATATAGCTGTTAGCAAGGCCTTAAATAAAGAGTGAGCTAAATAGTAACAAAAAGTAAAAACCTCAAAAATGTATCCTTTTGTTGTTATGAAGCACTGTATATAGGTTTAGTAATTCTAAATGCATTATTGCAGAACAAATGTGATATGTATCCAGGTGATTGCCCTTAAAATTTAATAAAACTAACACCTGATTAATCCTCAAGTGAAGCGCGTGTTGGGCGATGTCATCACGATATGCCCAGTCATACCAGGAAAACTCACGGATGTACCCTGCATCCATACCTGCCTTGGAGCTGTATTTATGCTTTTAACCCACCGCCGCAACTCAATACAGGACTTTATATGCAAGAGTGGTATACGTCGATTCCCATATTTATACTAGGTGATTTGTGCAGCCCCATTTCATCTGTGAACCCCATCACAGTTACTTATATATACACATTTCTGAGCAATATCGGCTTTATATTTTTTCGGTTCATATCACCCCCACTTTAATTTAGTTTATCGAGTCTAATTATTTGGGTTTGTGCCTTCGATAGCCTTTAATAGGCTGCGGTATTCTGCTAGCTACACATTCTGTTTGATCATCTTGATATGAGATTTATTTCTGATTAGTTTTGTGTATTACTTTTCTGTGTTATTTACATTAGTGTTCTGTACTGTACCCGGGTACGTTTACACACATCTCCTGAGAGGGTCCATTCGACTTCCCCTCACGATTTATGGTCTCCTGTGTTTACTTAATGAATTAACTAGCTGTGTAACTACATCTTTGGGTGTATCCCCTGATGATGTTGTTTGTTTGAATTGTTATAAACTTTTGTGCATGTCACCGTGCTGTGTGTAATACATTGGATTTCAGTTTTTTGCACACCTGAGTGCCCATGCAGTTTTGGGGGGAGTTCTATACCTACTGGTTAGGTTTTTCTTGTTATCTTTATTCGTTTCTCCCGGTATGTGCACCCCATAATATCATTTTGGCTGGGTTATGTTAATTTATTTTTTGGTAGAAGTGCAGACCTTGTATGTTTCTTTATCCAATATTTGTGGTCTGTGTGACTTATTTTTATATTACTAGGGTCTAAAAAATAATAATCGGTCATGTCTGAGGTGGCATTAACTTTCCTGTCTGACAATCTGTCACACGTAGGACACAAATGGTGATATGTTGAGTGCAATATAGCGCTCGTGTGACAAAAAATCAAATTAATACATGTGACAATTAAAAACCTGTGATACAAAAGTCCAAAAGATTGTCCTGGAGCTGCCCAAAGGTTGTTCTGGTCTCTCCCAACCAGAAGTAGATATATGGATGGAAAAAACCTCCTGTGGCGCTGAGGTAAGTATATGGATGTGGTCGTGGATAAAGTTCCTTTCTTAGACAGTTACCTCAAGAAAAAAGACAAAACATACAAAAAAATACACAAAATATACAAAAAAAAACAAAACGAATGGGTAATGCACTATTGCAGTGTTTTTTTGTATGTTTTGTCTTTTTTCTTGAGGTAACTGTCTAAGAAAGGAACTTTATCCACGACCACACCCATATCCTTACCTCAGCGCCACAGGAGGTTTTTTCCATCCACACGTAGGACACGCTGTGACATTTGTTGGAGGCGCTACCAGACGACGATGCGGTGCATTAAAACTAAGTAAATGTTATAATTGTTTTATTTGGAAATAGCACCTTTCGGATTAGCTTTTAGACTTGAAACCGAGTGATCAGCGAGCACCCCATTGAGACGATGTGGTTGCATATCTATTGCATGTGTTGGATTGCTTTGGTATTCTTTCCGTCACATTAATGCTCTGTGTTTCATGACCGCGGTGATGTCACCCACGCATTGCTGTCCCCTCTGGCAGCGATAGGGTGAAAGCTGCAGTACAGGTAGTTGTTCACTCTCCAAAACTGAAAAATAACACTAAGGCGCCTCTTTATCCTATATCTGCCAAAACAGCTGTTCAGACCGTTTCCGGCTGAAAAACACCACTAACTTCAACTGGGATTTTTGTCCAATAACGGCTTGAATGGCCACTTCACCGGATGTAGAGAGGGCCCCCAGGGGCTCTGGAATTACTAAGTGATGCCAAGACCTAGCACACCAAATAATCCATTTAAGAGAATGGGCCACGTGATCCACTGTAGCCAAGCACCTCTTAGTAAATGACTCTGGCTCGTTATTTATTTATAAAAATGTTTAACAAGGAAGTAATACAGTGAGAGTTACCTCTCGTTTTCAAGTATGTCCTGGGCACAGAGTTATAACAATACATGGTTACATTACAAGTACAGGGTTATACAGTCAATTCGCAGACATTTCATGGACAGATAGAGATGGAAAATTGGGTACAGGGGCTAAAAGGGCTGGTGAGTTTCAGATTGAAACAGAGAAGCTTTAACATCACCAAACATCAGCGAACGGCAGCAAACGCCTCACACCCTTTAGCTGCGCCAAAGGCTGCCCACCTTTGGGGCGACGCAGATGTACACTAAAGGGGTTCAGATTAAATGCAGCTGCGAATAGAACAAGGCACTTCAGAACAAGTAGAGAGAGAGACAGGGGGAACATCACACAACTTTGTGTAATGCTGCAGGGGCCTGCGCTGCACTGCTTGCAATGTTTCCCCACGTTTACAGCACTGAAAGGCTTTGCGTTGAGGATTACTCTTAGAATGTCTCAGATTTTCCAGTGCCCGCGAGGATGCAACAAAACATTATGTTGTTGCTCCGGTAACTACACGCGAGCATGTATTTAGTGGTCCGAGTGGCACTGTTGAACTGTAGGACTATTGGTTTTAAAATTACCATCTAAACTAAATCCTAGAAAATGAAGTGGTCTCCAATTTAGTTTTCACTATGTGAAAGTTTGCCAAGTGTAGAAAGCTTATGTAAAATCGCAGCAGGCAAATTATTCCATGCATCTGTAAGCTTGAGGGAGTTTGTGAATGCCAGTTACTAATATTTAGAAGCATTATGAGGCGATTTCATAAGAGAAATACGCAATTAAAATGCTCTACAAGAAATTGATAAAACTTCAATTATAACTGAACCGTGTGTGCAAAGAGTAATATCGAATTAATATATTCAGCATGAAAATGTTCAAGGTAAACATGTCATTTTCTATTGGGTGTAAATTGCATTTTCACAAAGCAAGTATCAATGTCTGTCACTATTACTGTGCATCTCTTTCTTCCTCGTGCAACTTTTATTTCAGTCACCACTGCTCTGAACTGCGGATACTTTCATGCTTGGTAAAATTATGGGTATATTTTTGAGAAGTCTGATTAATACCAAATAATTGGACAGATATATAGCCATAACCAAAATGCCACATGTATGCATTAAAATTGTTCCAGAGAAAATGATCTCATTTAGTTGTATCACATTAATAATACTAATAGGTATAGTCTAATAAGGGCACATATAAGCTCAGGGCATAGGAGAATAGGGGGGTACAAAAAAACAAAACAGTGCAATGTGTGTCAAAATTCACAAGTGGAGGTACAGTAATCTACAAGCTTTTCAAAGAATGGGAATGATACTTTGTAGATGTTTACACGGATACTTTGTATATTCGATGTCTTCATCAAACGTTACCTCAAAAGTGCAAGGAGATACATAGTGCAAAGCAACCTTTACTTTAAATATAAAATTGAACTTGAATTAAAAACTCACAAACATGTCGGTATCAGGCATGTAGGGTACAAATGGACAGTCGCCCCGGAGTGTATCTACACCCTTGTTCATCGTGGAATAAACGTTACGACACCCTGGTCATGACTTTATTGGGAGCTGCAGTTCTCTCAAGGGATAGATATACAGTATTTACTTTTTTCAATGGGTGAAACTACTGTACCTTCCACTGAGTATTGCTGTGAAGTCACTTGTGCTAGAATTCTTTGTAACAATAGTCTAATAAGTAAAAGAAGCAAAAAGGGCTCTTTAAAAAAAAAAAAAAAAATTAAAAAAGAAATAAACAAAAGAAGCGTTTGTACCTCTGGCAGTCTGGGGATTTAATTGGTCACTAAGAAAAAAACTCAACAAAAATAATGAGACCTGGATACTGATAACCCTGCTCTTCATATATTAGACTTTTAATACACTCTTAATAATGTTTTGACATTTCTAAAATCACAAGTTGAAGGAAACTAGTGTAAGCACAAAAGGCTACTTATTTTGATTAAACTGGAGCATTACAGATATTTATTTTATAAATCAGTACATTAGCACTCGATAATACCTACTGCATTTTTATGATTTTTCTTTTACGTTTTCCAACTCTTAGTGCTATTTTTAATTAGTTCTAACTTACTGCGCAGCCTCTCCCCTGGTTGCTGTAGCAGACCCGGGCGCACCTCTTTTTGAGCCCAGCACTGCAAGAGCTTTGGCAACAAATTATCGCCACCCGGTCTCTTGCTGTGTTCCCAGCAGGAGACTGTCTATTGTTACAGCTTTCAAGCTCAGCTACAAATGTGTTACCCAGAACAATATAAGGTTATTTTATAGCTGTTGCGTTCCACTGACTAAGGGATTGATTGAAAGGCGGCCATTAGGTGGACCCGAGGCGCAGGATATTCGCTGATCAATCACAGGAGAACTGATCCATCTGCAGCTTAAAGATCTTAAGGCTTTCCCTTGAAGGTAATTAAATGCTGCATGTATTAAGCAAAAAATAAAAATAAAATGCAACCTGGAATGAGCCGTTTTCAGAGGAGCATGTGAAAAAATAACTCTTCGTTCTCCTTGGGTAAGGAGTAGATTTTGGGCACCTCATCATAAGGAGGATATTATGGAATTGGAGAAAGTGCAGAGAAGAGTTACCTGCCAAAAAAGAGAGATGGAAGCTCTGGCTTTTGAGGAAACGATCATCCAAATTAGGATTGCTCTCTTTGCTTATTCTCCAATTAAGAAGAGATATCATTACTGCTTCATCTGTTGCGGCTTCCTATTGGGTGGCCATTCAAATACCAGGGAGGGACCAGAAAGTACAGGACCATTGGTATCTTAACCAGCAAGTATAGCTGAAGAAAACACAGCTCCCTCCCCCCCTATTCCCATTCTGTATAAAAGTGAGGGCAAAACAATGAGATTCCTGCTTTAAACTTTACAGTGCAAGGGGTCTGGCCGCACTAGAGTGCCAACGAACCCCGGCACATCTCTCCTGGAGCGATCACATAACGCAGCTGGTGCCTGGATGGTGGAAATGAAAGTGATGGGGGGGGCTCCTCTTCTGTTTCAGTCAGGTTGCCAGCCCTATCTGAGCAGACAGCCCGATCTGCCCCGAGAAAATTAACAAGTGGCCCTGATGTACCTGGTCCGTCATGAGGGCATTCTGAAGGTTAACATATCAAGGGTCAATACATGGACCTTATAAGTGAGTTTGTTGCCACGGGGACAGTGCAATTTATACAGGATCATATCTCTTGAGATTGAAGAAGAGGATGTCACCAGCACGAAATGAAGGGATTCATTACAGTAAAGATAAGTGGCATTTACTGTCTTGGAGACTGTGATGGCAGATACAGTAAATACATTAAATAAAAGAATGGGTATACATGGCTTAGCCATACAAATTGAAACATAAGCAGAGCACTGATCCAAGGAGTTGATCCAGAGAAAGATCACATTGTATTCTTGTGAAGTCAACAAAGATTTTTCTCCTAAAGAGAGATAATTGTCAGATAAAGCACTTGCTTTTTTTTTTTGCCTTCCTCTGGATCAATATAAAAAACAATTAAAGTATGAGTATGTCACTAAATGTAGCAAAGGTTTAAGTTATTGACATATCTTTTTTTCAACACAAATGACTAGGTTACATTATTTAGGTTTTCTAAGAAAGTTAAGAAATATAACACTGAAAAAAAATCCACCGAGAAATGTAGTGTAACATAATACATGATAATTTACAATACTTCATGCTTCTGAAAGTGAGAGATGAAGGACAAGGGGGTTGTGAGTAATAATGCTAACATTGGTGCTCCATTCCTATTAGTATTGCAGCCAGGAATCATGTCAGGTATCATGGGATTTTGAAACAAGTGTTGACATTTTCACTATGTGTCTCTTAGGGGGAAGATTCACTAAGCACTGATGTGGGGTCTCTCCCACCGGTGTCACCGGTCATTCAAGTCAATGGCAGACACTACTGGATGTCCGTGCAAAACCCCACATCGGTGCTTATTGAATCCTGGCGTGAGTATCAATTTTATGAAGGCAACTCCATGGGCTTCTAATTTGGGCAGTGTCAGTAGCAGGCGTCAGGACGGAGCTAAATGATACACTTATTATAATGGCTCTGTGTGTCTGTGCTTTCGTTTGGGGTTAAAATTTTATGGAGAAAATGCTTCAGGTTTTATGGACTTGCATCTCTGTATTTATGTAGAATTCCTGTGTCACTTGGTTAACTTGTCAACGCCGAGTTTCTGACTGAAAAGATTTTCTGTAGCAGTCAAGATTGCAAATTTGTAGAACCAATGAGGATTTTGCAGATGAATGACACTGTATTGCTAGAGCTAGCACATGTAAGAATAACAGGTAACTATGTTACAGCAGCGATACATCCCAAATCGTGAGAATCTCACCTTGGCAAAGAAACTCCAAGACGCATGATGTGCTGAGGAGAGGCTGCCCTTTAACTTCACTGAAGTAAGCGCCAGCAAGAATCCCAAAATCCCACTGGAAGAAATAAACACAAAATATACAGCAAATTAGAGGTTAATTTAGCAAATTGGACGTTTTGGGCTGAAAATCCCCATTAAAGTAAATGGGAATTTTTGAATGAAAATAGCACTAACGGCTGCTTTGGGCTCTATAGAATTACCCCCAAAGAACTGATTTGGCAGGATCGTTTAACCAGGACAGGGGCTGCCAACTCCAGTCATCAAGGGCCACCAACAGGTCTGGTTTTCAGGATATCCCTGCTTTAGCACAGACGCTCAATTTGTGGCTCAGTCATTATGACTGAGCCACCTGTACTGAAGCAGGGATATCCTTAAAACCAGACCTGTTGGTGGCCCTTGAGGTCTGGTGTTGGCCGCTCCTGAACTAGGGTGTTGGTACTAGGAGTATATAATACCTCCCAATTTTTTTCACTTGCATAAATATTATTTTAAATACAAGTGGATTTACTGCAAAACCAGTCTCTGTTTCTATCTTCTTCTAACATAACTCTAACAAGCTGTCCTCTTTTTTCCCTTTTTTTAAAGGTTTCAGCTCTCTTAAAATAACTGAAAGTATGACTGCTACTTTAACAGCCCTTTCACCACTGGCAGGTGTGAATGTCCTGAATGGTATTTCATTTTTACCGTCCATGGTCACATGGACTGCGGAGTGAACTACTTCGCTGCACTCTGTTTGGGGTGGTGTGTATTCTTGGCAATACTACATGTTGTTTGTACAGTAGTTTTCGGGTTCACAGACCTTCTTTAACAACACTCACTATTTGTGTTAGTATATGCTATATGTTAGTATAAAAAAGAAAATTCTTAAAAGTGCAATTTAATTTACTTGCGGTAAATTTCCGAACATATAATAATACTGCTATTCACCGTGACCAACACACTACTTCATAGTTAGCACTTATAGGAAATGTGCGATACACCCACACTCTGTAATATGCAGCTTGCAGCATCGCTGCTTATCCCTGGAAGGACTTACAGGAGTTGCTCAATATCCTGGCTCTTGATGACCAGGCGAAGGAGAGGCAATACTTCGAAATACTGCCAATGCCAAGTCTACGGTTTACTGTAGTATCAAATTACCAACCTGTGGTATCTGAGTTTGTGATGGCCAAAGATGGCAACGGAACACAATGGTGAGGCGTAAGAATTTCTTTGTGTTCTGTCCATACATGTTCCCCCCGTAGATTATTTAATAAAAGCTTGCTCCCAAAGAAAATATGTATCCAGTTATAAACACTCCCATTTATTATTAGAAAAAATATATATACAATATGAATTAAACGGCATCCAGGCTTTTTTTCTGCACGACAGTTCAGTGAAATATGAAATCTTTATTTTACGAAATAGCAATAGATGTTTACACTAAATCATATCACCACTTAAACCTATGCGGTCAGAAATATTTCAGAGCCAACTGGGAACATGGCGGGGTCCCGGGGCACTGTGTGCGCAGGGCCCTTTACCCCTTCCGGCGCCGCACCCGTCACATGACAACATCACGCGATGCGCGGGAACTCACCCGCCCACGCGCCACACGATGTCATGCGACGTTGCGTCGTCATGGCGACGCTTGGTACCTGGAGATGCGCTCTCCCCTGGTACAACTTCGGTAATCACAGTTTAAATGTTGCGGTAGTGAATTTAACCACCACAACATTTAAACTGTGATTACGGAAGTTGGGTCGGAGCCGCTGTAAGCGCGGGGCTTGTTGCAGTGGCACTGCTCGCACCGCCATTAAGCCGGCCCTGCTTCGGAAACGCTGTATCGGTGACACTGAGCATTTCGTCAACATCCGGTACATTTTGTACGTTTTGCAAAGCACACTCATTTTTTGGTGGGGAATATTTGACATATGAGTTTGCATGTGGAGTAGAGTTTTTGGACCAAACTTCTCATCTAGTAATTGGGACGGATGTAGTCATTCACATTTTAAATAAAGCCCAAAAGCCTAATTGGGTTCTTAAGATTTGCTCCAAATGCAGTTTGTGCTCAGTTACATTTTAAGACGCTAAGAATGTTTTCTTGGTGGAACTTTCAATATTTTTAATGTTGCTGGGATATTTCTAAATTCAACACAGGCATATAAATTTATTGCGTCGAATAAAAAAAAAAAAAAGGTTTATTGTTAATATGTTACGGAGTGCTCAGATAATCCAACTTTTTTTTAATGCCTTATACAGATTAGTGACGGCATTTCCAATCTTCTGTCTATATATTTAATTATTGTATATGTAAAATTACTGTAACCAATATGTATTTTATTATGTATTAATACACTGTCTAAGAAGCTACACGAAGTACGAAGAAATAATGTTTGCTTCTAAAAGTCGTTATTTTGTCACAACTCGCACAGAAATATACTTGCGCCCAGCAGAGTCTATGAGATGAGGGATTCATGGAGGAAGTGGGAGGAGTTACATTTGCATATTAGTGCAGGTCTATTTCAAAATGTGCGGCTTGCGTTACTTTCTGCGTTGGTTTCCTTCTTTGCCTTAAAGATGGCGCACGTCGTTTTTTTAGCGCAGAATACTAGCACAGCATGCACCAAATTCTACAACAGTAGCAATACACTTCTTCAACTTGTCACGTTTCAGGCAGAATTTATTTTTTGCTTCACGCCCCTGCGTTATCGCACACGATGATTCACAGAGCCCAAAACTGCTTGAAAAAAACACAAGCAGACACTTCCATAGAGCTTGAGCTATGGACGAAAAAAGGGCTATACTGTATACAGAGAATAAAAAGGCTTATAAAGAATCATTGACTTCTCTTTTAAAGACTGCTCCTTTAAAACAACATTAGAATTTTCGGTAATGATTGCCAATTCCAATAAGTAGCACATTAACACATCCAAGATGTGGTTGTTGACCAAAGAATGCCCAGAATGCCCCAGCCCTGCAGAGCGATTACCTGGCACAGCACCCACTGTGAAACCTGTAGAAATAGAGAAATGGAAACTCCAAGGCACTGAGGAGATCCCCTGAGACAAAAACAGAAAAGAAAAGGGAGTTTCACTTCACAGGAGAAAAGCAATGAAAAGGTTATTACACGGGAACTGTATTACCCTGTAAACAAAGCTTGGCTTAATTGAAATTACTTACACCAGACACAAACATAAGGTGGTGGTGAGGCCGCAGCACAATTTATTAAACCATCATAACTCATACCATTACATAATGAAATCAACCTCTCGCCTCCCAGCCAGAGAAACATTTAATAAATAATAATGGCTCCGCCTTCCAGCCAGGAACCTAACAATTTAACCATTCCTGAGACCATGCACAAAAATACTGTCGCTGGCACCAGGTTGGAGGAAACGAGATTCTGCAGTGATACCCCCTACAGTGTTAATCCTCCAGTGCCGCGACCACCACGAATGTGGAACCGCAGGTGGCAGTGGCACCGAAGACAGTTAGGTAAGCGACCTGTAACCCACCAACAATTTAACATTCCGTAGACCAGGGGGCGCAAACTTTTTTCCCTGCGCCCCCCTGCCGGCTGTCCCCTCACTCCCGCGCCCCCCCCCCAATCCCAACTTACCCACGCTCCGGCGTAATGATGTCGTGTTGCCATAGTAACGTGACGTCACATGACCTCGCAGCGCCATTTTGACGCCGCGTTGCCATGGCGACGCAGGGAGGAAGCCGCAGGAGCTACGGTAAGTTAGGTTTACAGAGGCCCTGCAGCTCCCCCGGCACTTAATTTAAGTGCCTTCGGGAAGAGCACGGGGCCTCTGTAAACCCCGCGCCCCCCCGCCGACAGTCTCGCGCCCCCCCTGGGGGTCGCGCCCCACAGTTTGCGCACCGCTGCGAGACCATGCTCGGAATTAACCCCTTTTCAACCTTGTACTGTGACAAATAAACCACTTATTTTTATTTATATACATATAAACCTATACATTAACAGCAGGTAGGGGAGGAATCTGGATCTTCACGGGTAAGTGATAATACAGTACCTTGCCTCTGTCCTTTATTTGTATGCCTAAATTCCCGCCCAAACTTGACCCTTCCCTGCCTACCACTCCTCAGCCAATGATTTGACCCTTCCCTTTACCCTAGCAACACACATTCAACCAAACCCTAAACTCCTGCCTTCTCCCTACCTGGTAACAATCTACAACTTTCCAGACTAATTATCCGGCTTCCCATTAACCAATCAGCTTTCGGCCCCTCTGACCGAGGGGAATCAGGGGTCATCCTCAGTCCCATGTCGCCCTTTGGTGAATAGCCTATTGGGCTTTCATTTTCTATAGATTTTTAATGTTGCAGTCCCGCGTAGAATCATATTACATCGATGGGTTACATAGAGTTACTGATGTTTTTAAAAAAAAATATATATATATATATATATATATATATATATATATATATATATATATATATATATATATATATATATATATACACATTTAAAAAAAAAAAAAAAAAACATTATTGAAAGTTTATCCTGCTAGTGTTGATCTGCTAAAATTAGCATTCAATATAAACCTAGCTTTTAAAAATATAGCTTAACGTTTTCATACTTATCACATTAAAAAGGTACAGCCAGATTCCTTAAACCAGCCTATTCACTCCCAGCAGACAAGGAGTCTGGGTAATTCAATTGAAAAGGTAAAATCCATCCAAAAGGGAGAGAAAGGGGGGGGTGGGGAGACAGGACGGGAGAGAAAGGGGGGGTAGGGGGAGCAGGGGCGGGAAGCCAGCAAAGTACTAAAAAATATGCTGCCAAAAGGCTTATTCAATATTCACTTAAGCAATGACATTAATGAAGAATTTCAGCCCAAAACGCCCACTGATTGGCCGCTTTCATGGATACAGAGTAAGCCCCTAAGTGTCAGTTTTATTGTGTTTAGAAATCGCATAACATGATGGGTTCCGAATGCATTTTTCTTAAAGTTGTGCACTTTTCTCTCAGTGGTTAAAACAAATACAATATGATTTTGTGGGAGAAACTTTAAATATTTAATCATCTGTTTTTAATTATTTGGAGTACTTTGATTACTTTATTTCTGCATATTTGTTGAGAATTGCACCTTTAATACACATTTGACGAAACTCTATTTATTTTCTTTGAGAGATGCAGAGCAGTTGTAAGTTTTGTATTTATTGCTATAGAAAAAACCATTAATATAGACATGATTTTTAAGATGATTACCACACATTTAAGCTCCTGATTATACTGGTCTCAGGCTCAACATTACTACCATCTTTTTCACATTGACTAATGGCATGAAATGTCCTGCAGATCTTCCATGCTAAATGTACAGTATGATGTTTGGTAATCACAAATTGAGCTGGTTTCCACCAAAGCTAATTGCTTCAGTCTCATGCTTTGCCCACTGGAAACCTTTTCCGGGTGCTTTCCCGGTAGGAGCTTGAGCTCTATGAGAATCCGTACACAAGACCACAGAGCCCTCCCCACCTCCTGTACAGAATTCATTAACTACATTCTGGCCAGCAGATGAGGGAATCTGAGATGTTAACTGACTCCCTCGAATATGATATGCATTAGTAGCAAATCATAAAGCTTGATTACAGCAATAAGCTGGGAACTCAATTTGGCACTAAATTGTATATTGGAAGTATATTGCCCTGAACAGGCCATACACCATCTGTAGAAAACGTGTAAAACATGCATGTTAATGTTTTATGTTAAATCACATCACTGTCCGGTAGCATCTTCTTGCCAATCAGAATCGCCCTTCCCCTCAATACCCGACTAGCACTCGCTCTATACAGTATACCTTTAAGACCCACCTGCTTAACGAAATATATGAGTAGCACTGTGGCTGATACTATACACCCGATACATAAACCTTGGCCCCTTGCAGACACACTTACCAGAACGCCCTCGTACTGTCTCTGTACGTTCTCCCTACCTACCAATTCGATTGTAAGCTCTTCAGAGCAGGGACTACTTTTTGCTAAATGTTACTTTTATATGTTTGAAACGCTTATTCCCATGACCTGTTATTTGTATTATTTGCTATTTATATGATTATCACGTGTATTACTGCTGTGAAGCGCTATGTACATTAATAGCGCTATATTAGATAAAGACATACACAGGGCCGCCATCAGCGGGGGACAGAGGGCACTGGCGTCCCGGGCCTGTTGAGTCAGGGGCGGGCCCCCGTGTGTTTAAAAAAAAAAATGTCTTAAAAAAAAGAACGTGTCAAAAAAAAAAAAAAATTAATAATGAGGAGAGGGGATCCAATCAGGGCCCTCCTCATGGGCGGGGAGTGGGAGGACTAAGCTAATATAAGCAACTGCACAGGCGGGAAAAGCGTGTTTGAATGTTCCCGGCTGTGCAGTTGGTTATTCAAATACACAACACCACAGAAACGTTAAGTAAATCCATGATTTAATTGTTATTTGTCCTATGAATGTGATTGTGTGTGTCTGAGTTTCACCCTCAGTCACTGTTGTGTCTGTCTGTCTGCCTACAGTGTTCTGTATACTCTCTCTAGTATGTTTTTTGTCTGACTGTCCCGTTCGACAACCCCCCCCCCCCTAACCGGCACCCGCGGAGTCCAGCCGCAGCCTGCTCCTCACTACCACCGGCATCCACACGGTCTCTTGCCCCCCTCCACCCCCCCACCGGCATCCACCCCCCTCCACCGGCATCCACCTTCCCCCGACTCTCCCCCCCCCCCGAGGCCCCCACACCTACCGGCCCGGCAACCAGAGATCCTCCGCGCCCGCCCTCCACTCCTCCGCGGCATCTGTTTTGGGCCTAGCCCACGCGTCCCTCCGAGCCGCAGCTTGCTCCTCACTCGACCCCCCCCCCCCCGGCATCCACACGGTCCCTTCCCCCCCGGCATCCACACGGTCCCCCCTCCACCCAACCGGCAACCACCCCCCTCCACCGGCATCTACCTGCCCCACTCCCATTGGCATCCACCTCCCCCCCTATTGGCATCCACCCCCCCCCCCCTATTGGCATCCACCTCCCCCCCTTAATGGCATCAACCCCCCCCACTATTGGCATCACGTCCCCCCAGGCCCTACCGGAATCCTCCGCCGGGTCGTCCCACCCAGGACCCAGGGGGTTGAAGCCTCCCCCCGAAGGCCGATTGAAGGCCCCCCCTGCGGGCCGGTTGAAGGCTCCCGAGTCTACCCCCCCCCCCTGTGGACCAATGGAAGGCCCCCCTGCGGACTGGTTGAAGAGGTACTGTAAACAATACTAAATTCAATATTGTCTGTACTCCTTACACCCATACTTAACCATTTCTCCCCATGCCTATACTTAACCCCGTCCCCCCAGGCCTAGACTTAACCCCCTTCCCCCCAGGCCTATACTTAACCCCTTCCCCCAGGCCTATACTTAACCCCTTCCCCCCAGGTCTATACTTAACCTCTTCCCCCCAGGCCTATACTTAAACCCCCCAGGCCTATATTTAAACCTACGTAAACCCCCCAGGCCTATACTTAAACCTACTGCTGCGGCACAGTTTATTCGAGCATTTGCCCGTTCTGTGCCGCAGCAGTAGCCTGGCGCGCGCCCGAGTGTGACGGGCGCGCGCCGAAGCAGCGGAAGAGCGCCCTCCGATCGGGGCGCTCTCCCTACCGCTGCCGGGTCCGCCGGGTCCCCCGGGTCCCCCGGAACCCCCTGCCGCTGTCCCGCGATCGCGGGACACCAGGGCTCCCTCGGGGAGCCCCTGGACACGCGTGCAGGGGGCGCACGCTCCCGATGACGCGTGACCGCGCGTCATCGAGGGGCGGCCACTAGCAAGCCGGGAGATTTCCCGGCTTGCGGTACCGACCACACTTCAATAAAGTGTGTCGGTAGTGTACGTAACCCCCCCCCCCCCAGGCCTATACTTAACCCCTTCCCCCCCAGGCCCATCCCTTACCAGGTTTAATGAGCTGTAAGATGATTGGTTTAAGAATTAAGGAGTGGTTAGTATAATCTGCCGAGTAACAGTTTTAGACAAAGGAACCAAAAATGTATAAAGGTTGCTGCCTGGACACACCCTGGCAGAGAGAGAGTCTTGTAGACTTTTGAATGAGTATGATCATACCGTACAATAAACTACTTATTATCAACTGAACCCCGTTTGTCAATTTGGAACATTGACAAAACCCCATTTTATTCTACAACTTTGTCCTGTCTGGTGCTAGTGATCCCGGTGGTTTTGGTGTTCAAGTACTGGTCTCCCGTGACAATAACACTTTGGCCAAAGGGTTTAACTAAATGACCCTTATTCATGAGAATACGAACATTGAAGTATCTACCTATGTATTTCATCACATTGGATGTAGCATTGGGCGTCTTTCTTGTGTTATATACATTCGGCTTCACAGAGCACTCATTTTGCAAGAAAAATATATATATGATGTGGTGGGTCCTGGTGTTACAGCTTGTTGGCATTGTGCGTTTATTAATTTTCAACTGGTATCAGTTGGTTGGAGGTTAGTAGGTAGGTAGTGGGTAAATGAGAATTTTCACAGGTGGTGTAGGACCTGCATACTGGTCATGCCGTGACGTGGCTGCAGGCTTATAACACTTTGGCCAAAGGGTTTCATTAAATGAACGTTATTCAAGAGAATACCAACATTGAAGTATTTAACTATGCATTTTGTTACATTTGATGTAGCACTGGGTATCTTTTGTTGATATATATGTTCTGCAGTTGTACTTTTAGCTTACCTGTTGGACGGGAAGCAAAGGTCAACAGTATCACACTGCAAGATACAAGTTAGAAGGAGATGTAAGTTAAGTGTTTTGATTTGTTTGTTTAGAAAATTTGTTACCAGGCAGTAATACATTGAGAGTGACCTCTCGTTTTCACGTATGTCCTGGTTTCAAGTATAATCTCACCAATCATAATAACAAAAGCACACATTTATTTACCACAATTTGAAAAGTGTATCAGAGTATCTATACCTCGCCTTATTTTTTCCTTATAGTTTTAGTTAAATGTTGCAGTAAAAAACAACAAAATAAACTTTGTTTTGGTTATTTTTTTTCCTGCAATGTTCTGCTCTCGGCTACAATGAGAAACCTAAGGGGTTCTTAATTAGCCCTTTGGGTGCACCAAGACGTAGTAAGTACGTCGCAGGGTCTGACACTGCAGGGGAGCCATGATGTAGTGCCGACGTCAGCGATATTTTCTTTCCAGCGTTGATGGGGTCCCATCGAGCATAGGATGTGATGTAAAGTGAAACGGTAGAGGACGACTCCTCTTTCATTTCCAGGTTAAGGGCCGCCGTGGTCATGTGACTGCGCTGTGTCAGAAGGTCGGTGCTACCAACCTCCGACACTCAAAGGGCTGAAGTGTGATAGTGCTGATCGGGCGATATTGCACAGAAACTGCCATTTATCTCAATGGGAGTTTGTGTGGTCTCGCCCGATCAACACTACCACACTTTAATGAATAACCCCTAAGGCCAATAGGCTCCAAAAGGGGCAGATCAGATATTGCCATTGACCTGAATGGCAGTTTTCGACCAATCGCCCACTTTGGAGCTTTTTTAATAACAACTTTACATGTAATTTGTGTGGGATACCAATTTGTAGAACATTTTGTACCATACCAGTAATACTTGCTTCATAGGTTAGGAACCCCTAAACTACACCAATTGTACTGTGATTTATTTATATATTGTTATGCTGCTTGTTATGCTGCTCCTACTCTTTGGAGCGGTCTCTGCCTTGTACGACTCAAGATGCACCTCTCTGGAAATCTTTAATAACAGGCCCAACATGCAGCGGTTCACCCTGGCTATTGATTAATGCACCACACTAGTCCTGCTTTTAAAACTGAACTTCCCATTCTGTATTTAGTTACACTTTTATCTCGTGTTTGGTTTCTTTTATAGCTTTATATATTTCTCTTTATTTTCTAGAGGGATCCTAGGTACGTGACTTCCCTGTTCCTTCTTTCTCGAGACTCCCACCAGTAAAGCGATGGACATTAGCAGTGCTTGGCATGCATGTGTGCAACAGGATTCTCTCCAATGACCTTGTCCCCATTGTGTCAATGTATTGGCCAAATGAGACCACAGGCAGGTGTGGCCAACTCTAGTCGTAAGGCCCACCAACAGGTCAGGTTTTCAGGATATCCCTGCTTCAGCACAGGTGGCTCAATCAGTGGCTCAGTCATTGAGCGAACCACCTGTGCTGCAGCAGGGATAACCCTAATACCTGGCCTGTTGGTGGCTCGAGGACTGGACACCTGTTCTAGGGCTTAAAATGTGAATTTTAGACATAAGTTAATGATGACTGTGTTTCCTTTGTTTCTGTTAAAGTATATTTATGAATCTTATGCATTTTTACAGTAGAAATATCAATCAGAAATACATAAATGTCATTAACTATGGCCTATATTAATAATAATAGCATGTTCTTGTATAGCGCTGCTAGATTTACATAGCCCTTTACAGAGACATTTTGCAGACACAGGTCCCTGCCCCGTAGAGCTTACAATCTATATTTTTGGTGGCGGAGGCACAGGGAGATAAAGTGACTTACCCAAGGTCATATGGAGCTGACACCGGGAATTAAACCAGGCTCCCCTGCTTCAAACTCAGTGCCAATCAGTGTCTTTACTCATTGAGCCACTCCGTATGCAGGAACAATTAAATAAATGTTAAATAAATGGATATGAACTTCAAATAATGAGCACATAAACCCTTCCATGCCGTAGCCCAGAAGTGCTGAATTCAGAGAGTTTAATACTGTACATACAGTAGTTCTTCCCCACTTGGAGGCTCTGAACAGTCTCTGTATTCTGATTATTTTAATCCTACCACATTCCTGTGGCTCTGTGCAGCCATACAGTAAGTCAGCTACTGAAAAAACTACAGGCATAGCCCTAAACTGCTGTGATATCACCTCATAAGTTATTCCTGTGGCAGCATGAGAGCAGTAAGAAATATAATTAATGGCAGGAAGCGGAACTTTGTTTTCTTTTCTGAAATAAGTGAGCTAGTCTTTAAAAAAAGAAAGAGGGAGTGGGGGAGAAGTATGTATATATCGTTAGATCAACATGCATTGGAGAGGATTTGCCCTGGGAACCTCTGAACATAATATAAAATATGGGGGGGGGGGGGGGGAGGGGGTAACACCATGGGATCATCTGGGAAAGTTTAATATTTTAGAAAAGACATTATCCTGTGGCCTGGAATAGTAGACGACCACAGATCAGGTCAGAGTTACAAGAGACAAAATCCGGAGCAAATGAGGCTGGGTGCTCGAGACGACATGGTCCTGGGCAAATGGAATGACGCTCAAGTGAAGCAAACGCAACTAAGTCCAGTCATAGTTAGCTGAAAGTCTTAAGCAGTATACATGAAGCCAACGCTTCGGTGAAAGCATCAACCTTCAATCAGGGTAAGGCAAAAAATAAATAAATATGTGTCTTAACGAGCACCGAAGACGCAATGACGTCACTCGCAGGCGCGCAAAGTTGAATATTTTCCCCACAGTGTCCCACAAGAAGTAAGCTACTATTTTGGTTCGGGTGAGGGCATAAGAGTATGTGCAATAAAGTTGAAGAGAAAAATAAATACAATTAAAAATAAATAAATAAAGGGCAGGTAGTGCAATATGTTGTATTTGAAACATGTATAAGTGCTTATGAGGATAAGTCACTAAGGAGCAATAACTATGGTCACAAATATATTTTTTGTACCGTGCACACGTTCCTGCCCTGTAAAGCTTACGATCTCATGTTTGTGGCACAGAGAGATACAGGCTCTATGCAGCAAACTGCAAAGTCCGAGGCCAAGTTCTTATTTTGTAGCAACCCGAGCTGAAATATACCTGCGCCAGGCAGCATCTATGTATTAAGCCAAGTTGTGCCATTTCCGGGTATGTCTGCACTGAGAGGAGGGATTCATTGGATGGGTGGGAGGAGCTGAGCCAGAGTGACATTTGCATATTGGCTTAGGTCTACGTATATAAAAAAAAAAAAAAAAGTGAGGCTTACATTATTTTATTTTTTTTACCATTTTCTGTGTTGGTTTTCTCCGTCACCATAAAGGTGGTGTGCAGTATGACAATGTTACGTGTCCTGTCCAGTCCCCTTGATGATGTAGATGACCACATATGGCCATATAGCCTCCCCCTCATGATGAGGAGCCCCATATAAAAAGGCATCTACGTCATCCAGAGGGCAGGAAATACAGCCCTGCATCTTACCTTCAGCACTGCGGAGCCACGGATCCAGGCAGAGAGGTGCGCAGACGGCTGCGCCGCTTATCTGAAAGGCGAGTACCGGTATTTCTCACCCTGTAGGTGGCCCAAAAGCATTAACGAGGCGGACTCCCATTCAGAAGCATGGAAACCCGTCCAGTTAATCCTCCTGTGCAGCTTACTGTTCTCGGGGCCGCGAGAGCTGTAGCCACAGTGCAGCCGCATGGGAACCGGCAAAATCACGGCACAGAGGACAGCAAGTCTGGCTACATCTGCAAGGCTTTTGTGCGCAGAATACTACCGCAGCATCTGCCAAATTCTAAAACAGCAGAAATACACGTCATAAATATGTTGGGTTTCAGACTAAAACTAATTGCTATTTTTTTTTTTAACACGAATGCGGCAGCGCACATGTTTCAACTGATACATAGAGCCCACAGTGACTTGCCCAAGGTCACAAGGAGATGACACTGGGATGTCACATACCTCCAGGCAGCGATGTTACCATGATGCTACTCCTAACTCCTATTGTTGTCATTGCAGGTTAATGGCTATTTACCTGATTAATAGCTATCGCTCTGTAGTGAGGCTGCCATTTACAGTGCCCAATATCTCTGTGCAACATGCAAGCGAAAATGTATTCCACCCGTACAGTTTACGTGAAATTAAAGAAGAGGCCATCAACGTCGTCAGTGTTGCCAGCTCCCGCCAGTCACCAGAGAGGAGGACGACGACCGACACACACACACACACACACACACACACACACACACACCCCCACCCGTACCAAACTCATGTGCCCCGGCTCCCCCGCGATCTCCTCCTCTTCGGACAGGGGGTGTGAGATCCGGGCGCTGTGTCCCCGCAGCTCCGCCGGGGGAGGGGAGAGCTGCTCAGGACAAGGAGACTCAGACAGCTCGTGTCCGGTAACTAGGAGGAGAGGGAGGGGAGCCGACAGACAGCGGCGAAGACGGGGAGAATCATCTTTTTGTATGTGTGTATGTATGTATGTATGTATGCATGGATGTATATGCATGGATATGTGTGTGTGTGTGTGTGTGTGTGTGTGTGTGTGTGTGTGTGTGTGTGTGTGTGTGTGTGTGTGTGTGTGTGTGTGTGTGTGTGTGTCAATGATTGCAGAACTAAAAAAAAAAAATATTTATTAAACTTTTTTTTTCTTTAAAAAATCTTATTTAGGACTTCCTTTCACTCACACAACCCATGCATACACATACAGTATACACACACATACACACACACATACAGATACACATTACCTGCAGCTCCCGGCTCTATAAACAGGAAAAGCATGCGGCACGTGCACGCGCGTTCGCATAGGCACGCACGGCCGCATGCTGTATATAACAGCCCTTAAAGAGACAATCCAAGCGGGCAATTTTCTATGCAAATGTGTCTTTTTTTTTAACATAGGATTGAAGCAGGTCGCCTCCTCTGCTGAGCCCCATTCATTTCAGCTCCAGTGATACCCTGCTTCCGGAGATACTTATCCCCATAGGAGGTGTTGGTAGCCGCTCCCTTAGCCAAAATCACGCCATGACCGCTATTCAAAGCTCCTGCGCCCTGTGGGCCAATAGGAAGGCGTGATGTCATTCGGTAAGGCTTCCTATTGGCCCATGTGAGGCGGGAGCCTTAAACCTACAGAGAGGTACCAGCACCCCCTTCGGAGGTAAGTATCTGTGGAAGCAGAGGGCCTTGGCTCAGAAATTCATTGGGGTTTCGCACCGGAGACCCCCCTGCTCCAAACCTATGTTAAAAACAAAACAAAAAACACCCGCTTGTATCGCTCCTCTAAATCCGAGTAAAAACAATAGATTTATCAAATTCTAGATAGGGACCCCTCAGAGAAATAGCATTTTAAAAAAAGTGCTACATTTAATTCTGAATGAGGATACAGTACAAAAACATCACCACATTTATTGTATCAAGATACAATCAATCAACTAAAAAAAATTAGACCATTATTAGGATTCATTGGAATGTGATCTCATTGAGACACAAATGTTATCAGATAATCCCCAAACCCTCTTCAATAAAGCAAAAATTAAGAACTTTGTGGCACCAACACTTTTAAGATCTATTGAAAACAATAATGGAGGTGCAGAGTGACATCAATTACATACAGAGAATGACATACAAATAAGCGCAAACAGCTACAGAAGGCAATGAGGGCCCTGCTCATGAGAGCTTACACTGTACAAGGGGAAATGGGCAATGTTACAAAAGGTAAAGTCGCTACCCATAGTGGGAAGGATTATGCCTCAGGGTGGGGTATGGTCCAGCTGCACAGCAGGATCTATTGAGGTTTAGGGGTGTGGATGTTAGGGGGCGGTAGATAGCATGGAGTATGGTCCAGCCGCACATCTGGTAATAACAGGGTTACGGGGAGAGGGAGGGGGGATGTTAGGAGGATGACAGATAAGCTGCCTTGAAAAGGCAAGTTTCCACAGAGTTTTTGAATGTCTGGATGCTGGAAGAGCGTCTGATTCCAGAGTGGGGACAGCACAGGAGAAGTCTTGTAGACGGGAGTGAGAGGAGGCAATAAGGCAGTAGGGGAGGCGGATGTCGTGAGCAGAACGGATGCGGCGTTTACGGATATATTTGGGGTTGAGGGCTGAGATGTAAGGGGAAGGCAGCGTCGTTGAGAGCTTTGTAAGTCAGAACAAGGATTTTAAATGTAGTTCTAACGGAGATAGGAAGCCAATGGTGTGGTGAGTGAGGAAGAGGAGTCTGGCAGCACCATTTTGGATGGATTGAAGCTGTGACAGGCGGACGAGGGAAAGGTTGTAGTAGTCAAGGTAGGATAGGGCAAGAGAGTGAATTAGGATTGTAGTTGTGTTATGGGCGAGTAAAGGGCATGTCCTAGCAATGTTTTGGATGTGGAGGTGGCAGGACTTGGTGAGCGCTTGAATCTCACGAATGAACGAGCAGAGCCATCTGTTTGCCTTAAAATCATGGCATTGGAGCAGGTGCCACTATTTACTGTAGGTGTGAAAGGGATAGGTTTAGGACTCTTTGTAGAAGGGACACATACTGGATATTAAAAACGGGGTCTCTTTCACTTGATGATTTAAATGAACACCTTGATACCAGTACACTTCTATAAATTAATTATTCACATTTAGGGGCCTATTCTAGCAGCCTTCATAAAAAAAAAAAACCGTTGGGTTGGTTACGCCGCCAGTTTATTGAGCGGTATTATTACGTATGCAGAAAGCCTCGAATACCTGCGATAGCAAAATGCCCAAAACTGGAGAGGAGCCAGATGTGATGTTCGCTTCTATCTAAAGGGCTCACCCGGCGATCTGCAGCGATCTGGCCCAGCTGCACAGAGAGCTGCACAGAGAGCTGCACAGAGAGCTGCACAGAGAGCTGCACAGAGAGCTGCACAGAGAGCTGCACAGAGAGCTGCACAGAGAGCTGCACAGAGAGCTGCACAGAGAGCTGCACAGAGAGCTGCACAGAGAGCTGCACAGAGCTGCACAGAGAGCTGCACAGAGAGCTGCACAGAGAGCTGCACAGAGAGCTGCACAGAGAGCTGCACAGAGAGCTGCACAGAGCTGCACAGAGAGCTGCACAGAGAGCTGCACAGAGAGCTGCACAGAGAGCTGCACAGAGAGCTGCACAGAGAGCTGCACAGAGAGCTGCACAGAGAGCTGCACAGAGCTGCACAGAGAGCTGCACAGAGAGCTGCACAGAGAGCTGCACAGAGAGCTGCACAGAGAGCTGCACAGAGAGCTGCACAGAGAGCTGCACAGAGAGCTGCACAGAGAGCTGCACAGAGAGCTGCACAGAGAGCTGCACAGAGAGCTGCACAGAGAGCTGCACAGAGAGCTGCACAGAGAGCTGCACAGAGAGCTGCACAGAGAGCTGCACAGAGAGCTGCACAGAGAGCTGCACAGAGAGCTGCACAGAGAGCTGCACAGAGCTGCACAGAGAGCTGCACAGAGAGCTGCACAGAGAGCTGCACAGAGAGCTGCACAGAGAGCTGCACAGAGAGCTGCACAGAGAGCTGCACAGAGAGCTGCACAGAGCTGCACAGAGAGCTGCACAGAGAGCTGCACAGAGAGCTGCACAGAGAGCTGCACAGAGAGCTGCACAGAGAGCTGCACAGAGAGCTGCACAGAGAGCTGCACAGAGAGCTGCACAGAGAGCTGCACAGAGAGCTGCACAGAGAGCTGCACAGAGAGCTGCACAGAGAGCTGCACAGAGCTGCACAGAGAGCTGCACAGAGAGCTGCACAGAGAGCTGCACAGAGAGCTGCACAGAGAGCTGCACAGAGAGCTGCACAGAGAGCTGCACAGAGAGCTGCACAGAGAGCTGCACAGAGAGCTGCACAGAGAGCTGCACAGAGCTGCACAGAGAGCTGCACAGAGAGCTGCACAGAGCTGCACAGAGAGCTGCACAGAGAGCTGCACAGAGAGCTGCACAGAGCTGCACAGAGAGCTGCACAGAGAGCTGCACAGAGAGCTGCACAGAGAGCTGCACAGAGAGCTGCACAGAGAGCTGCACAGAGAGCTGCACAGAGAGCTGCACAGAGCTGCACAGAGAGCTGCACAGAGAGCTGCACAGAGAGCTGCACAGAGAGCTGCACAGAGAGCTGCACAGAGAGCTGCACAGAGAGCTGCACAGAGAGCTGCACAGAGAGCTGCACAGAGAGCTGCACAGAGAGCTGCACAGAGAGCTGCACAGAGAGCTGCACAGAGAGCTGCACAGAGAGCTGCACAGAGAGCTGCACAGAGAGCTGCACAGAGAGCTGCACAGAGAGCTGCACAGAGAGCTGCACAGAGAGCTGCACAGAGAGCTGCACAGAGAGCTGCACAGAGAGCTGCACAGAGAGCTGCACAGAGAGCTGCACAGAGCTGCACAGAGAGCTGCACAGAGAGCTGCACAGAGCTGCACAGAGAGCTGCACAGAGAGCTGCACAGAGAGCTGCACAGAGCTGCACAGAGAGCTGCACAGAGAGCTGCACAGAGAGCTGCACAGAGAGCTGCACAGAGAGCTGCACAGAGAGCTGCACAGAGAGCTGCACAGAGAGCTGCACAGAGCTGCACAGAGAGCTGCACAGAGAGCTGCACAGAGAGCTGCACAGAGAGCTGCACAGAGAGCTGCACAGAGAGCTGCACAGAGAGCTGCACAGAGAGCTGCACAGAGAGCTGCACAGAGAGCTGCACAGAGCTGCACAGAGAGCTGCACAGAGAGCTGCACAGAGAGCTGCACAGAGAGCTGCACAGAGAGCTGCACAGAGAGCTGCACAGAGAGCTGCACAGAGAGCTGCACAGAGAGCTGCACAGAGAGCTGCACAGAGAGCTGCACAGAGAGCTGCACAGAGAGCTGCACAGAGAGCTGCACAGAGCTGCACAGAGAGCTGCACAGAGAGCTGCACAGAGAGCTGCACAGAGAGCTGCACAGAGAGCTGCACAGAGAGCTGCACAGAGAGCTGCACAGAGAGCTGCACAGAGAGCTGCACAGAGAGAGAGCCGCCTCTCCCTGCGCATATCTCACCAGCGATCGCAGGGTTTTAATACAATTTTTAATACTAGTGTACGTGAGCAGGGGGTCTCTGGAGCAGAGCTGCACTGATTTGAGGTCCGGGGACCCCCTTCTTCCCGAGATACAGGCCCAGTTATGGGGTGCCGGTATCTCATATGCATTTAAATGTCCTACGTCACGTGACCGTGGGATTTAAATGCATAGGAGATACCGGCACCCCATAACAGGGGCCTGTATCTCGGGAAGCAGGGGGTCCCCGGACCTGAAATCGACGCGGTTCTGTTCTGGAGACCCCCTGCTCACCAACAGTAGTATTACATTTTTTATTAAAAAAGCTTCATTACCTTCGCGACTAGCCGCTAAGGCAATGAAGGAGTTAACTACCAGTGCCCGGTTTATTGTGGGTAGTGGGGGTGGGTGAAGGTGGTATTTGGCCCTTGGTGGGTGTTTAGGCCTTGCAGGGGGGTTGCGGGAGGAGTTAACGCCTTCATTACATAGTTACATAGTTACATAGTAGATGAGGTTGAAAAAAGACGTCCGTCCATCAAGTTCAACCTGTGCTAAATTTAGACAACAGATATTTTATCCTATATCTATGCTTATTGATCCAGAGGAAGGCAAACAAAAAACTCCATTAAGGGGAAAAATTAATTCCTTCCTGACTCCAAGAATTGGCAATCGGATTAATCCCTGGATCAACATCCTTCCCATGTTTACTTATTTGGTATATCCCTGTATACCTTTCCCATCTAAAAAGATGTCCAACCTATTTTTGAACAAATCTATTGTATCTGCCATCACAGTCTCCATGGGTAATGAATTCCACATTTTAACTGCCCTCACTGTAAAGAACCCTTTCCTTTGTTGCTGGTGAAATTTCCTTTCCTCCAACCTTAAGGGATGGCCCGAGTCCTTTGTACTGCCCGTGGGATGAATAGTTCTTTTGAAAGCTCCTTGTATTGTCCCTGAATATATTTGTATATAGTTATCATATCCCCTCTTAGACACCTCTTTTCTAATGTAAATTACCGTAGCGGTTAATATTGGCTGGCTAATGTTTGATTTTATAATGAGGAAATGCACTATTATCCATATGTGGATAATAGTAATTTTGCCCATTACTGTATTGTATGTGTTGGGGGGAGGTGGGTATTAGTGTTGTTGTGTTTCTGAATGTTTATTGTGGGTAGCGAGGATGGGTGAAGTTGGTATTTGACCCTTGCTGGGTGTTTATACCTACCGGGTGGTAGCGGAAAGGGGTTAACAATGGGGTAACAATCAGCTGAGAGATCAAAAAAGGTGAAAAATAAAAATAAAAACATATCATGTTCCATGTATGTTTTATGATATGTTTTATTAAATGTTTTTATTTGAATTTTTCACCTTTTTTGATCTCTCAGCTGATTGTTACTTGTTTTATATGTAGTTTGTATTATATGTTGTTTGTCCCTTTTCCATACAGTATTATGCTATGTATTGTGCTTTCTCCCTTATTTTAAGCACATTCACCGGAGCCATTTCCTGATCGTCCAACAGGCTTGGTTTTTATATCCTTTATATCCTTTTATTAGTATTAGGCGCCTATAGATACATATTCTCTTTCTATGCTTTTAACCTATGGACAAGAGTTGAATAAATAAAAAGGACAAGGTACAGTTCCACTCACTATGTGAGAAACAATATAGCTACACTATACACGTTTTCTCTCATCATCTGCACCTTTCTTCTATGAGTTTATATTGAATGACAAATGTTTAATATACTCAGCAGCAATGAAACAAGCTGCTGCCCGCTACAATGTTTAGCTGGACACATTAAAGGGAGGTCTTTGTAATAGACTTAATGTTATGTAACCCCCACTGAAGGGTTACTACCTTGGATAGCGTGTACGTAGTACAGACCAGGCCACCGCCTACTTTATGATGTTGTAGCTCGGGACAGTACCATAGTTACGTTAGGATGCGAAAAGAAGATTAAGGGAGTTCAATATAACCTTTGAAGTATGAAAAGAGCATGCCACAGAGGGCCGCAGTAACGGGGACTCCTGGGTGCCGGCGGATCGGCTCTAACCGTGGATCTGCATTAACAGTCCTCTCCGGCAGCAGGGAAGTGGCAGTTCCTGCAAAGACCGAAAGGTATTGGGGTCACTTGCACAGGACCCGCTAGGATCCCAATGGGATAAAACAGAGGGGTATCCCAAACAGAAAAGGAGAGGGACCCAGGTCTCAGAAGTCAAGCAACGAAGATATATACCTCCCTATGAGTGATAAGTGTGGGCATCCCTGGAAGCACAGAATGCGTCGATAACAATAAAGAAACAGTACAACGTTGATAAAAGTGTGGTGTGCTGTCCCCGTGCCTGGGGACCTGAATGACTGTTGTATGGCAAATGTTCCTGGTGCCCATTATTCCACAAGCTTTCTACCTCATCGCCCAGCCAGCTGAATCCAGCCTCCGGAGTGAAGGTTACCCATGCGGGGTAGCCACACACACAGTAACACACCGGTGTAATCTGCTTAGAACCCGGGCAGGGAGAGTTACTATAACATCCTAGCATACAGTAACTCTACTGCAGCTCAGGAAACAAAACAATGGCACACGGTAAGCTGTCCTTCACCGCCATGTATGAAATAATAGAAGGTTAAAACTTGTCGGAACTCTCTCTACGTAAAAACGATCATAAGAATGTCACAGAATAAGCACTGACGGTTATATAATTTATTAGTAGTACTTCTGACCGTCGATCCTTTAAATAATATAGGTTCTAATTTAAAATATGATGGATTAAAAGTTATTTTTTAAGAAATGTTTTTTCCCTGTGTTGTGTTGAGTGCAGAAGAAATGTTTTTTCCCTGTGTTGTGTTGAGTGCAGACAAACAGGGGTCTTGTTCTCATTTGTGTACGGTGTAGTGTCTTTAATATTTCTCAAGAGCCATCAACAGGTCAGGTTTTCAGGATATCCCTGCTTCAGTACAGGCGATGCAGTCTTCGACTGACCACTGATTGAGCCACCTGTGCGCAAGCAGGTATATCCTGAAAACCTGACCTGTTGATAGCTCTTGAGGACTGGATTTGGCCACCCCTGCCCTAAAGGTAGCCAGGGTTTATTGTACATACAAATTTATCTAAATCAGATAAAGCAAGAGGGAAAAAAAAAAAGAGAAGGCCTGTCCTGCTAGATTGTGACAGACACTATGCCGTAATTCATTTGGGAGCAAATTGTATGGGCTTAGTGATGATGAGCAGCCGCCATCTGCAAAACCTCCACCAGTCCTTGAAAAGTCACGGACCAAAATACGAGGTTTCTGCTGAATGGGAATACTGCACAATGGTCTCTCTCTTTTTTCCATAGGAATTTCATTATTTGAAGTGACAAGTTGGGATCTGCACTCAGTATTTGGAACTGGTTCTTACTACAGCACCGGGACTGGTATCATTATACCAATTCATCTTGCGCCGGGGATTTGTTTCTCGTTTTGTATATCTGTTGTAACAAGTTCTAGGGAAGACTGGTATATACTTTTCCCCTTGGCTGCCTTCCTATCTCAGGGTTGACACCACTCAAGGAATCACCATTCACCTATCACTAATTGGTATATATTGCACATGACACATCGAGTGATCACAGGCATCCAGGTAGGATCACAGTTTGCACACTAGTGCATTAAGCACTAATCACCTCACAGGTTAATTTTTAGGTAAAGCGCTTTTTTGTATGCTGTTAGTTAGTAGTGTTAAGTCTAAAGGCAAGATGGAGAACACAAATATTTCTATGATTATGTTTATGTACATGGGACTGCAACGTAAACTACATTCCTGCATTCTTGGGGCGGTATGAAACCACCGCGTTAGTAAAACACAATTCTTCCAATAAAACCTTTCCTGTTGCATGAAGATTTTAGGGAGCACTCAAACACATATTTCAAAATTACAATCATGACAAAATAGAGAAATATACATTTTAGGAGAAAAAAAATATATTAAAAAAAGCTAGTTATTACGCTTACCTGAAAACATAGTTTATGTATTGTTGATCAAGGTCACTGTTTAAAAACAGAAAAGATGAATATTAGTGACTGTAGTATATGTTGACTGGAAAGCCGTACGGTATAATGACCAAGTCTTAACATTAAAGATGACTTGGGGATTAATCACTGCAGCAAAATAAGCATATAAAAAAAAGCACCTAAATTATATATTTTTTAAAAGTAAACATATATTTATTGAAAAAAAATTATTATATATATACACATACATATACACATACTGTACATAGACATACACTTTTTTTTTTTTTTTTTTTTTTAAATAGACGGGTCACTGATTTGCACTACCTTGTGGCAGAAGTTGTGAAAACAGATGGTTTCAGTAAATTATCTCATGATAATATCAGAGAGAGAGAGAGGGGGGAGATGGAGAGGGGGAGTAGGGGGAGGAGAGCAGGGGGAGGGAGAGTTAGCGAGGAAGGGGTGGTGGTAGGGGTTAACCCACTGATTACCTTTGTGGTTAGTAAATCATTGCATAGCAATGCTTCATTAGCCACTAAGGTATCTAAGGGGTTAGGGAGTGTATTTAACTATTTTCTACGTAAGAGTTTTTTTGTAAACTTTTTTCTTCTTCTCCTAACGAGCAAAAGCCCATATTTCTCTTATTGGGTTATTGCAGAGCAGGGGTGCGCAAGATTTTCCATGGGGGCGCTGCGGTTGCAGAGGTCCCGCGCTCTTCCCAAAGGCATTTAAACGAAATGCCGGGGGATCGCGTGAGGCCTCTGCAACTTCCCTTACCTTCGGCGACGCATCACCATGGCAATGTGACGTCACATTACGCCACCACCCTACGGCGTCATTTGACTCCAGAAACAAGGTAAGGAGGGGGAGAGCAGACCGGGGGCGCAGGGGGAAAAGTTGCCGGGGTAGAGTGGTTAGGCGTCCTTGGTGGGTGGTGGTTGGGGTTACTAGTCACTAAGGTAGCCAAGAGGGGTAGGTAGTGTTTTTTGTAATTGTATTAACCCCTGTTATGCCTGTGGTATACCTTGGTAAGCACAGGTATCAAAGGGGTTAATGTTACTTCTACCACAAAGTTCTGTAATAATATATATTACAGAAGCCGATGATAGAAAAAGAATGAAAGTGATCGTGATGCGGTACTTAATCCATTGTTAACAGGGGTGGGGGGGGGGGAGAGAGGGAGGGGAGAACGGGGAGAGAGAGAGAGAGAGAGAGAGAGAGAGAGACAGAGAGACAGAGAGGAAGAGAGAAAGCAGGGGGAGAGAGAAGAGAGAAAGCAGGGGGAGAGAGAAGAGAGAGAGCGGGGGGGAGAGAAGAGAGAAAGCAGGGGGAGAGAGAAGAGAGAGAGCGGGGGGAGAGGAGAGAGAGCGGGAGAGAGAGAAGAGAGAGCGGGAGAGAGAGAAGAGAGAGCGGGGGAGAGAGAAGAGAGAGCGGGGGAGAGAGAAGAGAGAGCGGGGGAGAGAGAAGAGAGAGAGCGGGGGAGAGAGAGAGAGAGCGGGGGAGAGAGAAGAGAGAGAGAGCGGGGGAGAGAGAAGAGAGAGAGCGGGGGAGAGAGAAGAGAGAGAGAGCGGGGGAGAGAGAAGAGAGAGAGCGGGGGAGAGAGAAGAGAGAGAGCGGGGGAGAGAGAAGAGAGCAGGGGGGAGGAAAGCGGGGGGAAGGTAGCGAGAAAGGGGAGGGAGAGGTAGCGAGGCGGGGGAGAGGTAACGAGGCAGGGGGGAGAGCTAGCGAGGCAGGGGGGAGAGGTAGCAAGGAAGGGGGAGAGGTAGCAAGGAAGGGGGGAGAGGTTGCAAGGAAGGGGGGAGAGGTTGCAAGGAAGGGGGGAGAGGTAGCAAGGAAGGTGGGAGAGGTAGCAAGGAAGGGGGGAGAGGTAGCAAAGAAGGGGGGGAGAGGTAGCGAGGAAGGGGGAGAGGTAGCGAGGAAGGGGGAGAGGTAGCGAGGAAGGGGGAGAGGTAGCGAGGAACGGGGGGAGAGGTAGTGAGGAAGGGGGAGAGGTAGCGAGGAACGGGGGGAGAGGTAGTGAGGAATGGGGGGAGAGGTAGCGAGGAACGGGGGGAGAGGTAGCGAGGAAGGGGGGGAGAGGTAGCGAGGAACGGGGGGAGAGGTAGCGAGGAAGGGGGGGAGAAGTAGCAAGGAAGGGGGGGAAAGGTAGCAAGGAAGGGGGGGAGAGGTAGCGAGGAACGGGGGGGGGAGAGGTAGCGAGGAAGGGTTTCAGATCTTAAATGTGGTTCAATCGTTGTTAAACTGCACAAAATAGAAAGAAAGAACCTCTTCCGTTAATTAATAAAATGTTGGGGTTACCAACTGTTACAGGCGGCATGCACCGAAATAGTTTTTTATACAGAACCTCAGTGTTACCAATATGAAGTGGTATTTTCTGCATCCCTGCACAAGAACAAGAAGCCGCAAAACATTTGCGGATTGTAAAAATAAAACCCACTGGTACCGCTGGTCACTGCATTCAGACAGTGATAGTAGGGAAATGTATGTATGTATGTATGTATGTATGTATGTATGTATGTATGTATGTATGCAGTGTTCGACAAACCTATACATTTGCTCGCCCCGGGCGAGTGGATTTAACCCCCGGGCGAGTAAATATTGGCCCAAGCAGCACACGTTTGGTACTAGGTGGCGAGTAGATTTTTTTGTGTGGCGAGTAGATTTTTTGGTGATTTGTCAACCACTGTATGTATGTATGTGTGTATGTGTGTATGTATGTATGTATGTGTGTATGTGTGTATGTGTGTATATGTGTATGTATGTATGTATGTCTTTATTTATATAGCGCCATTAATGTACATAGCGCTTCACAGCAGTAATACATGTGGCAATCATATAAATAACAAATAATATAAAGTGCTTCAGACATAAAAGTAACATTTAGGAAAAGGAGTCCCTGCTCCGAAGTGCTTACAATCCAATTTGTGTGTAGGAAGAACGTACAGAGACAGTAGGAGGGCGTTCTGGTAAGTGCGTCTGCAGGCGCCACGGTTAATGTACGAGGTGTTAATTATCAGCCACGGAGCTTGGGCAGTAATCATATGAGCATGCACTGAAAAGCTTTGCGGCAGATTTTAAAAGTGGTCTCCTCGTCTAAATGATTTACAGTACTTTATTAGACATGCGTTTAGAAAAGACTGCAATTTACATTGCATTGATTTGTTTTAATCAGTTGTCACAAATAAGCTGCCAACCAACTGCCTGACCTCACACATATTGACAAAGAAGGGTTAGTACCAGACACAGTTACCTTAGTAAGCTTGACTTTTGAGACTTCTGAAATACTTTGTAACATCCTGTAGGTGGGGAAAAAAAAAAGTATATTTTAAAATAGAAATGATTTTTTATGGGAACAAAATGCTAATTTGCAGAAAGAAAATATCTCAAGGAAATACCTGTAGTTGTGTGACATGTTTGCTAAAGACAGCAGGCCAGGTGAAATTTGCCCTGTCAATTGCTCATTGTTTGACCAAATGTCCAAGAATTTAAAGGCCGCCTAACCCCGATGTCAGCTCACACGACCCTTTGTATGCTGACATTGTTGCTAAATTCGAGCAAGAAGTGGCAACGTTTGTGAAACTTTTGAGCATTCTGACGGGTAGTAAAAAGTGTTTGAACACTGCAAAATGTAAGAAAAATGTGCAAACAATTGCATAAAGCATATTTGAAGGCATTTATTTGCCCATCTCTACTTAGTGGGAAGTTGTTTTGTGTCTGCCGATAACACACGCGTGCACTTATAGAACTCGTCTTTGCTGGAATTTTACCCTGGCATTTGGCAGTGACAATAGATAGCCAGGGAACAGGCATTCCATCTGCTAGCATAGCCACATGAAACCTATGTATGAAATACTGCACAGAGGTTATGTTAGACTGAAAACATAAGTCGTGGCAGTGTGGTTACTACAATTCTAGTTTCCGGGAGCTTCAAACTTTGCCGGGATACTGGCACCCCCTTTGGAGGTTGGTATCTCGGGAAGCTGGGGGTCCCCGGAGCTGAAATTAATGGGGTTCGGCATTGGAGACCCCCTGCTTGAATCTTATGTTTTAAAAAACCTATGTTTAAAAAAGTGCATTCAGTCCTCCTTTAACAAAGCAGATATCTTCAGCTGGATATTGTTTCTAAGCAATATGTTACGCAGATAGAATCACAATTTGTTTTTATATGTCACACTTATTTCTCACCGCTAGAAAATGTCCTCTTACGTGTAACATGCCATACATGTAACATGCCATACATGTAACATGCCATACATGGGACAGCAGCTTCAAGCAAATTCAGTCAGTTACAGAGTTTGAGATTATTTTGAACTTACCTACACAAACCAAGTGAATTACACCCCAAAAATAGCCATCTGCATCAAACTGGAAGGTACAGTAAAGCACATGGTTACAAACACATATCAATACTGGACAACAATTTATCTAATTTACAAAGTATTCATTCTACCCTCATTTTAAATTGGCCCATTCACTGCTAACAAGGCTTGCAACGGATTATCATGTAGCATATATATATATATATTTTTATGAGCCTGTTTAAGTACATTCGTTATGGACTTCTCTGTCATATTCACTACTCAACACATCTTTCCAAGGACGTTTGAACAGGTAAAAACTACCTTCTCACTTAAAATTGTACAGTGAATAAAAATACCACTTGCATGTAGAGGAAGATGTATAGTACGTAAGATGCCTTTATATTGTTACATCATCTAGCTCTTCACTTGTGTGTGATATGGTTCTGGGAAACCCTTACCAAGCAGTGTGGAATCACACTGCACCTTACCTTCTCCGGTAAATAGGCCATAATGTGGCTCGTGGCTTAGCACTGTTTAGCAAATGTGGCCCTGTATGTTAAACATTCGAGCCTTTTATTTAAAAAATGTTGTTAATTCTCCTGCTTTGATGTTAAAACAATGAAGGTCGTGAATTGATTGTTTCATATTGGGAGCAAAGCCAAACAGGCCAATAGAAAAGGGTTATTTATATTCAGTGAGCCATTTAGTGTCCCTGCAGAAAAGAAAAAACTTAATTTTCAAAGAAACATAAAACAGTAAAATATTACTGAACATATCATTTGTTTAAAAAAAACACGGGAGGCGTGCGAAGGCTGTGACGTCACACGCGTGAAGCGGATGCGTTTTCCGTCCATGGTAGACGCAGCATGCGGGGCGCGCCTAGGGGCGTCACGGAGCTGGTTGCCCTCATTTGGCGAACAGCTCACGTGACCTACCTGTCGCACAGAGAAATCAGTTACAACTGATTTCTTGCGCGACGCACGCCCCCTCCTGCTTCCACGCGCACGCACGCCCGGTCAATGGGCACGATCAATGCCTGTAGGCGATGTGACCCAGTGCGGACGCCTCCGTGCAGTCTGCGGTGCCGTGGACTTAGCCTAACGCAGGAATCCTGACGATTCATGTCCACAACTTAGACATTTAAGGAAACACATTCACTTCTTTATTAATGATAGAATTTACAAAACTATTTGTTTTTGATGGAATGTCCACTTTGTATCATACCTCAATTGTCCAGCATAGTGCTGTATACAAGTCAATTTTAATTGTATGTCTGTTACTGTGTAATTGGAATTTATTTTTTGGATTATTTAAAAAGATTAGTTTCAAATAAACCATCAAATACGCATATTCCCAGATCCAAATGAATATATATTATGCTTAATACATACATATTTTTCTCTCTGCAAGAAAGCTTTTAACGATTACATTTTAGAGTTTTGTTTAATCGGAGTCTGTAAGTTATTCAAGTTGTGATGTTTATTTTTGATACATTTACTTTGTATTGTGTCCAAATTAATAAAACGTTACATATATACAAAAAATACAATTTGTCGTGTATGTGGAAATTACAGTGGAGACCCAGAAACAACACAATTAGCATATCTGTTACACTCTCATACACAGCACAGCGTGAGCCATAATGCTAATCATAATATATTTATGCAATACTCAGCACGGATATTAAATCAGGAAACGGCATCACTTAGCAAATGTGAATTGCCTGGTTTCCTATGAAGAAATCTCTGCAGCTCCACATGCTACATAGATAATTGGTGCCTCGCTTAGCAGCTTGCAATCAAAACAAACTGCTCAAAATATCTATTAGAAACAAAGACACATACAGTAGGGTTTGTGTAAAAGGGAAAATATTAAGTGTCATTATTTCTCGTTTGTCATATTGACAAGCGTGCCTGTAAATGTCTGTGAGTGTTTATCAGGCTGCACTAAACCCAGGAACCCCTACCCTTCCAGAGAGGCCAGTAGTGTGTTGCGCGCGCGCGCACACACATACACACACATACACACACACACACCGTTTTCCCCAACCAGCCAGGGGAGCCGGTGTGGCCTTGCTTTGAAGGAGCAGAGGAGATTGCAGTTGTGTGAAGATGACAGATGTGAATGCAGTGCAGTGTGTAACAAGGCGCTTAATCGGGAGAAGGTAGAGGTGGTACAAAAACAATGAATATGTGAAGTAGTGCGGTCAAGATGTAGTTGTGGTGTTCTGGTTACACTGTGAGGAGTCTGTAGGGGCGTGTATAGCAATGTAAATGTGTGCTGTGCTTCTGTGTGGTTGTAGTTATATATGTCAATTCAAGTCTATTTAAGTCAACTTGTGTCTTTGTTGTATGTACCCGAGAAGTGTTTGTATGTGACGTGGAAACGGTGCCTGTTAATGTATGTATCTGATTCTGTTATTGGCCGTCTGGGAGGGCCCCATCCAGCTTTGGTTAGGGCCCCGACAGACCCTACACCCCCACTCCACAGGTAGGGCCCGGGGGAGGCAGAGCGAGAGAGGTGACGGGGGACAGGGAGAGAGGGGACGGGGGACAGGGAGAGAGGTGACGGGCGACAGTGAGAGAGGGGACGGGCGACAGTGAGAGAGGGGACGGGCGACAGTGAGAGAGGGGACGGGCGACAGTGAGAGAGGGGACGGGCGACAGTGAGAGAGGGGACGGGCGACAGTGAGAGAGGGGACGGGCGACAGTGAGAGAGGGGACGGGAGACAGTGAGAGAGGGGACGGGCGACAGAGAGAGAGGGGACGGGAGACAGTGAGCGAGGGGACGGGGACAGTGAGAGAGGGGACGGGACAGTGAGAGAGGGGACGGGAGACAGTGAGAGAGAGGAGGGGCGACAGTGAGCGAGGGGACGGGGACAGTGAGCGAGGGGACGGGGACAGTGAGAGAGGGGACGGGGACAGTGAGAGAGGGGACGGGGACAGTGAGCGAGGGGACAGTGAGCGAGGGGACGGGGACAGTGAGAGAGGGGACGGGGACAGTGAGAGAGGGGACGGGCGACAGTGAGAGAGGGGACGGGAGACAGTGAGAGAGGGGACGGGCGACAGTGAGAGAGGGGACGGGAGACAGTGAGCGAGGGGACGGGGACAGTGAGAGAGGGGACGGGACAGTGAGAGAGGGGACGGGAGACAGTGAGAGAGAGGAGGGGCGACAGTGAGCGAGGGGACGGGGACAGTGAGCGAGGGGACGGGGACAGTGAGAGAGGGGACGGGGACAGTGAGAGAGGGGACGGGGACAGTGAGCGAGGGGACAGTGAGCGAGGGGACGGGGACAGTGAGAGAGGGGACGGGGACAGTGAGAGAGGGGACGGGGACAGTGAGAGAGGGGACGGGGACAGTGAGAGAGGGGACGGGGACAGTGAGAGAGGGGACGGGGACAGTGAGAGAGGGGAGGGGCGACAGTGAGAGAGGGGAGGGGGCGACAGTGAGCGAGGGGAGGGGGGACAGTGAGCGAGGGGAGGGGGGACAGTGAGCGAGGGGACGGGGACAGTGAGCGAGGGGACGGGGACAGTGAGAGAGGGGAAACAGTGTGACGTGGAAACGGTGCCTGTTAATGTATGTATCTGATTCTGTTATTGGCCGTCTGGGAGGGCCCCATCCAGCTTTGGTTAGGGCCCCGACAGACCCTACACCCCCACTCCACAGGTAGGGCCCGGGGGAGGCAGAGCGAGAGAGGTGACGGGGGACAGGGAGAGAGGGGACGGGGGACAAGGAGAGAGGGGACGGGGGACAGTGAGAGAGGGGACGGGCGACAGTGAGAGAGGGGACGGGCGACAGTGAGAGAGGGGACGGGCGACAGTGAGAGAGGGGACGGGCGACAGTGAGAGAGGGGACGGGCGACAGTGAGAGAGGGGACGGGAGACAGTGAGAGAGGGGACGGGCGACAGTGAGAGAGGGGACGGGAGACAGTGAGAGAGGGGACGGGGACAGTGAGAGAGGGGACGGGACAGTGAGAGAGGGGACGGGAGACAGTGAGAGAGAGGAGGGGCGACAGTGAGCGAGGGGACGGGGACAGTGAGCGAGGGGACGGGGACAGTGAGAGAGGGGACGGGGACAGTGAGAGAGGGGACGGGGACAGTGAGCGAGGGGACAGTGAGCGAGGGGACGGGGACAGTGAGAGAGGGGACGGGGACAGTGAGAGAGGGGACGGGGACAGTGAGAGAGGGGACGGGAGACAGTGAGAGAGGGGACGGGCGACAGTGAGAGAGGGGACAGGGACAGTGAGAGAGGGGACGGGGACAGTGAGAGAGGGGACGGGGACAGTGAGAGAGGGGAGGGGCGACAGTGAGAGAGGGGAGGGGGCGACAGTGAGCGAGGGGAGGGGGGACAGTGAGCGAGGGGAGGGGGGACAGTGAGCGAGGGGACGGGGACAGTGAGCGAGGGGACGGGGACAGTGAGAGAGGGGACGGGGACAGTGAGAGAGGGGACGGGGACAGTGAGCGAGGGGACGGGGACAGTGAGAGAGGGGACGGGGACAGTGAGCGAGGGGACAGTGATCGAGGGGACGGGGACAGTGAGCGAGGGGACGGGGACAGTGAGAGAGGGGACTGTGAGAGAGGGGACGGGGGGACTGTGAGAGAGGGGACGGGGGGGGACTCTGAGAGAGGGGACGGGGGGACTGTGAGAGAGGGGGGGTGGACAGCAAGAGAGGACGGAAGATTAAGGTGAGAGAGTTCCCGAGAGGGTGAGAGAGTAAGAAAGAGTTACACCATCTGTACCTATTGCCCGTTTTCCTGCCCATGTGGGAGAGCTGAGCAGAGCTGCACTGTCTCTCATTGGTTGCTGCCCGGGAACCTTCAGCTAATCGCAGCAGCTTGAAGTTCAATGGCTGATTTGACAAATAATCAGCAGGTTATGGGGAGATTAACCCCACTTCTATTGTATGTATATAGTCTTATATACTGCACAAATAAGTCCAGAAATACGCAGGTTTTAGTGGTAAAATGAGCCTCGGACATACATACTGTATGGCATGTGTTACGGTGCCCTCATAGGAAGTGCTTGGTCCTGTATCCTACACCGACAGAGGCACTCGGGTGTACCAATTTTCATTTGCCCAGTGTTGGCGAGTCCCTGAACGTGCATTAAAAAAGGGGGGAGGGGGGATGGCTCTATTTGATAAGCTTCTATTTCACAGAATTTTTTTTTCCTTCCATTTCAGGGACTTCTGCTGAAACGCAATTATCAGAAACACATGAGATACATTAAAACTACCATCTGTTAAGTTATAAGTTAAGATATAAAAAAAAAACTACCATCTGTTATTAGCACACCCCATAAAATTTGATTTGGGAATTAGATCCTCTGATTAAGCATATCTGCTCAGTGGCGAAGATTGCGAGCAACTAGAAACAAGCAGTAACCCCCAACAATCAGTGCAGTTGAAAAACAAAAATCGGGGACAAAATGATTTCAGAAAAATGTACGAGTTTCCTGGAAGCCAAATACAGCAAGTTCCTGAGGTCATGGGACACTTGGATTACATATAACAGCCCGAGTAAATTGCAGGTAAAATGTGGTATGGGTGGCATTGGTAGGTTCCCTCCATGAATCACAGGGGGTTAGTGAGGGAGAGGTTATAGTGACAAGGACATGGAGGTGGCCCGGCTGTTTGTAAAGAGTACCAATGGAAATGCCTTATTGTTACAACATCTGGCTTCTTGGATCTTTGTATAGGTTACTTCTCTCCGGATTGTATGTATACAATGATCCAGAGCAAGAGTCCAGCATCAGTGCTTCAGAAAACAACAACAACATAATAAGGTAGCAAGGATGAATTAACCGGATCCCAGCAATAGTTTGCTGTCTTGAAATGAATAACGGTCTGTGCCGAGGGGAATGTGGTGTTGTCGTGGTAAACAGTAAATGTAACTCCTAGAAAGGAAAAACACGAGTCCCACGATGCACCCAAAAGCAGGGAGCCGTCGGTGCAACCGCGGTGCACGGGCAGGTCCCAATGGGCTAAGGGCAGGTGTAACCCGGAGTCTGCTGTAAATGAGGTGTTGATAATATAAAGAAAGTTCTTAATTACTCACGACCTTCTTGTAGTGCTTTCACAGATCCTTGGCGTCAGCATACACACGTCTGTGTGAAGCAGGTAACCGGAAAGAATCCCATGAGGGAAAAAGTAGCGGTGCATAGCAACAGTAACGGATGGGGGCTGGATCAAGTGTCCAATATAGATTTATTGGTCTTCCGTAGCGATTCAATAAAAATCATCCTCCAGGAGCGGGAGAGGCCATTCTAAGGCCTCGTCCAGGGTGGCGATGAGCGGGCGCGCACGCTCGCCACGGAGACACATTGCGACAATGTTTGTGTCCAGCGTGAGCGGGCGGGCGCGCCTGCTCGGCGCTTAGCTGCTTGCCGAACAAGCAAATTTGAATTTGCTGCTCGCAAGCGTGTCATGTGAGCGGTTCGCCCAATGAGGGCGAACCAGCTCCATGACGTCGTTGCCGCGCCCCCAGATGCGCGCGCACCTAACTGGTGACGAATCGCCCGGCCGAGCAGGGCACGAGCGCCAGCACGCCCGTTCCCTACCTGGCGAGGCCTAACGCATTTCACGCGATTGCGCTTCGTCAGAGAGTGAATATCCTCTCCCGAGGATGACAGTTATAACAGTCACGCCCACCTGGTCGAGGAGTGATTACACCCAAAGGGAATGGGAAACAGGAACTGATCACAGCGCGACCAGCAGAGCGACTTCTGCGGCAGGGGGATCTGCCACAATAACAACACAATATAAGTATATTGCTGGGTTAAAAGATGTCAAAGAATAAAAAAGAAAAAGAACAAACAGGCATAAAACAACCAAAGTTGTATGCTGAATTAGACACCATATAATATAAGTATACGTAAATCCATATAAAGCAATGTAAACCTAATGTTGATTACTTTGAATTACTCTTCTATGTTAATTGATATTCAGAGTTGTATTTATCTGTAAAAACCATAAAATGACAAACAAGAAATAGGTAAATACATGGATAATATAGGAATCAATGGATCATTATAAAACACACACACACACACCAATAGATAAAACGACAATTATGTAGTATATTAAACTATATCAGTCTAATTGGGGTAAAAAGAAAAAACAACAATATAATAAAAACAGATACTAATCCACTCTTTGATAGTGTCCAGTCCAATAATAACGCTTGTAATGGGTGTATGGCAGCTTCCATATGGGAGAATCACATCCAAAGGAATCTAAAAAACAAAAAGAGAAAGCGCGCAGCCCATAGCGTAAAAAGCGTATAGATTTAATAAAAATATAGAGGAGAGGGAAACAAGCTCACTCACAAACGGAATTGAATAAAAGGCATTATATATCACCACCACGGAACAGCATAGTGTTACCTCCACAGTAGAGATGTATCAAACGCTGTAGGCTGCTAGTCCAGATACTCCAAATGTTCAGACCTCGTGGATCAGGTAGTAACGATCAAATACGGAAGTCCTGAGTGGTCAGTCTCTTCCTACCAGCTAGGTTCCCATCCGAACCAACACTGGAGCTTCGTGCAGCAGGGGAGGGAGCTCACTGCAAACTAACCACCCCACAATGATGACGTATCGCCGTCGCTGCGTTTCTGATGCGTTTCGTCAGACACACGGACTTTGTCAAAATCATCCTTTGACAAAGTCCGTGTGTCTGACGAAACGCGTCAGAAACGCAGCGACGGCGATACGTCATCATTGTGGGGTGGTTAGTTTGCAGTGAGCTCCCTCCCCTGCTTTTTACGCTATGGGCTGCGTGCTTTCTCTTTTTGTGTATATGTGTGTGTGTGTGTGTGTGTGTGTGTGTGTGTGTGTGTGTGTGTGTGTGTGTGTGTGTGTGTGTGTTGTCTGTTGACCTAAAAACAAACATATAACAAAATAAAGTTATTAAAGATTCCTGGAGGGAAAAAATAACTGTATCAATATCATACAGATATGTAACGTTCCTAAGTCAGTCGTGTTCATCCTGATTAACATTTTGAATCGTTGTTCTTCAAGGTGGCTACTAATTACAGCATGTTCCAGATATTTCCTATAATTGATCTTTTTCATTTTTTAGATTGTTGTACTTTTGAGCATGGATTCAGTGTTCCTGTTAGCGTCACTGTATCGTGTGTGTGTGTGTGTGTGTGACCAAACTATATATACACCTCATGGAGATGGTTTGGAACATGTTGTTATTTACTAGTTACATCTAGTGATCATCGGTTTGAATTAATGTTTGTTCCTGCACCATTGACTCAATGTTGACATATGAACCCCCTAGGAACGTTACATATCTGTATGATATTTATACAATTATTTTTTTCAATCCTGGAATCTTTAATAACTTTATTCTGTTATATGTTTGTTTTTAGGCTAACAGACAACACCATATTATATATACACACACACATATACTGTACATACACACACGTTTTATAATGATCCATATATTATCCATCAAGAGGAAAGGTGATGATGAGTAGCACAGCCACGGTATTCCAGCTCCCAATATTTACCTATTTCTTGTGAGTCATTTTATGATTTTTTACAGATAAATACAACTCTGAATATAAATTAACATTGAATTACTCTTCTAAGTAATCAACATTAGGTTTACATTGCTTTATATGGATTTACGTATACTTATATTATATGGTGTCTAATTCAGCATACAACTTTGGTTGTTTTTTGTCTGTTTGTTCTTTTTCTTTTATATTCTTTGACATCTTTTAACCCAGCAATATATTTATATTGTGTTTGTTATTGTGGCAGATCCCCCTGCCGCAGAAGTCGCTCTCCTGGTCGCGCTGTGATCAGTTCCTGTTTCCCATTCCCTTTGGGTGTAATCACTCCTCGACCAGGTGGGCGTGACTGTTATACATGTCGTCCTCGGGAGAGGATATTCACTCTCTGACGAAGCGCAATCGCGTGAAACGCGTCACAGTGGCCTCTCCCGCTCGATGATTTTTACTGCATCGCTACGGTAGACCAATAGATCTATTTTTGACACTTGATCCAGCCCCCATCCGTTTCTGCTGCTGTGCACCCCTACTTTTTCCCTCATGGGATTCTTTCCTGTATACAATCATCGCCGAATAACTGATATTATTCAACATAATAGAATTGGTACCCCTTGAACCCTGCCATTTTTTTTCTGTATATTCCTCCCCCAACAAAGGAAAAATCAATCTAATGGGAGTTATAAAAAAAAATTTTACAAAAATAAACTGCTATCTGCCAGCAAAATAAATGCAAGGCCAATTAGGTACGGCAAGAAAGTTGAAAAAGCACCCAAGGCTTTTGGATACATTGCAGGCCCCTCTAGCGGGGAAAGGGTTCATCATTTAACATGTGCTCTGCAGGTTTGCCAATGTAGGACTGAAAGCCGTACTGCAAAACCAATTCGAAAAACAAAAAATACAGTCTAAAACAGGCGTGGCCAATTCCGGTCCCCAAGGGCCACCACATGGTCAGGTTTTCAGGATATCCCTGCTTCAGCAGTGAGCCACTGATTGAGCCGCCTGGTCCCGAAGCAGGTATATCCTGAAAACCTGACCTGTTAGTGACCCTTGATGTCTGGAGTTGGCGAACCCTGGTCTAGAATAAACCCCGCTTCCGTCAGAAACATGTTACAGTTTGCGTATTATATAAAAAGCAATGTTGCACTGATTTCTATGTTTCAGAGATCAGAGCGTTTATAAAAACAGGTCCACGCAAAAAAAAATATTAGCACTTAAATATTTCTCCAAAACAAAAAGACTATGGAGGATTTGACTTTACAACAGGATGGAAGGTGGTTGTATAGTGCAAATAAAAAAAAAAGTAAGTGGACCTGCATTTTTAAGGAAGCGAATAATATACGAAAACAATGATTTAGAAGATGAAAACAACCTACACATACAGTATGTACAGGCATACCCCGGTTTAAGGACACTCACTTTAAGTACACTCACGAGTAAGTACATAACGCCCAATAGGCAAACGGCAGCTCACGCATGCGCCAGTCAGCACGTCCTGAACAGCAATACCGGCTCCCTTCCTGTACCGAAGCTGTGCGCAAGCGGGAGACTATAGAGCCTGTTACACATGCGTTATTTATATCAGTTATGCACGTATATGACGATTGCAGCACAGTACATGCATCGATAAGTGGAAAAAAAGGTAGTGCTTCACTTTAAGTACATTTTCGCTTTACATACATGCTCCGGTCCCATTGCGTACGTTAATGCGGGGTATGCCTGTAAACAGAGTAATACATGTTTTTGTTTTTTTTTGCCAAAGCTTACCTGAGAGTCATGTAATGGAAGGCATCCAGCTGAAACCAGCAGCAGTAATATACTGTGCAGAGCAAAGACAGAGCAGACTTACAATGTGTAGTACAGTACATTGTTATGTTACACAGTCACACTCAGAGTGTAGCTAAACAAGATGTAGTTCTATGGATGGATGGATATCACATATACCTTTGTTCTCACTATATAGCAGTAACATTGTTTATGGAGGGTATGTCAAAACCAGATTGGTTATGTGTGCAGTCCCATTTATGATCACTAAAGATAGTAATACGTTTACAACATAGAAAATAATAATACAACAACGTTAATATCTTAGGTACTGGGGATCCCCGGAGTTTCAAGATTGAGATTTACCTATAGAGGACTTTGTGGTTCAGATTAATTAAATAAGAACTGCATAGCTTCATGCAATATGATATGTCATTAGCCAAGTAATGATGTTAAGGCTCGAATTATGGAACTTAGCTCTTATTTGTGCATTATTAAGGCAGGTCACACAGGGCCCTTATTCAAGTTGCTGATAGAGCTTATTCAAGCTGCTTCCCAGTGCTGAAGGAAACTTCAGCTCCATTCAAAGAAGGAGCAGGGGAGCCACACAACGAGGAGAACAACATCTATTAGGATCCAAAAAAAAGACTCTCAAAGCAGCAATCCATATTGTTTTTTTTAGATTACTTGAACTAGGATTAACCTTCGGGGACCATCAGCAATCTGCTGGACCCATGGCGAGTACCGGTTCCCAAGATATAAGCAATTCTTAGACACAATATGGCCGCCGAGGTCAGCCATCACTCAGAGGCCAATAGAAAGCTGTGATTACACTTTCTATTAGTGATCAGACACTATCTAGTAAGTATGCACATTCCATTATTCATGCCAGCCGCTCTTTATTATCTCACAGTGGTTAATACAACCATTCTTCTGCAGCGTTCTAGAAAATCAGCAGCACTGTGACTCTAGAGGAGCGGAAGCAAACTTTCATGCTTTCAAATACAAGAGAGTCGGTGTCTCGTCTCAGGTGCTATTCCTCTCCATAGTGCATTTCATACAAAGGAGACACAGCACCCATTCCCTTGCCATCCACATCATTTCCATGTTAATGTTACTTCATTACTGGGCTGGAGTTGGTTAGATTACAAAAGATAGAAAGATAGAAAGACAATGATTATAACATCCAGATACAGATCGGTAACTGAGAGACAGTTTGGTAAATGGATCACACAAACTGAGTATATGTGGCTGAACCCAGAACTAAACCACAACTAGTGTACTCAGGACCAGTTTGAAAATCACTACATTGTGCTCCATTGCGTAACCAAGGCAATGGATTAATAAAAGGCTTCACCCCAGAACAATACTCCTTAACTTTCTGAAAAAACAACAACATAAACCCCTGATGCATCTCGGATATGTAGATTGTACCACCTCTTGCAAGAAAATAAACATGCAAATCACTCAAACAGTTTTTCACAAGGACTTCCACAGCTTTGACACCTCAATGATATTGAACCTTGGGATAATCCACCACTACAGTTCGTTTCTTGGAAACTACAATCACCATAAAATATGGTTACACTGAAACAGTCATCAACCGAAAACTCACAGACCGACATGGATCTTTACATAAAACCAGCTGTCATCCCAGTCGTACCAAAAAATCTGTAATATCAGCCAGCCACTCAGATACCAAGATATCACAGCGTCTGTTCTACCACCATCACAAAGACAAACACCTCAAATCTCATCATAATGTCTTCAGGAAACAAAGCCACTCTGCCCGCCAAGAAGACAGAGAAATGGTAAGAACCATACAGATCCCAAGAAGAGTTACTACAGTACAAATTAGAAAGGAAGAGTGAACAGATATCCCACTTTACAATCAATTCTACACAACTCAGAATGTCTGATCAAGATCCTACAACACATGCTCTGTGGGGATAAAAGATGAAAAAACATTTTCCCAGAACCACCCATGACAACCTACAAGTAACCTCCCAAACTCTCTCTCTATCATCATCAGAAACAGATTGTCATCCAACCAGAACACAGAAACAAAGGAGATGCAGCCCTGAAATCAAAAGAAATGCAAAACAAGCAAACATATGTACAGTACAGAGCCCTTCACCACTCAGCTCTGAACAAGCATATACATTTACCAGGATCATTCATCTTCAAATCCAGCGCTGTTGTGTAACTAGTAAAATGCACCAATATAAACCAAGGAACCAAGCAGGCCCTGCAGAATGAATCACCACAGATTCACCGGATCACACATCAATACCAGAACTCCTGTGTTATAGTACTTTTTCCAAGCAGGACATTCACTATCTGACATTCATTCGCAAAGAAAATCCAAACAATACACAGGAGAGAACAAGGCAATTAAAACAGCTTCAACTTCTGAACTCTAGAAACAATGGCTTAAATCCAGGCACTGGATTTATGACACAATATGGCAACATTTAACCGACTTCCTGGTCTACATTTCAGAGGTGTGAGCAGAAAAGTCTGACACCTCTTCCCAGTTCTGATATTTATCCACCAATGACACCTAGTGCCTGCTTACTTATACTCTTCTCTCAACCCCCCGTGAAGATTCCTTGTATTTACATCCACCTTTACTCATCACTATAGGGAATGCTATCTTCTGACAGTAGTGCCACAATTGAAGAAATCTGTGACATTTCAAAAGCTCTGCACCCTAAGGCCTGGGACCCGCTGCGCTCGTTGGCGCGGGCGGCAATGTAGCGAGTTCCCCACCAGCAGGGGAATCCTCGCGAGCCGGTACCGGTTCCCACTGGCTGCACAGCTGATCACACGCTGTGGCGCGTCAGCCGCTAGGAGACACCACAGAATGGTGTTTCCTAGCGTTGACGCGTCACGTGGTGTGGCTGTGAGCCAATGGGGAGGGGAGGCTGCGGGAGGAGGAGAGGCTTCGGGGAGCGGGGAGGAGTGTGGAGTGAAAGCAGCGTGAGTGCCTCTCTGTGTGTGTGTCTGAGTGCGTGCGTGCCTGCCTGTGTGTGTGTATGTGTGTGCCTGTCTGTGTGCGTGCCTGTCTCTGTCTGTGTGTGTGTGTGTGTGTGTGTGTGTGTATGAGTGCGTGAGTGCCTGCCTGTGTGTGTGTATGTATGTATGTATGTATGTATGAGTGCCTGCCTGTGTGTGTGTGTGTGTGTATGTATGTATGTATGAGTGCCTGCGTGTGTGTGTTTTTTTTACTTACCTGCAGCCCGTGGAGGGAGGGGGGGGGAAGAGTAGCGGGTCCCTCCGCTCAAGCCACGCCCCCCCTCCCTGTCAATCCTCCCACTCCCGCCCACCTCCCGCTCCGGCCCCTCACGTCATGGCCGCGCCCCCCCCGACCCGTTTGGCCACGCCCCCCCCGCTCCGAGAAAAGTAGCCTGTAGACCGCAGATCGCGGTACAGCGAGTTGCACGCGCCGCCGGCAAGCAAGCCAGCCGTGCGGACGCGTGCAACGGGACCTTAGCCTAATCCAGGGGTGCTCACCTACAGTCCTCAAGCACCCCCCCCCCTCCCCAACAGGACAGGTTTTAAGGATATCTCAGCTTAAACACAGGTAGCTCACTCTGATTGAGCCACCTGTGCTGAAGCAGGCACTGCTTGAGCCACCCGTGCTGAAGCAGGGATATCCTGAAAACCTGTTGGGCGATGGGGGGTGGGGGAGGCTTGATGACTCACTGAAGAACTCTTACAGTATTTTGGCCCGCTGCCCGGTACCAGCCCACATCAAATCAGCATTTCTCCAGTATCAATACGGCAACTAGAACGTTGAACTACTGTATTTCCTGCAATTTGTTCTCCTTATTTACTCAAGTAAAATCCGGATGAGATATGGTCACCACACGCAATTATAAACGGTCGCTGATATGCCTGCTTTCTAATGTTTGATGTGCTTATCCTTGTACTGAATGTCTCCGACACCATTGGTAGTTAATATATAAATACACAAATGCTAGGAATCTCCAGCTCTGTGCTTAACGTTGCATTATATTTAGAAGAGCGTTTTATTGTGCAATACACACATGTAAAACAAAACCATCTAAGGCTTGTAGTATAGTACGCGCTGGCGGTGTTGCCGTGGCACGCGAGTTTAGTGACTATAGGCCACACAGTGACGCGCGCAACTAAGAGGCGTGGCCATGACGTCACAGCATTAGGTCGTGCTGTGATTGGATCACAGTGTCACGTGGCACGGCAGCCGCTCGAAAATACTAATGCCTTTGTATTTCCACAAAGCTGCTGCACCAACGCTCTCTGCCGTGCGCGCACGTCGGCACTTGATAAACTGTCCTAGGGAGACAGGTATTTCTCATTGCCTCGCACACGCGCCAGCGCTTACTATATTACAAGTCTTAGGCCTCGGCCATGGTCAGCGCTTACGCGCTGAGCCGTGCTGAGGCGCGCTTGCACTTACCTGTGAGCCCCTACAGCCGCAAAGAGAGCGGCTTTAGTAGGGGCTCGCCTACGCTTCCGCAAGCGCTCGGAAGCATAGGTCTTAGGCAATATTTAAATTCAAGCGCTTGCCGGAGCGCAGGGCCGGTCACGTGAGCGGTTCGCCCAGTGAGGGCGAACCAGCTCCGTGACGTCACTGGCCCGCCCCCGGCCCGCCCCCTGACGGCGCGCAGGGAAAGCACCCGCAAGGCCAGGGAAAGCACTCGCTTTCCCTGAGCCTCAGCGCACCTCAGCACGCCAGCGGGGAGCCTGGCCAAGGCCTTACAAGGGAATCAACAGAAAAACTCACCTGAATGTTTTTGTGTAAGAGGATTGCTGAAAGAAAAAACAACAAAAAAAGAAGATGTTTATTATTATTATTATTATATACCGGCAAAAAAAGATGTTCCAATAGAAAAAGCAAACGACATAACCAACACTTTAACGTTCCCCTTCATTTAGGAAATAATGTCTTGAAGCATAAACAGAGTGATGGACGCCCTCAAGTGTGAGGACGTGACTAGATGACAACACCAAGAGTAGAAGGGGAACGCGTCAATGGTATTTTCTGACATTTGGACAGCAGATGGAAGGTTTTCCCCTCACAAAAAAATACATTCAGTTGCCACTTAGACTCTCTATATATTCGTTTCAACTGCACTGGAGCTCACACACGGCGCATTCAGTACGTCTTTATCTTAACCCTTTAGGCACTGCATACATGTCACGCATCTCATGCTGTTGGCTGCAGTGTTGTTTGTTTCCTCGTTTCTCTAGGCAGTGGAAGAAATACAAAGGACACCGTATAATACCAGTAGCGTAGGACCTGCTGATAGGGTTGACCGTGACGTGGTTGCAGGCTTAGTATGTTTTGGCCAAAAGGATTGAACTAAATGACCCATATTTATGAGAACAAATAAGAAAAAAAATAAGGAAAAAAAGACAGTAATATACTCAATAATTTATGTTGGGATGTAGCATTGGGGCTTTTCTGTCTATATGAACACATCAGGATAATGCTGTGTGCAACGAACCAAGGAAATTTACACACAGTTACTGTATTGTGACATCTGCCACCTCAGCATGCGGGAAGTGACCCCAAAGCACTGGGGACACAACCAACAATGTTCTTTTTTTTTAAAATCTGAAATGTTATTCTAGGCAAGTCCGTTATACATTGTAGTTACATTTAGCTACATTGTAGTTATACAGTAATACGTGAGACTGCAGTTTTACACTAGTGAAACTATAATATACAGTATAACAATAACGGAAAAACAAAAAAGTTCATGACGACACTTGATAATACTATTGGACAATCCACTTCCCTGTGCATTCTTGTATGCCTAAGATTTGAGTTAGCATCTGCATGTTTCCTATAGGATGAACATGAACACATGAAAAGGACTGCCATCCAGTAGCGATGATATTACCAATGCAGACATAGCTATCCAATCAGAATTAATGGAGAGTTACCCCATGAGTGGCCGAATCTTTGGAATCACCATGTTTTTTCATGAGTTGTAATGCTGATCTAACCCTTTACTGGCAAGAAACATAGTTAATGCTTTGAGTGCTATTACAACAAGAACAAGAATCTGAGGTCTGCCATGTATATGTCTAAATAGGAACAATCCTTTTCTGTGTCAGGCACTTGAGCAGTTATGCAAGCACCAGGGTTATGGAGAAGACGAGCAGATGGTACAGAATGACATTACACATATACACATACACAGACCTTATATATATGGCTTACATATGTTTCCGGACAAAAGGCTAAGAATGTCTGCAACTCTTTATGATGTCACCAGTATAATGCCCTGTGCCAGATATATAGCCTACCAGGTTAGGGGAGAGCACGGAGGGGAGAGGAGACAGAGTGAGAGACCGCAAGGAGAGGAGGAGGCAGAGGGATGATGAGGAGGAGGGAATGGAGAGCAGTGTGCACATGGGGCAGGAAGGAGTGCATAGAGGGGGGAGGAAAGACAGCAAGGTGAGGAGACAGATGAGGAGTAGGAGAGGAGGGAGTGTAGTGTGCACAGAGAGGAGCAGACACAGAGAGTGCAAAGGGAGGGGAGGAGAGTGCAAAGAGGAGCAGGGCATGATGGAGGCGAGAGGGGACGGAAGACAGCCGGTATTACAGGGAGGGCTGAAAACAAAGAGTAATGTTTCATTAATAACCTTTAAGAACTCCTAGCTCGGCGTATGTTACGCTGGGTACAGCTAGTTCATCAAAAAAGCCTTTGGAGTGCTGGTCTTTGAAAGGTTAGTCAATCTTATTGGAGGCTATGCAGCAGTTCTGCATACTCTGCAACCCTATAGTAAGTGACAATGATAGTGCTATCCATCATATAGGGGACACACCGAGCCTTGGTACACAATGCTTTGGAAGAAGATACAGTTTATGAAAATGTTAATCTGCTAGTCTCCCGTGATAGACATAAGCACCTAATGTCCCACAGGAGAAAAATTCAAGGCTCTTTTACTAAACTCGGGTAAGCAGTAAAGTCCTCCAGAAAGAGCCCATATACAGTATGTTCCTTTAACAGCCAGATCATGAACTGTATATAGCTACTGTACTTCAACCCCAGTGATCCTCTTTGGTAGGCGAGTGAAATACTAGAAAACCTTACCTACAGGACTTCTTATTAGATTTAAAGAAGCCTGATGTGATGGAAGATGTGAAACTTCTCCTGCTCCTTCATAACCGCTTCCAATACATCAGCCAGCAGCAGTGCATGGCCAATTATGTACTCAATACTGAAGGTGGGATCTCCATTTAGAAAAATAATACATGGCCGACCATCGCTGAACTGAAGCAAAGCCCGGTTCCTAGATACGTGAAGCCCTGAGCATGGCACATTATCCACTGCAGTAGCAGCAGTCCTTGGATACAGATTGAATTAGCAAAAAGTGAAGTGCTAAGCTAAAGCTTATCACCCTTGAGGGAATATGGGTCATGAAGTGCAAAAGCCCTGATAAAGGAGCTTGCTGAAGGAGTTCATATTTGGCAACTGTGAAAACAATTAAGAGACAATTAAACCCATCGGTGGTTCAAAGACCGTTGAGACAGCCGAGCTGTTCTTGTGGTTTGATAACTTCCCACAGCGGTTCCTCACACAAAGGATCCTACCTCTTTGCGGGTAAGTCTCTGGATTCCATAGCTCACAGCTTGGGCCGCATTGTGCAAGGTGAGGAACACAGGTATGGGCTGCATGGGAAGTAGGACAGCAATCAGAATAACGTTACCGTGGGAACCACACATAGCAGATAAGAAAACAAAAAAACGTAAACAAGTTATCAAGGTCATTGACATCAGTCAAAAAAATAAATAATAAAATCATACTTAAACGTTTCAATTATTTAATTGAAAAATATGTTTTAACTTTCACCAGATCCTCTTTATTTCTAATCATTTCCTGGAACTAAGGGCTTCACCGTGATTACTGGACACACACAGAATAAAGACGAGCATAATTAAAACTATACCAGTGGATTCCAGTCATACCTCATAAGCGTTAAAGCAGGAAGGCCCCCCCCCTCCCCACAATATATATATATATATTTATATTTACTTGAACCAGGGTGGTCTCTTGCAGTTCAGCATGGTCCCCTGATCTCCGACGACCCCCCAGTTAAAATGATTTTTGTTGGTGTTTTCTAATGCCGTTTTGACATACAATAAAATACAAATATGGCGCAGGCCGTTTGCAGCCACTGTGCATGTATTCTTGCCCAATGGACAAACCTATACGTGTATATATGTGTATGTGTGTATATATATATATATATATATATATATATATATATATATATATATATATTCAGCAATCATGGTCCAGAGGGGTCCCCAGAAGCCAGGGTACCATGGGTCAGTTCTGGGTGAACCCCTTGTTCAGGTAAGCTTGGCAGGGGAGGAGGGGGTTATTACAAGTAGGCGGGACTTGGGACATTTGGTTACCATGGAAACACTACGGCCTGATTCAAATCATGGGCAGAGCAGCCAATAGTCAAAACAAGCCCTAAAAGTTTGTTTTTTTAATCCTTACACGTGACTTTATTTTCCCTATTAAAAAAGGCCACTGCAGTTTGCTCACTTTGGCTATTAAAGGCCTGCTCCTTTAATGAATAAGAGAGAGGAGTCAAATATTCTTGTGCATAGGTTTAATGAGACAGGAACTAAGTATTGGCACCAAGTACAGAGAATTCATGTGATTGGCCACGTGGCCGCTGGCTGGCTGTTTCCCCACCAACAATAATTCTAACAATGGATACTGAATCGGGCATGAGGAGGACACGGAGCGCGAGCAAGACAATGGGGGATAGAGAAATAGAATGAAAGAGATTACGGGGACATGGAATTCAAAAGGAGAAAGAGACTTATTGGGAGAGAGAAGATAGTAGAGGTGGCAAGTGAGAATGGAAGAAAAGAACATTTACACAGATAGTGGAAAACTTGGAACTAGAAAGAAAACAGCAGCACAGATACACCACAGCATATTAATAAACTGTAAATATTGCATTATCAAGCTGCACAGTGAAGCAAAAATATATCTGATATAAAGATGTACGGTTTGTATCGCACTATAAAAATGTGTGCTTATGTAGCCTATAATGCCATTGTTTTTTAAATAAAATGTTAACCCCTGGAGTTAGCTCTGGGGACCTCTAATCTCTGAGACACTTGTCCTTCTAATTTCCAGTGCAGGGCATGCCTCCCTATATCATGTCAATCCAGGGAAGAAGTGGGGATTGCTCTAACGAAAAGCGCAGAGGATGAGGAACAGCGCGGTGCAATCCATCTTTCAAAAAGGCGGGTTATGACGTCACCCAGGCCTATTCAGATGCCGACGTTGCTGGGGACCGGCACATCACCGGGAAGCAGCAACGCTGGTGGGATGAGTGAGGGGGAGGCCACCATCGTTGGACAAACCCGGATTGCATGGGAGGCAGAAGTTGCACTTGGATATACAGCTGTGCTTGCGAGTGCATATTCAGCTGAGGTTAACCGCTTGGAAAGAAATGGTTTTACACCATAAGGAGGTGTGGTTGTGTGCGCGCTTCTGGTTTATACATATTACATGGACACCTCACAAGGAGTCTGGGAAGAAATTATTGATGGAGAAGCACTCGCTTCACTCATTTTTCTTGACTAATTCATTCATGGTTTAAGGAATCGTTTATCTATCTTGTAACGTCTAGATTTGGCTCGTTATACTTCAGCGCATTTTGTAATATGCTTTCCCACAAATATTTAAATTTTTAAAGTATGTTACTTGTGATGTTGTTTACAAAAAGAAGAATTCTAGCGTTTAAGGCTTTTGCAACATGAAAAAAAAAATGGAGTTAAAAACAAACAAACAAAAGTTCATCAGATCACAAAACAACTGCTCTGTATCTCACACGTTCCAGCGTTGAGCAATTCTAAAGCTGATCATTATAGAAGTACAACTGTCCTCCATTACAGGACTTGTAAACATGTGACTGTACTTGTGGTTAATGAGACAATGGCAATAAGGGGGTCAGTCCTTCCTTGGACCAAAGTTTAGCAATAACAGTGATGTTTAAGATGATGCTTTTTTTTATTAACCAAACAAGGAGATCTATAAATATATTTAAACCTTTTTTGTTTATGTTAGTTTGTAAACATGGGGAGCGGAGATCTGGGAGGTGTTATAAGTATGTATATATGTATATTTTTATTTATATAGTGCCAAAATTATACACAGCAAATGTTCCAAAAATATAAGAGAGTATTATAATACGAAAAGAGCACATGTCATTGAGAGTTAAGACGTTTTACTTTAGAAGACAGTGGTTTACTAAAGAATTATTAATTATCTACAGCTTTAAAAAATGTATTCTTGAATATACAATATAAAGCCCAATGATCTTTATATTTAGCCACATACAAGGGAAACACAAAAAAACAAATCATCAAGTGTACAGAATGCGACTGCCCTTAATTAATACCCTAACTGGAGATCAGCATGTAACATGTGCTTATGTGTAGCTCTTCACTAGTGTGTTAATCATTTCAGCAGGATTGCAAAAAGTGCACACAAGCATTGTTATGTTTCAGTTACTTACCAGTCTTGACAAAGCCCTGGAACCTGCATAAATAATTCCCACAAACAGAGCTGAGACCGGGAGCCATGACAGCACATCTGCTCTGCAAGACAATCCAGAGCGAGAAGCCCAAGTCAACAACAGCCTTTTCTGCATCATTGGTTAAGATCTTTGATATTCAGACAGAACATTATTTAAAAGGAACCATCTCCAGGACTCACCTTGCAAAGCATCTCTCAAACAGGACAGAGGCTACATCAGCGTTGGCCAACTCCAGTCCTCAAGGGCCACCAACAGGCCGGAATATCCCTGCTTCAGCACAGGTGGCTCAATCAATTGGCTCAATCAATGACTGAGAGACCTGTGCTAAAACAGGGATATGCTGAAAACCTGACCTGTTGGTGGCCCTTGAGGGCTGGAGCTGGCCACTCCTGGTCTACATAATACAATAAGGAAAAATATTAATAGCCGGCACTAAAGAGGACTTGGTGAGTAATTGAAGAATTTATTACGTTACCAGATCAACAAAGGGCCCAACAGGGATTGAACTGTTGATTTCATAACTTAATAATTTTTTGCAGTTTTCACCAAGTCCCCTGGAGTGCCGGCTATGGATATTTATCCTGATTGAATGCTGCTTGCTGTGGCAGGAAGTGTTCTCCCAAGGGGGAGGTATATTGGCGGTGCACTGCATACAAAATGAAGGAAATGCTGCCTTCCAAAAGGAAAAAAGCTGACGGATATAAAATGACTTTATTCGGCAAACAGCTACATATAAACTAACAGGGATCTCGAGAAGAACCTCTGACGCGTTTCGTGCATCTGTGCACTTTGTCAAAGAGTACTGTTCTTCTCGAGGTGCCGGCATTTCTAGGATCATCAACCGGAAGTCCCGCCCATCCTGCACATCAAATGACATCCGCCATGGTATACTAACGCCAAGGGTGATGCATGATGGGACAACGAGTGACGTTTCCCCCAGTGTTGATCAATCAAACAACCGGACACCAAAAAATACAATAAAATATATAATAACAAAGAAAAGGGGAAAGAACATTAGAAAAAATAAGTAAACTTAGTAACCACAGACAAAAACAGTGTGATTAAACGTATAAGGAATAACTGTTCCTGCAGACATCTAACTGTATTGACTGAGGTACACAGAAACATAAAGAAACATTGAAAGTGCAAAAATAATAATAAAAAAATAAATAAAGAATATCTTTAAAAACAATGAAATTATCCTTGTTTGATAATTGAATAATTGATCAATCAATACATGGCAATGTCAAATAGGAAATATTGAATACATCTATCATATAAGTTAACTCACAATTATTCACCTGCACATACCAACAAATGACATTTCACTCTTAAAGCAATCTATTTTTTTTAAAACATCTGAATTTTTTACTGTTTATTATTAAGGATGTATTTGCATACTATAGAGCCCTGATCTAGGAGGTATTCGCTCCGTTTCTCCTGCTTGCTGTGGCAGCTCACTACCTGGATACATGAGAGCTCCTGACACGATACTATAGCCAGGACTCACCAAGGCCCGCTGCAGGTTATCGCACGCTGATCTGGCGGTAGCGGACATTCAAGTCAGTGACACTCAATGCCAGGTGGGGCGCGAGATCCTGCAGCACAGCTTAGAGAATCTGCACCTAAGGGTGTTATGTATTAAACTCACCTGGCTGCAAAACTGACTGCTTCATTAAGAGATTTCTATCAGTCTCTCTCTATTGCATTACACCTACTTATTGTGCATGTAGCAATTAGATAAAAAATTATGTGGATAGCGCTTCCACCGCAGCATCAGAGAGGAGATTGCTTCCACAGGAGACCACATCGTAGTCTTGGAGGAGAAGGTGGATAACACCGCCCTTGCACAAGAGACTCAAGCGCAAGAACTCGAGGAATTACAAACCCAAGTCAAAACGATTTTCGAAAAACTGGGAGACACAGAGAATCGGTCACGGCGCAATAATCTGCGGATCAGAGGCGTCCCGGAAGAAGTGGACAACGCCCAACTGGACGCATATCTCACTCGGCTTTTCTCGGCCCTGTTACCTGAAATATCGGATGAAAAACTTCAGATGGACAGAACACATAGGCTTCCTAGACCGAAAGGCCTAGACCCAGCAAAGCCACAGGACGTGATCACACGCCTACACTATTTCCGTATTAAAGAGGAAATATTGAGAGCCGCTAGAACAATCCCAATGATAGAGCAAGATAACGCTCCACTCCTCATCTTTCCGGACTTGGCTCAAATCACACTGAATAAGCGGAGAATGTTTGCGCAGATCACCAACTCAATGCGGAACAATAAAATCCGCTATCGCTGGGGTTTCCCGTGCAAACTACTGTTCACCTATCAAGAAACGATGTACATTCTACTCTCACCAGAAGAAGGTGAGGAAAAACTACGATCATTGGGTCTACTCGAACCAGAGGCCTCTCAAAGACCTCGTCACTCACCTAAGGCACAACGCCAGGCATGGGTGAAAACTCCAACCTCTAGGCGAGCAAATACCCAACCCACCTGAAAAACTAGAGCTGGTTACTTACTTAACACCCATTTAAGATGGCAGGCAAGCCAAAACGTGGTCTGGACATAAGGTACTAATCGAGACGATGTCCACTCCAGCAACCTACCTAAAAACTAACCAACGGTCGCGGTATCTGGAACACATCGACCAACTTGATCAAGCCACAACAACCTGCGCACATCAAGAAGTTACCGAGTTTAGTTTCTAAGTTTCTAAAGCATGCAAGTTCCAAAACTCAGGATATTCCCTTGTTCACTGTGAAACTGTTCTCCCAAGTTACCCACAAGTTCGAGACATTCAAAGTTTGACAGTCAGTTTGAACTAATCTGAACCCTTAAAGGGACTGATATACAATGTTTGTTTGAAACTGTTTTCTAGATAAAAGTGTATCTGTAATATAAGTCTTAGACCGATATGTTGTCTATAATAGAATTGGTGTCCCAAAGTTCAGTTACTAATTCTTTATTATTACAGACTAAAATATTAAAGGTTACGTTTTAGGTAATTTTTTCCATGTTTTTCATCCCTCTCCCCCTATAGACTACGAATGCAGAGTCTGCCAAACTATAGTTGCCAGCCAACCCTACTCAATGCTTTTAAAATTGAGAAAGGATATGTTGACGTAAACAGGTATAACGTTCAATGCCCCCCATTCTTGCTTTTATTTCCCTGATGTGTAAGATCACACACACAACCCACCCCGTACTCTTTGGGGTGATTTTGTTTTCCCTTTTCGAAAGCTTAGCTCCTAAACAAAGGAGCACTGCGGCGTTGAGCCGCTGGGCCACTGCCCGCCCCCCTCATGTTCATTTAACCTGTGAGTGCGAGAGACTCGCACCACGGGTCCTAATATGGCTGGTCCCCCCAAACAATGTTTGGAAGCCGGGGTCCTCGGTTTACCCCTCCCTCTCTATCCCTCCCCTCCTCCAAGTTCTGCAAGCATTTGCCACTACCATGTAATAATATGTATATCTCTCGTTGTATATGTTCTCATACCAGATCGTTTCCGAAGACGGATGTACCGACTCTTCAACTATATGTAAGTTATCACTCTGTTCATTCGTATTATAGAACTTTGAACCATCACCATGCCGATTAATATAATATCCCAAAACACCAAGGGCTTAAACACCCCCCGAAAGAGACGTGTTGCCCTTTCGGAAGCCAAAAGACTGGCAGGAGATATAATTTTGCTACAAGAAACTCATTTGAAAAAGGAGGATCAATCACTGCTGTTCAGCAATGACTACCCTCTAGTCTACCACTCATCAGCTCCCAGGAAAAAAAATGGCGTAGCTACACTTTTCCATAAAAATCTAAACTTCAAAGTAGATAAAATTAAAAGTGATCTCGCTGGGAGAATTCTAATTATTACAGGGTCACTGGACTCCACTGATATAACAATAGTCAACACTTATGCCCCTAACGAAAATCAAGAATCCTTTTTCCAGGAACTAACCAATTTAATTCTCTCTGTCCAGAAAGGCCTTTTAATTTTAGCAGGAGATCTAAATGCAATTACTGTATGGACCCAAATCTAGATAAATCTCCCAGTCACCCCCCCCCCATCCCCCCCGCCACAAAAAATTGTTCCCTCTACTCGGGGACTTGTATCTATGACCAAGGATCTATTGTTGGTAGACTCCTGGAGATTAGTTAATAGCAATGTAAAGGATTTCTCCTTTTTTTTTTTCACCCCCATAATAGCTATTCTCGAATTGACTATATCCTTATAGACCAACAAATTAGCAATAATATTTCCTCAGCAGTAATTGCCCCCTCTGCTTGGTCAGACCACTCTACGCTTATAACCAAATTGGCTGGCCTCACTTCCAAAAATAAAACAAGGTCGTGGTCCTTGAATGAATCCCTACTACTGAACCCACAAAATCTCCAACTAATAGAAAAAGAACTGGCCCAATACTTTGAATTAAACAATACCCCAGAGGTTTCCTCTTTTAGCCTTTGGGAGGCCCACAAATCAGTGATAAGAGGCAAATTGATTGCCCTGGCTTCTCAGAAAAAAAAGAGAAAAAACAAAACAAAATCGAAACACTAACACAAAAACTAGCAGAACTAGAATTTATTCACAAATCAAACCCATCTCGGAAAAATTACAGGCAAATAATCTCAGTGAGGGGCGAACTAAATCTTTTGTTGGTGTCAAACGCAGAAAGAGCTATAAGATGGACTCAACAGAAATACTATGAAAAAAGTAATAAAGCAGATAGAATGCTGGTACGCAAATTAAAGCAAAAACAAGCTAAAGCTAAAATTCATAACATCTACACTAAAAATGGCTCAGTATCCCACAACCCCAAAATTATAAGTGACGTATTTAAGGACTATTAAACATCCCTTTACAACCTACCAGGCCCAGTGGGAGACTCGGCTAAAAACAAAAGAGCAATAAAGATTAGAAATTATCTAGCTGAATGCCGACTCCCCACCCTAGATCCGAACGACATCATAATCCTTGAAAAAACTATAGAGCCCCTGGAAATTATAGAAGCAATAAAATCCCTGAAAATTGGGAAAGCCCCTGGTCCGGATGGATTTTCTAATCTTTATTATAAGAAATATTCCACAACGCTTCTCCCATTTCTTACCAAAGTATTCAATGAGTTGCTATTAGGTCTTCCCCCTCCTAGGGATATGCTTCGTGCTACCATAGTGGTAATCCCAAAAGAGGGGAAAGATCCTCTGTTGTGCTCGAGCTACAGACCTATTTCACTGTTAAATACTGATCTAAAACTTTATGCAAAGATCTTAGCCAACAGATTAAATAATATCCTCCCTAAATTGGTTCATTCCGACCAGGTGGGGTTCGTCCTGGGCAGACAAGCCCTTGACAAAACAGGAGGACGGTGAATCTAATACACATAGCAAAACACACAAAGTGCCCATCTCTATTACTCTCTTTAGACGCAGAAAAAGCGTTCGATCGATTAGACTGGCAGTTTATGTCAGCTACGCTTTCACAGATGGGATTCACAGCCAAAATTTTAAATAGCATAAACACACTATACTCCACACCAACGGCCACGGTGAGGACGAACAACTCCTTGTCTGATCCCTTTTCAATATCAAATGGAACAAGAAAGGGTTGTCCGCTGTCACCTTTGTTGTTTGCCCTAGCCATAGAACCATTAGCATGCCGGATAAGGATGAATCCCAATATTGCGGGTATTCCTGTTGGCCAGGAAGAATTCAAAATAGCTCTTTTTGCGGACGATATACTATTGACGATCTCAAAACCTCTCACATCCCTCCCTAAACTTTTTCATGATCTATCAGAATTCGGCTCCCTTTCAGGTTATAAAATTAATCATTCCAAATCCATGGCCCTTAGCTTAAATCTCCCTAAAGAATTAGTAAAATTACTCCAACTAAATTTCGGCTTTAAATGGAATTAGAACCATATTAAATACGTAGGGGTCCAATTAACAAAAGATTACTCAACTTTATACAATGCAAATTGTAAACCCTTATCCGACCAGATAGCTAAGGATTTAACCACTTGGAACCCATATATAATATCCTGGTTTGGGAGAATAACCACCATCAAAATTAATATTCTACCTAGACTTCTCTATCTCTTCCAAACTCTCCCGGTTAAAATCCGTCAGAAAGACCTAAATAATACACAGAAGAAAATTTTGAAGTTTGTCTGGCAAATAGGCGACCCAGAGTTCGCAAAGATATTCTTTATAAGTCCAAATCAGAAGGAGGTTTAGCTCTCCCGAACTTACAAAAGTACTATAGATCCGCACAGCTAGGGCAACTTATTAGCTGGCATTCAAACACAACCGAAAGGAGGTGGGTCGAGATAGAGGATTTGATTTGCTCCCCATGCAAAATAAAACATCTTCTCTGGCTCAATAAAAAGTCTAGACCACCTGAGATTTACAAGAACCCGGTGATATCCTTTGCCTGTAATCTCTGGGATTCCCTCAAAACCAATTTCCAACTAACCGGTACCCCTTCCCTCATGCAACCCCTATTCTCTGACCCCTCCCTTCCTTTTTACACAGGAAACCCGCACTCCCATACCTGGGTTCAAAAAGGACTCACAAGACTTAAGGATATCCTCACCCAAGGGAAAGTCCCCCCATTCGCTTCAAACAAACCACGATATCCCCTCCTCCGAATTCTTCAGATTTATCCAGGTTAGGCACTATATCCAATCAGTCTACAAATCAAGTCAACCCCAGGCTTTAACTTTGTATGAGGACTGGTGTCTACACCAGCCCCACACAAAGGGCACTATCTCCAGAATATATCACAGTTTATCCTCTATCAAGAGCAACCAAACCCCCGATGACTATATGGTATCCTGGGAAAAGGATCTTAACGTCTGTATAGATCTCGATATCTGGAAAGACATCTGGGAAGCTGCTTCCAAAAATTCATCATGCGTTGTAATTAAAGAGAATATTTACAAGTTAATATTCAAATGGTATATGACTCCTGCCAGGTTACACTCTTTTATCCCAGGCGTTTCCCCTCTGTGTTGGCGTGGTTGTGGTGAAGTGGGGAATATACTGCACATATTCTGGTCATGTCCCAAAATCCAACAAACATGGACGGAAGTGTTCACCTTAATACACAAGATACTAGAAATCTCTGTCCCACACGACCCAGTATATATATTGCTAGGAAAACCAATGGCTAATATCTCCAAAAAAAAGCTAGAGTAATATCCCAAATCTTAAACGCTACACAGTGTACAATTGCCAAAAATTGGAAACAACCGCCCCCCCCCCATCCTTAAATCAAATAAACAACAAAATTTGGCATATAGTCTATATGGAAAAACTCTCAGCCTATCTGAACGGCTCTACCTCGTAATTCTCTGAGATTTGAGCTCCTTGGTCCGCCATGCAGGTTTATCCCCATATATAGACTAGAATACTTTGAACAGAGTGATACATGTGGTATTTAAATTGTTGTGTACAGTGCGATATTGGTACAAATGCTACCCCTCCCCCCCCCTTCCCGATCTCCCTTTTTTCTATTGTTCCACAACCAGTTTATTTGTATTACTGTATCCCCCCTTTTTCTGTGTTGTATGTTTTGTTTACCTTATTTTGTATGTACAAAAATGCTCAATAAAAATGTAAGTAATAATTAAAAAAAAAAATTATGTGGATAAACAAATACGTATCAATGTCTGACACACATACAGGCAGCTCTGCTCAGCTCAACTGCCTGTACATACATACATACATAGATACATGGTAACTGTGCTGCATAGACTGACTTAATGGTCAATATTTCTATGCACAAACATAACAATCTTGCAATAATTATTGTGTTGTGGTGTTTACTCTTAGAGCTTTATTCAAGATTGTTTGTTTAACAAAAAATCCTGTATGACGCATTGCAGTAAGTAGGTTGCATGGATTTGATTAACAAAATGATTCCGCCTTGATTGCCCAATGTTGCTGAATAATCTTAAAGCAGCAATCCTGGCAGCTCGCTTTTATGTTTCGGAATGGGTACGAGGAGGTCCTCGGCAGCTGAACCATACTATTTTCCAGCTCCAGGGACCAGAGAGGACAACCAGTGCAGGTTTCAATGTTTAAATCTCCGTCCGTGGGAAACAAAATGGCTTCCAAATCTCACGGGTCCTGCAGGCCAATAAGGTAGTTGCATCGCCATCGGTTGCGGCTTCCTATTAGACGGCCATTTAAATCCCCTTTAAAAACCAGCAAGTCATACAGGTGACTTCACCAGTAATTATCTAGGGAACAGGGGGGAGGAAAAGCCCAGAGCTGAAATGAGTGCGGTTCAGTTCCAGAGGCCCCTCTCTCCCTCCCCACCTCCCGGTTCTCATGCTGTAAAAAAAAAAAGAAGGTGTTTGTAGGACAGAATTGCTGCCGATGTCAATTTGTTGCAAATGAACAAATGTGTACACACACACACACACAGTACACACACACACACACAGTACACACACACACACACAGTACACACCATTTTTTAAAATTCTTTATTTTCAATGTTTCATTTGCATTAGATTAATATATTTCCTAAATACGCCACCCCTTTTATTTCTCATTACTAACCCTAAAACACACATTTTGTTTCAATGAGAGGAGGTTGCAGTAACCATATACATTTCTCAAACACCTACAAATGATTATAATCGGCGTGTAATAGAATAAAAAGTAAATAGTTCAACTCATTGCAGAATGGATTTAAAGGCTTATTTAAACATGTGAACAAGTGCCTATTGAAGCAAAAACGTTAGGAAGCCTGATTAATGTACAGTGCTGTATACAGTATGTGTGCCTATGCATACCGTGCAGCCCTTTGTTCTTCCTCTAGTCTACACTGACCTCTAGTGGCTTTAATCCCAAAGTTTTAATTACACCAAAGAAAAATGACACCAAAAGATGGTTTCAGTAGAACAATAAAGGGAGGATTAATGTAACCAGTGCACTCAGATCCTTGGCAATTATACACCAGGACCACAATAATATAAAACTGGCCTCAAATTGTCACTGCTGATTCTGTAGTGCAAACGATTTAGTCACTTCGTTCATGTAAGGCAGGTTCTTAAAAACACACAAACATACTGCAAAGCCTGCTACACACTCGGAAGCCTGCACACTGTCTCCTGCCATGTTATCTGAAGCTACATAACATTCACCATACGGTACAGTCACCAAAACACTCGGAAACAAACCCGTCAAGTCACTGCGGAGAAGCTGTTGCTTTCGATAAAGTACAGTGACACTAAAGGAAGGATCTAGCCAGAACTTGAGAATATGCTGCAGTGCAAGACTACGGCCCCTACTCAATATAGCAAGAGGTAGTATAAAGAGACGGAACTGAGCATCAGCTTCAATTACCAGTGATCGGGAGCGAATGCAGGTGCATTTAATGCAATGACGGGAAGTTAAGAAAACATTTAGAAGTAGGTCCACAAGCTTACATAATAAGATCATTTTACATACATTTCAAAACGTGAAATTATCCTATTTTAACATTTTGCAAGCATGTATATCATCTGCACCCTATATATTTACATTACCTTAACTTACCAGTGAGATTGAAAGTACACTTTGCTGCTGCTAATTTCATACCAGTCGAAGGGTCACATCTAGGCCCTTAGCGGGCCGGGTGCCAGCTGAAGAACCCTGCCCTCCTCACTGGTCTAAATAGAGGCCTCTATCCTATCTCATCGCTTACAACGGAGAACTAGATCGACTGTATCTTCCGTTTACATGACTCCTGGTTTGATTGACTTCCCGTTTACATGACTCCTGGTTTGATTGACTTCCCGTTTACTTGACTCCTGGTTTGAATTGGATGTGTATTCATAAAGCTCCGCAACATTCCTTCAGACTTCGGTAATGGTGTTTAAATGCATAGCAAATATTAGTTTCATAATAAACCAATATCACACAAACAACCTGCACAGAGACATACTCACTGCCACAACATAGAGCCCCTGGTATTCGTGAGTAAATAACTCCACATAAGCAGTAAAATAATAAAAATAATAATATTCATAGTGTACATATTATGAGCCTTTTACCAGGCAATAAAGGTTTTTTTTTTGGGCGTGCAATTATTCTCAGGGTTTTCTCCCCCCAGACACAAAGCAAATAGAATAAAGCATTGTGTAATGATCAGAATTAAAGTGGTTAATAAGCGCTGATCTAAGTAAAAGTCCTGTCCTGAAATGATATAAAGACAGGGTCAGACCTGGCATACTATGCAGAATAAAAAGTGTATAGTTAGCCCACAAAGAAGCAATGCCTCCAGCAAGATGGCCCAGAGGCTCTCCACACTCCACAAGCGTCATGTGATCAAAATACAAGAGCAAGCTGGGCCCTGATGCAATAAAGATTTAATGGCACGAAAGAAAGACATACCGGTATTTCCAACGTTTCGGTCCTACAGTTTGACCTTCCCCAGGGCTTAGCCCTTAAGACCAAGGTAATAGGTCTTTCTTACTTTTGTGCAATTAAATCTTTATTGCATTGGGGCCTAGCTTGCTCTTGTATTCTGTTCTGAATTGATACATTTCCTAATTGTGCTCTATAGCACGTATTGCTTATATACCGTAGGCTCCGCGTCATGCATTTGTCCATAGAAAATGAGGGAACCCTTATAATACCTGGAACTGGTATTAATCTCCACCCAGCCCAGCTTCCAGCACACGTGAAGCAGCAGCCCACCGACAAAGGTTTGCCACCTGCCAGGAAAATGACGAGACGTTGCTTAGAAGCATTCATAAAAACAGTACTAGGAAAAATGTGATACAACACAGATTCTATCTCAGAAAGCGCAGTATAGAAAAGATGGAGGCACACAGGTATAATTGCAAAAAAAAAATTAAAAATGCTGACGATTACTTCATGCTAAAGCAGACAAAAACGCAACGTTTTTAACATCACAGGTGGCTTTGTCTGAGGAAGGAGCGGTGTCACCAAAACGCTACCTTTTTGTCTGCTTTAGAATCAGCATTTTTTGCAATTATACTGTACTTGTGTGCCTCCATCTTTTTATACTGTACACATACACATATATATACACACACACACACACACATATACATATATATATTGTATATACACACACATACATACACACACACACACGTATAAAAAGTGACACTGTGTGTTCTTATGCATGTCATCTCACAGAATCCCTGGCTGAGAGGAAGCACGTATGCTAGGAGATAATGGGGAAAAGCTGGGGTGCAGACCTGTCTGAGACATGTGAATGTGCTCACAAGTGGTATTTTTATTTAGTGTACACTGTAGGGTTTTGTCACTTTTTAAGTCACCATAACTTAGATATTGTGTATAATAAAGGCAGTAACCTGGGAAATTGAAAACTTTTCAAAAACATTATTATTATTTCTTTCAAGTATACTGTACACTATCTGGTGTGGCTTAGTAAAATCTTCAGGGCATACCATGCAATTCTTAAACCTTTTTTGTGCTCTCTGCAGAGATGCTTTCTTTTAACTTATTCTTAATTTTGTAACAAATTAAATTTAGATGGGTAAAAAAAAAAAAAAAACACACAATTGTCTGAGTACTTTGCTATTTGGTTAGTTCTCAACTCATCAAATAAATGGAGACTGAACCTCAAAATAGGCTATGCCTTAAGATCAATCATTAGAATACCCAACGCATAAGGCCGAGGCCCCGCTGGCGCTGACCGCGCTCATGCTTGAGAGTCACCAACTCTGTAAGCATGAGCGCCAGGGGTCCTACCTATTTTGCAAGCACGGACGGGGGGGGGGGGGGGGGAGGGTTGCAGGAAAGTAGAGCGCGCTTGAAAGTCCATTTTTGTTGTTTATTCAAGCGCCAAGCTTGAAAGAGCGTGCGTGCCTGTGCACGAGCGAGCGAGGACTTCCACAGATAGACATATGTAAGTTAAAGCGGCAAGCACGGCGCGCTCAGCACGCTTAGCGCCAGCAGGGACGCAGCCTTAGTGGGGGGGGGGGGGTTATCCATGGACATAAGTCCTTTATGCCGTGTTTTGCAGGCATCTTTGACAGCTAGAGGTTAAAACAGCAAAAAAGAGTAGAAAGGTCTAACTTCCTAGATCAGAAAATATAGTAATAGGACATACTTGAAAACGAGAGATAACTCTCAATGTATTACTTCCTGGTAAAATATTTTATAAATAAATAAATAAATAAATAAATAATGCAGCAGACTACTAAACTAGGAATTAAACTTAAAAAAAGGTGGGTATTTTGCCTTTAATTGTGCAAACTCAGGTTTTTACCCATTTGTTATTGTTGCATTCCCAGCTGAACCCAATGCTGCACCTTTAGATGGAGAGCAAAGGAATTATCCTGCATATGGGACTCTCAGCATTAATTTACTAGGTTACTTGCTTATGACAGCCCTGCTTATTCGAGCAAATTGTACATGTCTGTACTATGGCTCAACAGAAGGACCTGGGGAAGAGGTGCAAGACTCCCATATTAAAACAGAACGTAGGAATACATCTATTTCTCACTCATGCAGTTACAGGATTTACAGAAAAGAAGAATCCCGGTCTTTTAACAGAATTCTTCTTTTATATAAATCAGGAGCAAGTTCTGCCGCTGGTCATTTATTTCATTAATGACCACTATTCCATTGTTTGTTTGTTTGTTTTTTAATTATGAGAAGGTTCCCAAATATATACACATGCATGGTTTACATACGTTTCCAGGGAACCGTTTCAAAAAGGATATGAAACACTTATATGACATGAATTACACACAAAAAGTCACTCTAAAATAAATGGCAGAATGCGATACTTACCCTTGAAAAAGGGTAGGGTAGGTGAATTTCAGAACAGACAGGACATACTGGAAAACAAAGACCAAGTTAATTGGACAGACATATGTTAAAACATTTAACACATCTAATAACAGACAATTATAAATGGCAACGTATGGAGTACAATATAAAAATAAGGCAACAAAGTCATATACCGTTGTGACAATGACAACATATTTTTCTTCATCACTTTGCAGTATGTACACACCGGATCAAATCAATTTGAAGAGGTCATAAAGAAAAGCCTCAGAGTACTCACACCTCAGAGTACTCAGATATATATATACAGTTAGGTCCGGAAATAATTGGACACTGACACAATTTTCATCATTTTGACTCTGTACGCCACCACAATGGATTTGAAATGAAACAACCGTGATGCAATAAAAGTGCAGATTTTCAGCTTTAATTCAAGGGGTTGAACAAAAATATCGTATGAAATATTTAGGAATTGCAACTATTTTCATACACAGTCCCCTTATTTCAGGGGCTCAAATGTAATTGGACAAATTAACACAATCATAAATAAAATGTTCATTTTTAATAATTTGTCGAGAATCCTTTGCAGGCAATGACTGCTTGAAGTCTGGAACGCATGGACATCACCAAACGCTGGGTTTCCTCCTTTGTAATGCTTTGCGAGGCCTTTACTACAGCTGTCTTCAGTTGTTGTTTGTTCGTGGGTCTTTCTGCCTTAAGTTTTGTCTTCAGCAAGTGAAATGCATGCTCGATTGGGTTGAGATCAGGTGATTGGCTCGGCCATTGCAGAATATTCCACTTCTTTGCCTTAAAAAACTCCTGGGTTGCTTTCGCAGTATGTTTTGGGTCATTGTCCATCTGTAAAGTAAGGCGCCGTCCAATCAACTTCGCTGAATTTGGCTGAATCTGAGCAGATAATATATCCCTATACACTTCAGAATTCATCCGGCTGCTTCTGTCTTCTGTCACATCATCAATAAATACTAGTGCAAACAACAACAACCGTGTAATAGCTCCAAGAGCAAGTGTGTCAAAGTAATAAGTGCCAAGCAGGGCAGATTATAGGAGCTAACACCGGTAAATGGGATGAACGGCTGGTGATAATAGCCCAGTTCACGGGTAATGAAGGAGAGGGCTAAAGGTAATTAGGACAAAAAGTACTCACTCAGTCCCAAGCCCTGGCCCGACCTGGCCCGGTGTGGAGTCCACGCGACTCACTAAAATCACCGCTCCGCTTCTCTCCCGGTCTGGCTCCAGTCTTGACGCTGAACAGTTGAGAGCGTCTCCCTCTGTGAATAAATACTAGTGACCCAGTGCCATTGTAAGCCATGCATGCCCATGCCATCACACTGTCTCCACCGTGTTTTTCAGATGATGTGGCATGCTTCGGATCATGAGCCGTTCAAGCCTTCTCCATACTTTTTTCTTTCCACCATTCTGGTACAGGTTGATCTTAGTTTCATCTGTCCAAAGAATGCTGTTCCAGAACTGGGCTGGCTTTTTTATATATTGTTTGGCAAAGTCTAATCTGGCCTTTCTATTCTTGAGGCTTATGAATGGTTTGCACCTTGTGGTGAACCCGCTGTATTTTCTCTCGTGAAGTCTTCTCTTTATGGTAGACTTGGATAATGATATGCCTACCTCCTGGAGAGTGTTCTTCACTTGGCTGGATGTTGTGAAGGAGTTTTTCTTTACCATGGAAATGATCCTATGATCATCCACCACTGTTGTTTTCCGTGGATGTCCTGGCCTTTTTGTGTTGCAGAGCTCACCAGTGTGTTCTTTTTTCTCAGAATGTACCAAACTGTTGATTAGGCCACTCCTAATGTTCCTGCTATCTCTCTGATGGATTTTCTTTTTTTTTGCAACCTAAGGTTGGCCTGTTTCGCTTGCATTGAGAGCTCCTTTGACCGCATGTTGTGGGTTCACAGCAACAGCTTCCAAAAGTGAATGCCACACCTGGAATCAACTCCAGACCTTTTACCTGCTTAATTGATAATTAAATAACGAAGGAATAGCCCACACCTGTCCATGAAACAGCTTTTGAGTCAATTGTCCAATTACTTTTTGTCCCTTGAAAAAGAGGGGGCAACATATTAAAGAGATGTAATTCCTAAACCCTTTCTCCAATTTGGATGTGAATACCCTCACATTAAAGCTGATAGACTGCACTTTAAGCTCATATTCATTCTTTAACTGTAACTTGAATGTATTTTGGTACACAGCCGAAATATCAAAACTTGTATCAGTGTCCAATTATTTCCGGACCTAACTGTGTGTGTGTATGTATGTATGTATGTATGTATGTATGTATGTATGTATGTATGTATGTATGTATGTATGTATGTATATATATATATATATATATATATATATATATATATATATATATATATATATTCATGCCAGCCAACATTTCAACCCCCGCTCTCGTTTTCCTCTGCTGTTCCCTTCCTACTGATAGTGTAGTTATAGTAGCTAATAGGGAGGGGAACGTTTGAGAAGGTAGGTTCCAGGAGGCCAAGAGGAGAGGAGCCTCGGGGAGGAGAGATAGGGATGTTCACAATACATTAGTACAGACCAGGTCCCGTCTACTTTATGATGTTGTAGCTCAGGACAGTACCATAGTTAAGTTAGGTTGCAAAAAGAAGATTAAGGGAGTCCAATATATTTTTTGAAGTATGAAAACAGCATGCCAGAGGGCCGCAGTAACGGGGACTCCTGGGTGCCGGCGGATCGGCTCTAACCGCAGATCTGCATTAACAGTCCTCTCCGGCTGCAGGGAAGTGGCAGTTCCTGCAAAGACCGAAAGGTATTGGGGTCACTTGCACAGGACCCGCTAGGATCCCAATGGGCCTAGTATTACTGGGATAAAACAGAGGGGTATCCCAAACAGAAAAGGAGAGGTCTCAGAAGTCAAACGACGAAGATATATACCTCCCCTATGAGTGATAAGTGTGGGCATTCATGGAAGCACAGAGTGCGTCGATAACAATAAAGAAACAGTACAACGTTGATAAAAGTGAAGGTTACCCATGCGGGGTAGCCACACACACAGTAACACACCGATGTAATCTGCAGAAAAGGGAATCCCCAGCGGGCACTTTGACAAAGTACCCGAGAGGTACGAAACGCGTCAGAGTGCGCCTCAGCGAGGTGCCTGCTATTTTTTGTATATGTCCAGCAATAAATAAATAATCATTTTTAGTGACCCAGCAGCATCAGCTTTTCATTTGGCATCTCCACTACAGCAGTGCTTGGCGCTTTTCCCGAGCTGGGGATTCCCTTTTCTGCATCCTCTATTTGAGCCGGTGCACGCCTATCCAGATTGCTTCAATCAAGTGAGTACTGAAGCTTCATTACTTTATTGTTTTATTTTGTGATCCATCTCCAGGACATTGTTATTCCAATAAGTTGGGGGTCGGGTTGATCCACACGGGCGGCCCTGACTTACCCCATTTATATTATTGGTTTATACCTGTACTAGGAGCACCTACAGGATCTACCTCTGGATGGACATTGTGGATTTGAAACTACTATACTTCATTTGCATCATTTATATGCTTTCTATGCCATTATCTTCACCATTCTAGAGCTCTACATTGGGAGATTTATTTCTCCTGTCTGTCTGCACCGATGTAATCTCCCTAGAAACCGTCAGGGAGTGTTAGAAAAATAAGACTCAATTGATTTCACCATATCAATATACTGGTTGTAAGTAATAAATAACTGTTGCTACTGTGCGTTCTATTTAGGCCTCGTTACCCACCCTGGTATTTATTTATTTATAAAATGTTTTATTAGGAAATAATACATTGAGTTACCTCTCGTTTTCAAGTATGTCCTGGGCACAGAGTTATAATGACAATACAGGATTACATTAAATGAACAGGGTTATACATTGTATTGACAGACATTTCATGGACAGTTAGAGACAATATAAGTTTTGGGCGTATGGAACAGTTACAGAAAAGATTAAAGTACGAGACAGCTGAATCTTGGGATCGTAAAGTCTTGGAGACATATCTCAGATGATAAGTGCTGCGTGTGGTAGGGGTGAGGAGCTTGTTCAGATAGCCGGGTAGCTTGCACAGAACGTATTTGAAGTCAAGGCAGGAAAAGTGTATCTTGCACTTGGACTCACGGGTTAGCCAATATAGTTCCTGTAGCATTTCACAGGGATGTGTGTGGTTACATTGTAGGACGAAGCGGCATATTGAGTTGTAGAGGGTGTCTAGTTTGGGGTGCTGTACCATACCATGGTATCATGGAGACTGTCTTAGTACTCAGACACACTTACCTAGAAGGTCCTAGCTAACGTAATAACAATCTCAGGTTTCACGGAGATCCTTATACATATTTATCTAGAAGGTCCCAGATAACTGGTCACCACCCTTCAGACTCACCAACGCTTAATGTAGGTATTGAATGCATATTATGTCTCTCTTTTTTTGTGTATTGTACTGTTTACCCTTAATGCACCTACCTTTTTAACCACAAGGTACATACTGCAGAGCGAGTAAATCATTTTGTGTGTTGCATTTATTGTATAATGTCCTTTTTTTTTTATTATTATCCAAAGCAGAGTTTAAGTTTTAGGAACAGGGATTAAGATGCCCTAATGCAGCACTATTTACGCATTTCTCACATTGCATAATTAGACGGAGCTGCAGCATTCTTAGTGCAATTTTAAGTACTCTGTTCATGCAAGATATCTGGGTGAACAGGTCTTTCTTAAAGACATTGGGGCCTATGCAGAGAGCAGCGGTAGAAATTATTGGAGAGTTTTAGAAAAACTAGATTTAATGGAGAGTTTTATTCTCCATATGCAGAAATGGGCGAAATCCGCTATTTTTAGCATTACTGCATGTGGAGAATTGTAAATGAGGAGATGCGCGCAGCTGAAAGGGAAAAAAAAAATAATCGCGCATTTTTTTTGTTTCCCTATAGCCGGCGAGCTCCTGCTTCTTGCCAACTTTAGTTGGCGGAGAAAATTGGAGAAAATCGCGCCAAAAAACGCCGCTAGATGGCGAGCGCACCTTTCTGAATTCGGTTATTTTTCAGACTGGTGAGATGTAGTTTCTCGCCAGCCGCGCGGCGAGATTTTCAAATAGAAAAAAAAAATAGCGCTTTTTTCCTACCTCGCCATTTTCAGCTGTTTTTAGCGCGATTTTCTCCGGAAAATGTCGAGATTGTAAATAGCTCTGCTCTCTGCATGAGGCCCATTATGTCTTGACTTTCTAATGGTTTAGCACTCCAGGCATATCAACTTGAACTTTCTATGTTTGGCAAATGCGTAAAAAAGAACTGCCGTTCTCTGGTGTAGTAAGGAATAATATTGGTATTTGCCAAGTTCATTATATTTGATCAAAAATATGAATATTTAAAATCACTGACCAATACGGAGGACTTTGAGTTCCTGTCCTGTTTAGGTTTTTTGTTTTGCAAAGTAGCACTTTCAAAGTGACCGTCGTGCCTAAAATGTCACTTTGCCTACGGACAGTCTCTGGTTCTGTGAATATAAAGAAAGAAAGATAGGGAAACCGCCCGTGCGGATGCCAATGTGGCTAGAAGTGCTCCAACGCAGGGTAGCCAAAGCTCAGTCTTCAAGGGCCACCATACAGGGCGTCTACACATGAATACATATCTGAGCGAGTTTCCTTAATGATAATTAGAGCTAACTAAATGGAATAATGGCAAGCTAACTGGAGGAATAGTAAAAACCTGACCTGTTTATGCATTTGAAGACTGAGCTTGGTCCAGCTGACCAGTGACTGCACTACCATGGTCCACATTTAAAGGGGTACAAGACTTACAGATTTGGAATGCAGTCTGCATTTGCCCCCACTGATGTGTTCTACTGACTAGTTCCCTAGCACCCATTACATTTACACCCAGAATCCTTTAACCATTGTATGACATGTGAGACTGGAGTGTAGGGCTGCCGACAACTGTCCCAGAACCAGCAGGGGAGGGGGCCCAGGCCGATCCTGGAAGTGGGGCTCGACTTCTGGTCGGGCCCCTTTCTCTGCGTTGCTCGACCCATCCACATTCCACCGAAAGGTCACCCCCACCCTCCAGAATAAATGGGTGCCACCTTGAGGCTCAACAATAGAGAGTGTAAGGGGGAGGGAAAAAAAGAGGAAGCGTGTAGGGGGGGGGGGGGTGTAAGAGGAGACGAGAGGGGGAAACAGAGAGCGAGAGGGAAAGAGAGCAAGTTATTCAGGCTTTGGCAATACTAAAATAATGGTCTGTCATTATGCAAATAAAGCTTATTTGATGAGGGAGAGAGGGAGAGAGATGGTTGGGGTATCCCAGAATTTCACAATATAGTTCTAGTGATTCTGACCTGGTAAGGTTGAAAACCACCGGCCTATTCCATCCAATGCTGCTCATCACTAACCAACGGGCAATGCAAGCGAGTAAAAATGTACTGGAGGTAAATAGAATACCAAAACGAAATGTTGGTATATCGCACGCAATGGTTATAAAGATGTCTGAATGAGGGCTTATATACAGTTTACGGCCTAAAGCAGTTTACAAAAATTGAACATTTTTTAAAAAAAGACAAAAAAAAGTAGTTGAGATTATGTTAGTAACTCGGCTCACATGTACTTCCGCGATAGGACAAAAAGAAAAAGAAAAAGCTGTGTGTGCTGTGCACGCGCATAGTAAGTGAAACTTCTTTGACTTTTGTCACAGAAATTGACTTATAACGCGCGTGCTCGGCACAGTCAGTGTATGTGTCAGTCAGTGACTATGTATGTGTGTCAGTCAGAGAGTATGTATTTGTGTCAGTCAGTGTGTGTATGTGTGTCAGTCACTGTGTGTATGTGTGTCAGTCAGTGTGTGCATGTGTGTCAGTCAGTGTGTTCATGTGTGTCAGTCAGTGTGTGCATGTGTGTCAGTCAGTGTGTGAATGTGTGTCAGTCAGTGTGTGCATGTGTGTCAGTCAGTGTGTGCATGTGTGTCAGTCAGTGTGTGCATGTGTGTCAGTCAGTGTGTCAGTCAATGTGTGAGTGTGTGTGTCAGTCAGTATGTCTCTCTCTGTGTTGTGTGAATGTCTCTCTGTGTCGGTCAGTGTGTGTATGTGTGTCAGTGTGCGTGCGTATCAGTCAGTGTGTGTGTGTGTGTCAGTCAGTGTGTGTGTCAGTGTGTGCATGTGTGTCAGTCAGTGTGTGCATGTGTGTCAGTCAGTGTGTGCATGTGTGTCAGTCAGTGTTTGCATGTGTGTCAGTCAGTGTGTGTGTGTGTGTGTCAGTCAGTGTGTGTGTGTGTCAGTGTATGTCTCTCTCTCTGTGTTGTGTGAATGTCTCTCTGTGTCGGTCAGTGAGTGTATGTGTGTCAGTCAGTGAGTGTATGTGTGTCAGTCAGTGAGTGTATGTGTGTCAGTCAGTGTGCGTGCATATGTGTGTCAGTGTGCGTGTGTGTGTGTGTGTGTGTGTGTGTGTGTGTGTGTGTCAGTCAGTGTGTGTATGTGTGTGTGTCAGTCAGTGTGTGTGTATGTGTGTCAGTCAGTGTGTGTGTGTGTATGTGTGTGTGTCAGTCAGTGTGTGTGTGTGTGTGTGTGTGTGTGTGTGTGTATATGTGTGTCAGTCAGTGTGTGTGTGTGTGTGTGTGTGTGTGTCATTCAGTGTGTGTGTGTGTGTGTGTGTGTGTATGTGTGTCAGTCAGAGTGTGTGTGTCTATGTGTGTCAGTCAGTCAGTGTGTGTGTGTATATGTGTCAGTCATTGTGTGTGTATGTGTGTCAGTGTGTGTGCATGTGTGTCAGTCAGTGTGTGTGCATGTGTGTCAGTCAGTGTGTGTGTATGTGTGTCAGTCAGTGTGTGTGTGTGTGTGTGTGTGTGTATGTGTGTCAGTCAGTGTGTGTGTGTGTGTGTGTGTGTGTGTGTATATATGTATGTGTGTGTGTCTGTCAGTGTATGTGTGTCTCTCTTTGTGTCCTGCCCCCTCTCTCCTGACTCCCCCCCCCTCAAAGGCAGGCAGAGCTGCGGACCCGCGGCGGCTCTGCCTGAGTCTCCTACTCCCCTCACCCCCCCCCCCCTCACAGACAGGCAGAGCTGCGGACCCGCGGCTGCTCTGCCTGAGACTCTCCTACTCCGGCGATAAAATTTTGAGCGGCGCCGCCACATGTCAGTGGGTGGGTGGGTGGGGGGAGCGGCGCCAGGGGCTAGCGCCGCCGCATGTCAGCAGCCGTGTGGGAGAGCTGCGGGACTCGGGGAAGCAAGAGGGAGGAGAGAGGCTGAGCAGCGGCTCCTCCTCTCACAGCCCATGGCAGCGGGCGGTGGAACGGCGCCAGTTAGGAGCGGCGGCTATCACCGCCGCATGTGAGCAACTGGGTGTGTGGGAGGGTGAGGGGTGTGTGGGAGGTCCTCTCTCAGCCGGAGTACTTGCGCGGCTTCCGCCATCTTATTACACCCGCAGCACCGGAAGCTCTGCGGCAGCCATCTTGCTATACCCATGGCAGTGGCCGTTAGGAGCGGCGCCGGCGGCTATCGCCGCCACCGCCGCCGCCGCATGTCACAGCAGATGCGTGGGCAGCATGTCACAGCGGGTGTGTGTGGGGGAGCAGCGGCTGTTAGGAGCGGCGCCGGCGGCTATCGCCGCCGCCGCCGCATGTCACAGTAGATGCGGGGGGGGGGAGGGGGGAGCTGTGACGTCACTTCCGTTTCACATTTGTCCCCCATCTCTCCCGTTTTACCCCATCAGAATAGGTGCCACTAAAGAAGTTTCACTTCAAAAAATCGGTGGAATTTATATGGATGGGCGTCATTAAAATGTAGGTGTCATAAAGTACTTTGTGTGACATCATTGAAGATAAAAGGGACAAAGTACAAGGACGGGTTATAGGTGTGCACATAGCACTGTTCTGGCTTATTGTAACAAGCTCACGATGTACAATGCTTCCTTTCTTCATGTCAGACAGAATGTAAGGTGAGAAATACACGAGCACGCAGAGCCACCAGCAGAAACCTTTGTACCCAGGTCAAATACAAGAAGCATGACGCACTGGGGCAGGGCAGGGTGGGGAGGGAAGGCGAAGATATGAGCCTGAGAGGGGAGGAAAAAGCAGATATAGGGGTTGGGGGGGGGGGGGAGGAGAAGAGATTGCAGAGAGAGATTTCCATGTCATATTATATGGTGCATAAAAACACCAATTTCAGTGAGAAAGGCTAAACCAGGAATATGTATAGTGCAGATCCAGCATCAGCAAAGAAGCCTGATATTAGAACAGCCACTACGTGTGCTTACACTGTCGGTCATGGAATCGCTACATATACTGTATTTAGCTCGAGTAGTACAAAGGAGGAGTTGCTTGTCGTTAAAGTTCTGGCCTGTTAAAGCTTTGTGATCAGGGTGAGACACGTTTAATGAATGTACTTCAGGTACCGAAGGGATAGGTTTTATTTACTTTCAAAATTCTATGTAGGAGGTACAATAAAGACATACTAATACGCAAAGTAAGCAAGTATAACCCGGCCATAATAAGAGGGAACAGTGAATTGAGCAATATGTAAAAAAAATTATTTTGAGAGGAGATCAAACAAATCTTGGTAGTTGAAGAGACTGTAAAATGGCCTGACATATCCGGTAGGCCGTTTAATTTTTTTAATATAATATATTCACTGTATAGAAGTATATAAAAAGGTATCCACGAAAAATGGAAAGACCCCAGGAAGTTGGAATTACAACTTAAATCTTAAAATAAGCTGGGGAAGAAATATATAAAATAAAAAAAACTTTACATGCTGCTTGAAGAACAGGAAAAGTCCAGAAGAATGGATCGATGCCATGGTTATGCTTATCTGCAAAGAAGTGAGACAAAGGAGACCACAAGACCTACAGACCAATCAGTTTACTTCCAATCACATACAAGATTCTTACAAAGATACTCACCAATTGGCTGAAACAGACCTTGAACTTTGCTCAGCCTAGAGAACAAGAGGGATTTTGCAGTGGATATAACACAATGGATCACATCCAAGTGGTACAAAAAAAGCTGTGTGTGCTGTGCACGCGCATAGTAAGTGAAACTTCTTTGACTTTTGTCACAGAAATTGACTTATAACGCGCGTGCTCGGCACAGTCAGTGTATGTGTCAGTCAGTGACTATGTATGTGTGTCAGTCAGAGAGTATGTATTTGTGTCAGTCAGTGTGTGTATGTGTGTCAGTCACTGTGTGTATGTGTGTCAGTCAGTGTGTGCATGTGTGTCAGTCAGTGTGTTCATGTGTGTCAGTCAGTGTGTGCATGTGTGTCAGTCAGTGTGTGTGTATGTGTGTCAGTCAGTGTGTGTGTGTGTGTGTGTGTGTGTATGTGTGTCAGTCAGTGTGTGTGTGTGTGTGTGTGTGTGTGTGTATATATGTATGTGTGTGTGTCTGTCAGTGTATGTGTGTCTCTCTTTGTGTCCTGCCCCCTCTCTCCTGACTCCCCCCCCCTCAAAGGCAGGCAGAGCTGCGGACCCGCGGCGGCTCTGCCTGAGTCTCCTACTCCCCTCACCCCCCCCCCCCCTCACAGACAGGCAGAGCTGCGGACCCGCGGCTGCTCTGCCTGAGACTCTCCTACTCCGGCGATAAAATTTTGAGCGGCGCCGCCACATGTCAGTGGGTGGGTGGGTGGGGGGAGCGGCGCCAGGGGCTAGCGCCGCCGCATGTCAGCAGCCGTGTGGGAGAGCTGCGGGACTCGGGGAAGCAAGAGGGAGGAGAGAGGCTGAGCAGCGGCTCCTCCTCTCACAGCCCATGGCAGCGGGCGGTGGAACGGCGCCAGTTAGGAGCGGCGGCTATCACCGCCGCATGTGAGCAACTGGGTGTGTGGGAGGGTGAGGGGTGTGTGGGAGGTCCTCTCTCAGCCGGAGTACTTGCGCGGCTTCCGCCATCTTATTACACCCGCAGCACCGGAAGCTCTGCGGCAGCCATCTTGCTATACCCATGGCAGTGGCCGTTAGGAGCGGCGCCGGCGGCTATCGCCGCCACCGCCGCCGCCGCATGTCACAGCAGATGCGTGGGCAGCATGTCACAGCGGGTGTGTGTGGGGGAGCAGCGGCTGTTAGGAGCGGCGCCGGCGGCTATCGCCGCCGCCGCCGCATGTCACAGTAGATGCGGGGGGGGGGAGGGGGGAGCTGTGACGTCACTTCCGTTTCACATTTGTCCCCCATCTCTCCCGTTTTACCCCATCAGAATAGGTGCCACTAAAGAAGTTTCACTTCAAAAAATCGGTGGAATTTATATGGATGGGCGTCATTAAAATGTAGGTGTCATAAAGTACTTTGTGTGACATCATTGAAGATAAAAGGGACAAAGTACAAGGACGGGTTATAGGTGTGCACATAGCACTGTTCTGGCTTATTGTAACAAGCTCACGATGTACAATGCTTCCTTTCTTCATGTCAGACAGAATGTAAGGTGAGAAATACACGAGCACGCAGAGCCACCAGCAGAAACCTTTGTACCCAGGTCAAATACAAGAAGCATGACGCACTGGGGCAGGGCAGGGTGGGGAGGGAAGGCGAAGATATGAGCCTGAGAGGGGAGGAAAAAGCAGATATAGGGGTTGGGGGGGGGGGGGAGGAGAAGAGATTGCAGAGAGAGATTTCCATGTCATATTATATGGTGCATAAAAACACCAATTTCAGTGAGAAAGGCTAAACCAGGAATATGTATAGTGCAGATCCAGCATCAGCAAAGAAGCCTGATATTAGAACAGCCACTACGTGTGCTTACACTGTCGGTCATGGAATCGCTACATATACTGTATTTAGCTCGAGTAGTACAAAGGAGGAGTTGCTTGTCGTTAAAGTTCTGGCCTGTTAAAGCTTTGTGATCAGGGTGAGACACGTTTAATGAATGTACTTCAGGTACCGAAGGGATAGGTTTTATTTACTTTCAAAATTCTATGTAGGAGGTACAATAAAGACATACTAATACGCAAAGTAAGCAAGTATAACCCGGCCATAATAAGAGGGAACAGTGAATTGAGCAATATGTAAAAAAAATTATTTTGAGAGGAGATCAAACAAATCTTGGTAGTTGAAGAGACTGTAAAATGGCCTGACATATCCGGTAGGCCGTTTAATTTTTTTAATATAATATATTCACTGTATAGAAGTATATAAAAAGGTATCCACGAAAAATGGAAAGACCCCAGGAAGTTGGAATTACAACTTAAATCTTAAAATAAGCTGGGGAAGAAATATATAAAATAAAAAAAACTTTACATGCTGCTTGAAGAACAGGAAAAGTCCAGAAGAATGGATCGATGCCATGGTTATGCTTATCTGCAAAGAAGTGAGACAAAGGAGACCACAAGACCTACAGACCAATCAGTTTACTTCCAATCACATACAAGATTCTTACAAAGATACTCACCAATTGGCTGAAACAGACCTTGAACTTTGCTCAGCCTAGAGAACAAGAGGGATTTTGCAGTGGATATAACACAATGGATCACATCCAAGTGGTACAAAAAAAGCTGTGTGTGCTGTGCACGCGCATAGTAAGTGAAACTTCTTTGACTTTTGTCACAGAAATTGACTTATAACGCGCGTGCTCGGCACAGTCAGTGTATGTGTCAGTCAGTGACTATGTATGTGTGTCAGTCAGAGAGTATGTATTTGTGTCAGTCAGTGTGTGTATGTGTGTCAGTCACTGTGTGTATGTGTGTCAGTCAGTGTGTGCATGTGTGTCAGTCAGTGTGTTCATGTGTGTCAGTCAGTGTGTGCATGTGTGTCAGTCAGTGTGTGAATGTGTGTCAGTCAGTGTGTGCATGTGTGTCAGTCAGTGTGTGCATGTGTGTCAGTCAGTGTGTGCATGTGTGTCAGTCAGTGTGTCAGTCAATGTGTGAGTGTGTGTGTCAGTCAGTATGTCTCTCTCTGTGTTGTGTGAATGTCTCTCTGTGTCGGTCAGTGTGTGTATGTGTGTCAGTGTGCGTGCGTATCAGTCAGTGTGTGTGTGTGTGTCAGTCAGTGTGTGTGTCAGTGTGTGCATGTGTGTCAGTCAGTGTGTGCATGTGTGTCAGTCAGTGTGTGCATGTGTGTCAGTCAGTGTTTGCATGTGTGTCAGTCAGTGTGTGTGTGTGTGTGTCAGTCAGTGTGTGTGTGTGTCAGTGTATGTCTCTCTCTCTGTGTTGTGTGAATGTCTCTCTGTGTCGGTCAGTGTGTGTATGTGTGTCAGTCAGTGAGTGTATGTGTGTCAGTCAGTGAGTGTATGTGTGTCAGTCAGTGAGTGTATGTGTGTCAGTCAGTGTGCGTGCATATGTGTGTCAGTGTGCGTGTGTGTGTGTGTGTGTGTGTGTCAGTCAGTGTGTGTATGTGTGTGTGTCAGTCAGTGTGTGTGTATGTGTGTCAGTCAGTGTGTGTGTGTGTATGTGTGTGTGTCAGTCAGTGTGTGTGTGTGTGTGTGTGTGTGTGTGTGTATATGTGTGTCAGTCAGTGTGTGTGTGTGTGTCATTCAGTGTGTGTGTGTGTGTGTGTGTGTGTATGTGTGTCAGTCAGAGTGTGTGTGTCTATGTGTGTCAGTCAGTCAGTGTGTGTGTGTATATGTGTCAGTCATTGTGTGTGTATGTGTGTCAGTGTGTGTGCATGTGTGTCAGTCAGTGTGTGTGCATGTGTGTCAGTCAGTGTGTGTGTATGTGTGTCAGTCAGTGTGTGTGTGTGTGTGTGTGTGTGTATGTGTGTCAGTCAGTGTGTGTGTGTGTGTGTGTGTGTGTGTGTATATATGTATGTGTGTGTGTCTGTCAGTGTATGTGTGTCTCTCTTTGTGTCCTGCCCCCTCTCTCCTGACTCCCCCCCCCTCAAAGGCAGGCAGAGCTGCGGACCCGCGGCGGCTCTGCCTGAGTCTCCTACTCCCCTCACCCCCCCCCCCCTCACAGACAGGCAGAGCTGCGGACCCGCGGCTGCTCTGCCTGAGACTCTCCTACTCCGGCGATAAAATTTTGAGCGGCGCCGCCACATGTCAGTGGGTGGGTGGGTGGGGGGAGCGGCGCCAGGGGCTAGCGCCGCCGCATGTCAGCAGCCGTGTGGGAGAGCTGCGGGACTCGGGGAAGCAAGAGGGAGGAGAGAGGCTGAGCAGCGGCTCCTCCTCTCACAGCCCATGGCAGCGGGCGGTGGAACGGCGCCAGTTAGGAGCGGCGGCTATCACCGCCGCATGTGAGCAACTGGGTGTGTGGGAGGGTGAGGGGTGTGTGGGAGGTCCTCTCTCAGCCGGAGTACTTGCGCGGCTTCCGCCATCTTATTACACCCGCAGCACCGGAAGCTCTGCGGCAGCCATCTTGCTATACCCATGGCAGTGGCCGTTAGGAGCGGCGCCGGCGGCTATCGCCGCCACCGCCGCCGCCGCATGTCACAGCAGATGCGTGGGCAGCATGTCACAGCGGGTGTGTGTGGGGGAGCAGCGGCTGTTAGGAGCGGCGCCGGCGGCTATCGCCGCCGCCGCCGCATGTCACAGTAGATGCGGGGGGGGGGAGGGGGGAGCTGTGACGTCACTTCCGTTTCACATTTGTCCCCCATCTCTCCCGTTTTACCCCATCAGAATAGGTGCCACTAAAGAAGTTTCACTTCAAAAAGCTGTGTGTGCTGTGCACGCGCATAGTAAGTGAAACTTCTTTGACTTTTGTCACAGAAATTGACTTATAACGCGCGTGCTCGGCACAGTCAGTGTATGTGTCAGTCAGTGACTATGTATGTGTGTCAGTCAGAGAGTATGTATTTGTGTCAGTCAGTGTGTGTATGTGTGTCAGTCACTGTGTGTATGTGTGTCAGTCAGTGTGTGCATGTGTGTCAGTCAGTGTGTTCATGTGTGTCAGTCAGTGTGTGCATGTGTGTCAGTCAGTGTGTGAATGTGTGTCAGTCAGTGTGTGCATGTGTGTCAGTCAGTGTGTGCATGTGTGTCAGTCAGTGTGTGCATGTGTGTCAGTCAGTGTGTCAGTCAATGTGTGAGTGTGTGTGTCAGTCAGTATGTCTCTCTCTGTGTTGTGTGAATGTCTCTCTGTGTCGGTCAGTGTGTGTATGTGTGTCAGTGTGCGTGCGTATCAGTCAGTGTGTGTGTGTGTGTCAGTCAGTGTGTGTGTCAGTGTGTGCATGTGTGTCAGTCAGTGTGTGCATGTGTGTCAGTCAGTGTGTGCATGTGTGTCAGTCAGTGTTTGCATGTGTGTCAGTCAGTGTGTGTGTGTGTGTGTCAGTCAGTGTGTGTGTGTGTCAGTGTATGTCTCTCTCTCTGTGTTGTGTGAATGTCTCTCTGTGTCGGTCAGTGTGTGTATGTGTGTCAGTCAGTGAGTGTATGTGTGTCAGTCAGTGAGTGTATGTGTGTCAGTCAGTGAGTGTATGTGTGTCAGTCAGTGTGCGTGCATATGTGTGTCAGTGTGTGTGTGTGTGTGTGTGTGTGTGTGTGTGTGTCAGTCAGTGTGTGTATGTGTGTGTGTCAGTCAGTGTGTGTGTATGTGTGTCAGTCAGTGTGTGTGTGTGTATGTGTGTGTGTCAGTCAGTGTGTGTGTGTGTGTGTGTGTGTGTGTGTGTATATGTGTGTCAGTCAGTGTGTGTGTGTGTGTGTGTGTGTGTGTCATTCAGTGTGTGTGTGTGTGTGTGTGTGTGTATGTGTGTCAGTCAGAGTGTGTGTGTCTATGTGTGTCAGTCAGTCAGTGTGTGTGTGTATATGTGTCAGTCATTGTGTGTGTATGTGTGTCAGTGTGTGTGCATGTGTGTCAGTCAGTGTGTGTGCATGTGTGTCAGTCAGTGTGTGTGTATGTGTGTCAGTCAGTGTGTGTGTGTGTGTGTGTGTGTGTATGTGTGTCAGTCAGTGTGTGTGTGTGTGTGTGTGTGTGTGTGTATATATGTATGTGTGTGTGTCTGTCAGTGTATGTGTGTCTCTCTTTGTGTCCTGCCCCCTCTCTCCTGACTCCCCCCCCCTCAAAGGCAGGCAGAGCTGCGGACCCGCGGCGGCTCTGCCTGAGTCTCCTACTCCCCTCACCCCCCCCCCCCTCACAGACAGGCAGAGCTGCGGACCCGCGGCTGCTCTGCCTGAGACTCTCCTACTCCGGCGATAAAATTTTGAGCGGCGCCGCCACATGTCAGTGGGTGGGTGGGTGGGGGGAGCGGCGCCAGGGGCTAGCGCCGCCGCATGTCAGCAGCCGTGTGGGAGAGCTGCGGGACTCGGGGAAGCAAGAGGGAGGAGAGAGGCTGAGCAGCGGCTCCTCCTCTCACAGCCCATGGCAGCGGGCGGTGGAACGGCGCCAGTTAGGAGCGGCGGCTATCACCGCCGCATGTGAGCAACTGGGTGTGTGGGAGGGTGAGGGGTGTGTGGGAGGTCCTCTCTCAGCCGGAGTACTTGCGCGGCTTCCGCCATCTTATTACACCCGCAGCACCGGAAGCTCTGCGGCAGCCATCTTGCTATACCCATGGCAGTGGCCGTTAGGAGCGGCGCCGGCGGCTATCGCCGCCACCGCCGCCGCCGCATGTCACAGCAGATGCGTGGGCAGCATGTCACAGCGGGTGTGTGTGGGGGAGCAGCGGCTGTTAGGAGCGGCGCCGGCGGCTATCGCCGCCGCCGCCGCATGTCACAGTAGATGCGGGGGGGGGGGAGGGGGGAGCTGTGACGTCACTTCCGTTTCACATTTGTCCCCCATCTCTCCCGTTTTACCCCATCAGAATAGGTGCCACTAAAGAAGTTTCACTTCAAAAAGTAATGAATACGATCTACCTCTTAGTTTAGGATTATTAGATTACAAATAAGCATTTGATTCTATCTACACCTTAGGCCTCGGGCATGGTGCCTCGGGCCGCGCTGAGCCGCGCTCCTGCTCTGCCTCGTCTGCTCAAACTGGAGCTTTTTTGTGTCCTGGCAGGCGAGGCAGTGAGCGCGCTTTGGGGGCGGGGCAGAGGCGGGGCGAAGGCGTGGCGGAACGGAGGCGTGGCGGGAGGCGGGGCTAGTCCCTCGCTCCCATTGGATGTGAGCGGTCACGTGACTACTCCTCCGCTTCCCTGAGCGGCAAATTTTAAACTTGCCTGTCTCCTCAGAATTTCTCAGCCTCCGCACGCATGCGGAAGAGTGCGGAAGCAGCTGCTAAAGCCGCGCTGATCACAGTTGAAGGGGGTAAGTTCATCTGCTCAGCGGGGTCTGTCGGACTATGTCCCAGGCCTTATAGTAACAAAAGGAGGGAGAGGGAGTACGTGGTATGATAGCAACTACTTGTTGGTCCAATAAAAGTGATGTTACAAGTTTTTGAACCTCTCAGGGTCCACCACTGGATACATCATGAAGGACCCAGAGAGGTTAGAAAGCTTGTAATATATCAACTACTTATCGGTCCAATAAAAGGTATCATACCGCCTACTCCCTCTCCCTCCTTTACTACTACATGGAAGAAAAAGACAAACACGATTCCCTACCCCTTCTTTGTCCAACTACACCTCAGCAGTTTTAAAAGCATTAAGAAGGCAGAGCATTAAAGAAGCTTGCATTTATACTATTGAGAACATTTACAACATATCCAAATAGCCCGTGAATACTTGAGTCACTTGCGATGTGCAGATGACATTGTTATTTTTGCCACAGTTCAAGAAGACCTCCACATCAGAGAACTTGCCGAAGCAAGTAAGAAGGTGGGTCTCCATATGGATCTCCGCAAGACCAAAGTGATGTTCAACAAGTGTTAACTCCACAAAGATCAAAATTAAATTGAATAGAAGTTGAAGCCTATGTATACCTTGGTCAGCAACCATCAAAAGATGTGAATCTTTCAAATTAAAATCAATAGGATAATGAAGATGAGATGGAGCACATTTGGAAGAAACAAGGCAACCTTCCACTGTGCCTCAAAAGCAAAAGCGCCTGACTAGTGTATCCTTCCTGTGCTCGCGTAAGGATGCGAAACCTGGACCCTACATGCAAAGAAAATTCAGAAACTCAAATACGTATGAAAAGATAGGTATTACCCCAAGGGACAAAACAACAAAATATGAACGAGTCCGAAAACAACGAAGTCTGTGACATCATTACATGGATGAAAAAATTCAAAATGCTGTGGGGCGGACATATCGCAAGAAGGAATGACCATTGTTCGACAAGGATTGTACTCAACTGGATTCCAAGGGGCATCAAAAGATCAAGACGACAGCCAAAAGCAAGATGGGAAAATCAAATCAGAAATTGTTAAAGCAACGTGGAGTGTAGAAGCTTGAAACTGCAGTACCTGGAAGATCATTGGAGAGGCCGTCATCCAGCAGTGGATCGACAAAGGCTGAACATGATGATACACACAAAGATTTTTTTCACTCGAATTTGTTCGGAAGCATCAGTATTTTATTAAAACTTTTAGATCTAAATAAAATGACATTTATTCATGTGATCAGTTAAAACAGAAATTCGGTGTTTACAATTGTTTAATTCAGAAAAAGGCAGTCACTGGGTGAAACGTTTTAAAAAAGTGTTCAAGACATTATCCCTGGATCCAGGGCCGGCGACAGTTCTGCGGTTTCTTAACCCATTGAGTGTCCCAGGACATAGCTACTACGTCATGGGCTCTAGCACCCTGGGTGCCCCATGATGTAGTAGCTACATCTCCCCAAAAATGTCTTGTTTTGCTAGGAGAGACCGCGCCCTGTGCACATGATCTGCACTACTGGTGGACAGAAGGCGGTAACTCCTCCCTTCCATCATCAGTGACGGAGCGATCACGTAACAGCGAGGGTCCGAGGCAAACCCTGGACTTGTGATACCACTCAAAGAGCGAAAGTGGCAACCCACCCAAAAATGATGTCATTTTTAACAGGATTGGAACCCCCGGCGTCCTTTCATAGCTGCACCGCTATATTTTCAGCTCCGGACACTCCCCAGTTACCAAGAGTTTTAGCTGCTTGTGCACTTCCTGTTTCTATTTTTAATCGACGGCGGTCGTCCAATAGTAAACCTGCATCGTATTGGCCTAAGCTTTGGAAGTCATTTTAATTTCCCTAGGTAGGGGGTAGAAGAATGGCTGCTTAAATTGTATCAGGTGGTCCCTGTCATAGGAGACCAGGCCAGTTCCACCTTTTTATCCGGAACATACATTGAGCAAATAAAGATAATGAAATAAATGGTAGTTTATTCCCTTACAATAGGCATACACACAATGATACACAAAATACAAGCAAAAAGACACACTTACTTGCGAACTGAGAAAACAACCTAACTTTCCTAGGTGCAGGGAATTCATTAAGGATTATCCCCTGATACCAGTTTCAAAAACAGGATAGAAAATTCCAGGCAGCTTTAGCTGAAGCAGCCCTTTCTTGCTAGTAACCTAGAATCTGGAGAATCTTTAAACTTGGGAGTGTCTGAAAATCTGAGCTGCGTACGGGTTTTTAAAACCTCTCGCTTTCATTCACAGAATTCTATCTCCCTATCAGGAGCGTGAGAATATTCTCAGTAACCAATCTGCGACAACCAGTATCCAAACATGGTGACCTAGAAATCTGAATGAACCCAGGGGCAGGTGCAATGTGGCACCTCTGCCACAGCTTCCCTCCTTGCCCCGCCCCGCCCCGCCCCCCCCCCCCCTGCGGTGATAGTCTCCAGCCAGTCTGGGGAAGTAAATGGAAATGCAAAGAGCATGTGGGTGCTTCACCTAGCCATCCTGCCCAAATGCTCTTCACACCTCTGGCAGCATCTGGGCCTGTCAAGCCCCGACCTCTGAGCAGACAGAGTGGCACCAGCTTGGTAGCCACCTGGCTCACTCAGACCCCCGGTTCTGAGAGTCCCAGCTTATTACAATGCACAAACATATGTTTTAAAAACACACAGTTTAATAAAATATACACTTTAAAATTATCTCAAGTCTTTCTGGTTATGGGGAATAGAATAAGAAACTGCACTTTTTTTTCTCCCTAGCCATATTCCCCACACACACACTTTATAATAAACTTAAGACTGGACTTTCTGGGTCACCTGTACAGTAACTGGGTATTCCCCCTAACCTGGGGACACCTTATAGTTACAGGGATACTTTACCTCCCTTTGCACCATTTACCTTTCTGGGCTGTGCTGAAGCAGGGATCCCCTAGTGGCGAGTCACATAATTACAGGTAATGCTTTTACAACAGTTGGGTCCAACTGAACCCCAAAACATGGATCAGAGGTAACCAGACGGGCTTAACCTTTATTAGGGAGCCTGACTACCTCTTCACCGTCACAGTCCCGGAGCTGAAAATAAATTAAACAGGCTTGGCCCCAGGAGAGTCGTAGGAAGCTGAACCAAAGAATAACATTTCCAGAGAAACATGGGCAGCTGGGACTCCTGCCTTAAGTTTTTCAAGATGGCAGACGTTCCTAGGTAAGCAATAACGCACAACAGTGTGGCTTGGTTGCCATTGTGCACTAAAGCCAAATATTTAAAAAAGGAGTGATTATTTTTTTTGTTTTATGGTAACTGTGGCAGGACGGCCTGTAAGCGAGGTCAGACAATGGTCAACACATGCAGTTTCAGGGTAAACCAAATGCTGAGTGATTTTATTTCTCCACAACACAAATAAACATTTGGGCACACTGTCCCTTTAAGGCAAAACAAAACTCATAAAAATAATGCCTACTCCCCATTGGGAGATCTTGCAAAACATTACAGGCCCTATCTATTGGGCTGGCTTGCTTTGTCCAGTTCCCAACCCCTAAATATATACCACAATATTTATGTAACAATATTAAAGTCTTTACTGTATCTTTGTTTGGGAATCTCTGTCCCTAGAGAGAGTTTAGGCAATCCTTCTGGATAGGAGCTTGCACAGGACAGGTCTGTAGTCTGAGTTAGCCACCTACTGCAAGAAGTAGCCTCCTTATCAAGCTGGTTGTCTGCTGTCTCAGCTGATTTCCTGATTGCCCAAGTATCCTTACTGGATTAAACTTCTGAGTGCTGGATGAAGGACTCAGTTTATGTTTCCCAGGCATAATTATCAGTACCTGACTTCACCCTGTCACAGTAACCAAACTTGTGCAGTGCTTATAGCCCAAGCATGACAGAGATTTATACAGTACAGTATTCTACACATGGCATTACAGTCATGACGACGATTCTAATACAGTACACGATGTATACCCTGGTGTTACATAGTAGATGAGAAAAAAAAAAATAAAGATATGCATCCATCAAGTTCAACCTATGCTAAATTTAGATACTTTATCCTATATCCGTACTTACAGTATATTGATCCGGAGGAAGGCAAACAAAAACCCCAGTGAAATATCATCCAATGATATCTCATAAGGGAAAAAATAAATTCCTTCCTGTGACGGTGAAGGGGTTAATCAGGCTCATCAATAAAGGTTAAGCCCACTTGGTTAACCTTGACCCGCATGTTAGGGTCTTAGAGTGTCAGCTCTGGGACCCAGATGTCGAGAATGTATTACTGGGACTGTACACTAATTTTGTGACATTAAAGATTTATCTGTCTTTTGCCTTTACTGGGGTGCTGGGATCGGGAGATTTCTAGGCTGTAAGTTTCAGGGTGGGTTTGTTGGAGAAAGCCTTTACAGAATGTGTCTATGTAGCAGGGTTCCGGAGTTATGGGATACCCCAAAAGTTGTATCCGGGAATTGAGTGAGATTGTCGAATACAGCCAAGCACATTACTCTGCCAAACTCTGACCCTGAGAACGTTCTTGCGGCTCACCGCCAGGATCCCTGCTGCAGCACCATCCAGACAAGGTAAATGGGTATGAAGGTGTTAAACTATATCTGCAGCTATATGCGGAGTCCGTAGTGTAGCAGGGGTTCCCCAATATAGCAGATACCCAGATACATACCCAGGTGCACTGAACCTGGTATAGGGGTTCGGGGGGATGCTCCAGCTAAGTTATAAAGCTGAGCAGGATTACGGTGTCAAAAAGTTTTAAAAGTTATTTTTCTAAAGTGTGCCAAGAATCAGGCTAGTGATTGTAGGGAATATATACACTCACTCCATCCCTGACACCAGAATAGGAACTCATAACTTTTAGCACACAGAAACAGGGCACAATATATTTTATTAAATGGTTATAGTTTAATGTGTATATATATTGATAACCTGAATATGAACTGAGAAATTTCTAAGTCATGGATTCCGGCATGCCCAGATGGCAACCAAGATCGGTGCCTCTGTGTCTGTGCGGAGTCCGTACTTGAAAGACTCAGGGATGCCAAGGTGTTAGAACAGGAGGGATACAGCACTTCTGCCCGAGTAACCACAAACTGGGCTAACACAAGGCTATCCAGCAACCATTTGCCAGAACCCAGACTCTGCGGAGCCTGGGCAGTGGATGGGCACAGTATGCAAAGAGGTAGAGGTGCCAGGTTGGCGCATGTCCCTTTGCCACCTGAGAAAAAGGTGCCCCCCCGGATTTACAACCCGGCAAATCGGTGATTGGCTGGCAGGAGAATTCCCACGCTCTGATAGGCTGCCCAAGTTAGTGAATGAAAGCCTGGAAGCCTTAAGAGAGCTTGCAGCCAATCAGGAGCGCAGATTCCAAGCGCCAAACCAACAGCAGCAAATTCAAAGATGCTCTGAGCTGAATAGACCTGAGCCGGCTTCAAAGATTTTGAACTCAGAAAAGTTTCTAATTCCCGCTTTTGAGAACGTTGCGGTCGCGTCTGGCCTTGCATGCCGAAAACAGTTCCAGGACTTTTGTGAGTAACTACCGGTCATTGGAAAGTGCTCTAAAAAGGTCATCTTGATGAATTTCGTTCCAGAAATGGATTTATTCGTTAGCCCCATTCCCAGTAAGTGTTTTAACCATGTGAATTGTGTTACATTGTGTGTCTTTTTTGTGAAATAAATTACAATTCATTTTACCATCTTGTTTTACTCAATGATCCCGGTAATAAAAAGGTGTTAAGAAACCTGGTCTCCCATGACACTTCCTGACTCCAAGAATTGGCAATCAGATTACTCCTTGGATCAACATCCTTCCCATGTTTACTTATTTGGTATATCCCTGTATACCTTTCCTTTCTAAAAAGATGTCCAATCTTTTTTTGAACAAATCTATTGTATCTGCCATCACAGTCTTCATGGGTAATGAATTCCACATTTTAACTGCCCTTACTGTAAAGAACCTTTTCCTTTGTTGCTGGTGAAATCTCCTTTTCTCCAACCTTAAGGGATGGCCCCGAGTCCTTTGTACTGCCCGTGGGATGAATAGTTATTTTGAAAGCTCCTTGTATTGTCCCTGTATATATTTGTATATAGTTATCATATCCCCTCTTAGATGCCTCTTTTCTAATGTAAATAAATCTAATTTAGCTTGCCTATCTTCATAAATTAGATTGTCCATCCCCTTTTTCAATTTGGTAGCTCTTCTCTGCACTTTTTTTGCTGCGACCTCCCCCCCCCCCCTGCCGTGCCTGCTCGCCTACTTGGCTCGCCCCCCCTCCTTACCTTGCGCAGCATCAAATTACGTGCCGGCTCATGTGACGTCACGTGACCCGCGGCGGCATGTGACGTCACGTGACCCGCGGCGGCATGTGACCCGCGGCGGCATGTGACGTCACGTGACCCGCGGCGGCATGTGACGTCACGTGACCCCGCGGCGGCATGTGACGTCACGTGACCCCGCGGCGGCATGTGACGTCACGTGACCCCGCGGCGGCATGTGATGCTGCGTTGCCATGGTAACGTCCTGGAGCCGACTGAACCATGGGAAGTTGATCTTGCAGAGGCCTCGCACGGTCCACCTCTGCAACCGGCGCGGCCCCCCCCCCCAAAAAAAAAATCTTGCGCCCCCAGTTTGTGCACCGCTGGCATAAAGTATACCATGTATGGGCTAGGTACAGGAAATATAATAGATCTAAGACAATAATGCAACAGCTATTTTAAGATTGGGTGTCAGTGCTGATTTATAAATCAATGGAAAAAAAACAAAGATTCCCCTTCCAGAAATACGTTTATTTTACCATTTCGCCAAACAAGAAAACAACTGGTATGTTTCACAATGAAATGGGTGAGTAGGATGAATTTACTGTTGTAGTGTCTGCTGCCTGCCATGCTGTGTCTTGCATCCACTACCTTTTCACTAGAGTACTTACTACCTGACATTCTCCCTTAATACGCCACTGAGCATCTTCTCTTTGTCCCGTATGTGATAAAACGCCCCCCTCACCGTATTTTAATTCAATCGTCCTTAGTGACCGGGCAATTTACACATTCTAAACATGCTGCAATCACCTATCAAACAAAAGCAGTGGTCTTTTTACAGCATAAAAAGGGATTGCTCTCATGAAGCCTCTCCCCTTGCTATTTTTGAAGCCTAAATGTTGCTAAAACAAAAAATACTATTTTTTTTAATAGTCTAAAAAAGCTTTTTCCCCAATGTTTAAAAAAATCCAAATCTTTTTTTTTGTTTAAACAAACAAATAAATGTTTATAATCTTTATTCACATTTCAATTTAAAAAAAGTTAAGAATTTTTTTACAAACACAGCATCATTTAAAATATCAACTTCTACAGCACTTTCTCAAACGCATTAAAACCAGGATCAGAAATAATAAATAAGAAGTCATTGTAGTCCTACCCTTTGGCCCCTGGATACAGGATTTTTTTTTACATCTTTTCAATTTCCCATAGACCTCGCCTACGATCCAATCCAGGTCAGCCTCAGCCTCTTTCTGCTCAACAAGTAGTCACTGGAGTCAAAAGCATCGCATCCAAGTATGAGGAATGCACATGTGATGCAAGATGAGCTCTGATTCCACACAGAACCTGAGCTCTGATTCCACACAGAACCTGAGCTCTGATTCCACACAGAACCTGAGCTCTGATTCCACACAGAACCTGAGCTCTGATTCCACACAGAACCTGAGCTCTGATTCCACACAGAACTTGAGTTCTGATTCCACACAGAACCTGAGCTCTGATTCCACACACACCTGAGTTCTGATTCCACACACACCTGAGTTCTGATTCCACACACACCGAGTTCTGATTCCACACACACCTGAGTTCTGATTCCACACAGAACCTGAGTTCTGATTCCACACACACCCGAGTTCTGATTCCACACTCACCTTACCACAGAATACAAGAGAGAATGCTAGGAATGTCATTGTCATGGAAAAGAAGGACTTAACCCATTCAGTGCTCAGCAATGCATCGAGGGCTCCCTTTGACACTGAAGGACTTAAAAACAAGTACATGCTATGAATGGGTAGGTATGAATATATTTAATGCAATATAACTCGCATGACATGCAGCAATAACAGCATCACTCTTGCACAGAGTTGGCAATCACCCCCCTCCGCTTCTCACCTTGTTTGTGAAATAAGAAGCCAAGTAGAAGCAGCAGTAGGTGAGACCCACCGCGGGTCCCCTAAAATACATCTGTCACCGCATTCCACTTCAGCACTACATGCACCTATGTCACATGCATGTCACTGCCGGGCCGCTGTCCTGATCTGCTCTGCAACAGGACAGGAAGGAGGCCAGCTGCAAGCTGCCATGACAGAGACACGTTGCTCTGCATCTGCTCCAATGAGCACAAGAGCATCCCTGTGCAGGGACTGCCTCCTTAAAGGAGCCCAGCAAGAGCTGCTGCATCTATACACTGCCAGCCAGGCAGCTCCATGGCTGACACCACTGCTCCCTCACTCATTCTCCATAGGGCCGCATTATAAAACAAAGAATTACCATTAAAAGGGCCGGAAGGGTACCTTTAATATCATTGTATATGTATCTAAAGACACACAGAGAGAGAGAGAACACACACTGAAAAAAACGCCTCAGTGAAGGCAGGTGTGGTGCACAGTAAATCGTTACAATCTGTAAGGCTGCGTCCACGCTGCCGCTGACCACGCGGTCAGCACAATCAATTGTAATTTGTCAGGCCACGCTCAAGCGGTGCGCGTTCATGGGCGCTGGCCGAGACAATTTAAATTGACTTTCAAGCACGCTGAGGGGTCACATGACCTCCTCAGCCAATCAGCGGCAGTCAGTGTTTTGGACACACCCCCCCGCACCCGCACTGACAGAAAAAGTTGTCAGGCACCCGAACGCTCATGCTTGTAGAGTTGGTGACGTCACCACTCTCAAGCATGAGTGCGGTCTGCGGCACGGGGGGCGCAGCCTTAGGATCCCTAGAGATCCAATATACCGGCACAGCACACGTGATAATCACAAAAAATGGTTTATTGGGTGCAAAATGCACACATATGCCCAACGTTTCGGTCCCCCCGAAACATCGAGTATACTGTATGTGTGCATTTTGGACCCAATAAACCATTTTTTGTGATTATCACTTGTGCTGTGCCGGTATATTGGATCTCTAGGGATCCTTACAGAGATATATATATATACCATGCTTAGAAGTGATTGTCAGTATGAAAAATTGTACTGTACTTACAGTAACTGCAATGAAATTAGCAAGGGTCGACAGCTGTACCATATATTTTTCGTATCCTAGCTTTATAGTGAGTTTTATTGTGAAAAATGCATTAAATTGCTTGAGCAATTGCATTGAAATTAGCAAGAACAGACAGTACCGGGGTCAGAAGCCTATGTGAGCTTAACTCATACCATGTTAGTATTATTTCACTGAGCATATCCTGCTCTTAAGAAAATTAAGAAAAAGTGTGAAAAATCATGACTTTCTTAATCTCCAGTTTCTGATGTTACCATGGTAACCTTTAGGCCGCGATTATAGTGGCCGCGGTGGCGCGTGTGTCACGTACCACATTCCTCAATCCTATAAGGCCGCCCATAGTGCACGCGCATACATTTTGGACAAATCAATTTGTCTGTCCAAGCGACGGCCACGTGACGTGAAGCAGTTCAGCCAATGTGGGCGAACCACTCACGTGATGTCACGGGCACGCCTCCCTATCGCCTGAAGCACAGGTCACGTTCGCGCAAGCGACAGGCGTGTGCCATGTGAACGCGCTCGCGGTGAGTATAATCTCAGCCTCAGACTGCACTGGCCTCTGGGGATCGCTTCATTTTAACCTCCCAGGCAGTTAATATTTAAAGCTTTTACATCTTCTGAACAAAGCATCAGATTTAAAAATAAAAACGGCGTTAAAACAAAATAAATAAAATGCACAAAATGGTGGTTAGCGTAGACTGCGGCTCTGGTGGCTAGATTTAGCTCACAGGCTGGTAGATTTAGAGACCTAACGAGGTCAGAGACCGCCTATTCCAGGGCTTCACAAACCTGGGTTACTAAAGTTTTAAGTTGTAGTGAACAAACACCTTCCAAGCTCCCCACCCCTACACAGCTTGTCTATCAATGGCAGCATGACAGGGCTGAGGACTTATTTGGAAGTCCAGTTCCAGTGTTTTTTTTTTTCTGCAACGTCAACTTTATTGGGATTACAAAGTGACAGTATATAAGGCCGGGACCATGGTAAAAAAAATACCGTGCTGACGCTCATGCTCTCCTGCTCAAGCAGGAGCTGTTTTGTGTCCGGGTATGAGCGTCAGCGAGCGCGCTTGTGAGGCGGGGCGGAAGGCGGGGCTAGCGCGCCACGGTGCCGACGTCACGGAGTGCCATTGGCTTTTGCCGGTCACGTGACCGGCCCTCCGCTTCCCTCAGCGCGAAAAATTCAATGAATCTGTCGGCTGCAACTAAACACGCCTCCGCACGCCTGCGGAAGCGTCTACCAAAGCCCCACACATGCCGGCTGCAAGAGGTAAGTTTCCTGGCTCGGCGCAGCTCAGCGCTGTATTTTTTACCATGGCCCCGGCCTAAAACAGAGCAGGAGACAATAAACATGAAATACCCAGCAAACAGAAGGGAAATAGATGTATTAAATGAATAATATAACTAACAATAAATACAATCGTAATAATAAGAGTGTGTGTACATTTGTGGTCCTCAATACAATGAATGACATTAAAATAGCCTACAATAAAATTAATACATGTGGTGTCAGATTTATTCCATTAAAGTGTAATAATCCCTATGCTACACGGAGAGCAAGTAAAACATTGCAGATCAAATACAGCCAGAGGAGTTAATTGGCATTGTATGGGTTCCTGGATATTGCCTTGTATTGAGCATAATGAAAGAGCAGGTTTACAACTATTTGCAAACACAAGAACTTAAAAAACACAACTTTTTATTTGAGAATTGATTGGTTACAGAAAAGCATATACAGAAATAGTTTATGGGTTAAGGGGCCCTAAATATATTCCCATTTAGGGAATCTAACAAAGTAGCACAGCCACTGACGGGGGTAAAGTTGCATTATAATTGCTGCTTGGCCAATTAATTGTGGATGTTGTGAAATCATGGTGTGTCATTATCTTCAAATGAGTCATGAAAAATGAAAGGAGAAAAAAATAATTAAATGAACACTAAGCTATAGAGCACCTATGAGCCTAGCACAAGTGTTGTTTCATTTTCCCATAGCACTTTAAATTATTATTTTTTGGTCCAGTTGCTCTAATTAATCAGCAGCGATAAAACCGTCAGTGAGGACACCTGGAATAAATGTCTACTATTGAATGTGATTCACTTCCAATAATGTGAAATTGGCTTCAAATGAGTGACGCTCACAGATAGCGAGTTTAAGTCTGCATACCTATTACTGAGACAGACTCGCATTTAGTAAGCGAGTCTCTGCTCCGATGAGTAAGACTTACTCAAGTGAAATGGCATACTCTCTGTCGAAGCGCTGTTTACAGCGTGAAACGCGTAAGAGGAACGTTTTTTACCTGTCTATACCATGTTGTTGAACATATATTAAAGATTTTTTTCATCAGACCTGCTGTAGCCCCAGATTACCCGTTTTTTTGCACGGCTGTGCTCCGCTTTCTTTTCCCGGCTGGGATCATCCATCTTACTCAAGTGAAAGACTGTGTTCCATTGTGTGACACTAACTTAAGAATGACTTGTTTGTGAATCATTTTCAGTTAGTGAAGCTGATTAGAAGTGAGTGAAACAACTGTTGAAAAGTGGCACTCTCTCTTATCGAATAAGAAAATCTTCCAGTGATTTAGACTCTTTTAATGAATATGACAGTCTTTTAGTGAATGAAGTCTCTTTGGGAATGAGTCTGAACTGCAGTGAGTGGGGTCTGCCATGTAATGAGTCATCACTTGGACCCCTTATTGTCGGAGTCCGAATTTCGAACCACGGCCAGAAGGGACTTATCAGACTCGAGTCTACTAGATTTACCTGGGTGCTAAAGTTTTTTGCCTTGGGCTTTTTTTTTTGCCAGTGGGCTGGTTGTTCATTATTTTTTAAGTGGTGCATATGGTCCAATCACCAGTCAGCCTCTTACCAGATTTGGCATTATAGGACTGATTCCAAAAATGCCAGGTACACTGTAGCTTATTTCCTTCTCCCCGTAGGAACTAATACACAACATGAATAGCAAATCTTTTTCACAAGGGTATCCACTCAATACATTCAATGATTATGGCTTTTATGAGCACACCGGGTGTATAGTAGATACATTAGAATGTCCTCTATCGCAGTGGTACCATTGACAAATTGTATAGATCTCGTTATTCTTTAATGGTTTTGCCTCTTCCCCCACAGTCTCTTCTCTAAAGCTTACTTAGACAAGTAGTGATTAAAAGACTACCTGTGCAATGGTGAGTTTATTTTCCCACTCTTCCTTTCCCCCCCTCTTTAAAATGATTATTTTGACATCCTAAATCTCTATATTACAGCCTCATTGTGGTGCCCATTGTCTGGTGGACATTTTCCAGCATAGATTTAATATTCATTTGGTATATGTTTGTATTCTGCGGCAGATTTCCCATTAGGCCTGGGACTAGGTTGGCAAAATTTTGGGGCGGACATTTTTGCATAGAAAAAGGGAGATAGCCGAATGCTTCATTTAAAGAGATGTTTTTTTAAGATAGGCCTTAAAGGTGGAGAGAGGGGGTGCTAGTGTGATATGGAGGGGAAGAGAATTCCAGAGGTATGTGAAGATTTAGGCAGAGAGGGCTTTAGACTGAAAAGGGGAGGACAAAAGACATCCGTGAGTGTGTGTGGGGTCTCTCAGGTAATGTATCAGTCTGTACTGCAGTGAGTGGGGTCTCTCGGGTAATGTATCAGTCTGTACTGCAGTGAGTGGGATCTCTCGGGTAATGTATCAGTCTGTACTGCAGTGAGTGGGGTCTCTCGGGTAATGTATCAGTCTGTACTGCAGTGAGTGGGGTCCCTCGGGTAATGTATCAGTCTGTACTGCAGTGAGTGGGGTCCCTCGGGTAATGTATCAGTCTGTACTGCAGTGAGTGGGGTCTCTCGGGTAATGTATCAGTCTGTACTGCAGTGAGTCGGGTCTATCGGGTAATGAATCAGCCTGTACTGCAGTGAGTGGGGTCTCTCGGGTAATGTATCAGTCTGTACTGCAGTGAGTGGGGTCTCTCGGGTAATGTATCAGTCTGTACTGCAGTGAGTGGGGTCTCTCGGGTAATGTATCAGTCTGTACTGTAGTGAGTGGGGTCTCTCGGGTAATGTATCAGTCTGTACTGCAGCGAGTGGGGTCTCTCGGGTAATGTATCAGTCTGTACTGCAGCGAGTGGGGTCTCTCGGGTAATGTATCAGTCTGTACTGCAGCGAGTGGGGTCTCTCGGGTAATGTATCAGTCTGTACTGCAGCGAGTTGGGTCTCTCGGGTAATGTATCAGTCTGTACTGCAGCGAGTGGGGTCCCTCGGGTAATGTATCAGTCTGTACTGCAGCGAGTGGGGTCCCTCGGGTAATGTATCAGTCTGTACTGCAGTGAGTGGGGTCTCTCGGTAATGTATCAGTCTGTACTGCAGCGAGTGGGGTTTCTCGGGTAATGTATCAGTCTGTACTGCAGTGAGCGGGGGTCTCACTCTCGGGTAACGTCAGTCAATAGAATGCGCCTTGACCAATCAGCGCGCTCCTTTAATTGCCAGCTGCTCCCGGAAATTCTTTACTGGAAAAGTAGCCGGCAAATCACCGCAACCAATCTGACAGTGACATAGTGACGCACCGTCACGTGAGGAGATGACATCAGTTATCACCAGCATGCACCGCGATGCTATATAATCCCTAGCTGCATTTAGAAGAAGCAGTCGCCATTGAGAAGATTCCGGTTTTGTTTGATTAGCAACCTTCGTATTACCCGCACCAAGGGACGAGCATCCGCCTGTAGACACGCACATATACTGACTATATCATTATATATTTATATTAATAGATCTAGAGAGCGTGTAAAGTATATTTTTATACATCCCTCTGACTGCCAGAGACAGACAAGTCCGGGCACATCCCGAGCCACACGCAGAGTATACACCGCGTCTCCCTATACTGTGTATAGTGACTATATATATATATATATCTACACACACACACACACACACACACTGCGCGGTACAATCAGTTCCACCTCCAGCACCCACACCTATCTGAATGAGAAGATGGAACCAGTGGGGATCATCACAGCAGCAGCGGTCCGGCCGGTGAGTCACCAAGCTGTGTCTGTGTGTATGTGTGTGTATATATATATATATATATATATGTATATGTGTGTGTGTGTGTGTGTATATATATATATATATATATGTATATATATATATATATATATATATATATATATATGACAAACTATACACACACGCGCGTGTGTGTGTATATGTTTGTCTCTCATATATATTTATATTATATATATATATATATATAAGTGGTTGACAAATCACCAAAAAATCTACTCGCCACCTAGTACCAAACGTGTGCTGCTTGGGCCAATATTTACTCGCCCGGGGGTTAAATCCACTCGCCCGGGGCGAGCAAATGTATAGGTTTGTCGAACACTGTATATATATATATATATATATATATATATATATATATATATATATATTCCACAGAAGCTGCCGGCACTCCACTTGCAAGTAGAAAAAATTGGATGCTTGTCCCATAAAGCAATAATAAACCATACGATACCGTTTGAAGCACGAGATCAGGAGACAGCACACTCTGGTAAGTTTGATCACAAGTTTTTGTATTGAAAAAGACACAAACCGACGTTTCGGTCCCACTGGGGGACCGAAACGTCGGTTTGTGTCTTTTTCTATACAAAAACTTGTGATCAAACTTACGAGTGTGCCGTCTCCTGATCTCGTGCTTCAAACGGTATCGTATGGTATATATCTATATATATAGATATATATTAGATATAGAGGAGAGATACACACAAACATATAATCTAAGACGTGAATGTGGCTCACAAGTAATATTTATATATAAAAATATTACTTGTGAGCACATTCACATGTCTTAGATATATATATATATATATATATATATATATATATATATATATATATATATATATATATATATAATTTCTCTATCCCCCTCTAAATGAGAATACATTTGACATGGGCGATTGTTTGCTCAGTCCAACAGCCTGTGACTAATCTTGTCCCCTCCTTGTTTGGTGACTCATCCCTCCCCCATCAGGTGTCGCGTTCATGGCCCTGCTGCGATAACTTCCCTGGCAGCGCCTCCTACCAGCTTTTCCTGTGCGGTGTCCCCATTACATTGCACAACTCGTTATATATACCCACATTACCTCACATAACCCGAGGACACACACTGGGATTTCCAATTGTGGTGACTCATATCTAGTGGTGACAATACAATATTCTGCCTTTCTATTCTGTAATACAACTTGTAAAGGCAAAATGTACGTTTGTGATTGTTGTTTTCTGCTGCTATGATATATCTACTTTTCTGCTGCTATGATATATCTACATCTTCATACAGACTATGTATTTAACCCTTTCAGTGCTGGAGTATCGTGTAACCTCTGCCCATGGACCCTCTGGCACTTTGATCATGTGACGCGGTTTCTGGTCGGGCGCACGGGCCCCTGGGGTGGCACTATTATTGACGTACACATTACGCCATTAGGGCACTCTGTTTAAAGGAGTAATCCACCTTCACTACTTTATTTTTATTTTTTTATACAGGACTGGGACTCGATTCTTTCGATGCTGAACGGCACTATTTTCATCTTTGGAGACCCCCTGGTTCCTGCGATACTTACTCGTGAAGTTACAAGTATTTTTTTTTTTTTAAGGGGATTTAAATGGCCGTCCAGTAGGAAGACACAACCAATGTTGCAGCTTCCTATTGGCCTGAGGTTTGGCAGCCATTTTGTTTCCCCTGAGATTTAAACACAAACTTCACTGGTAAGTGTCTCGGTGGTCCCCAAAGCTGAACATTCTGGTGTTAGGCTTAGGGGTACCCCTGATTATCCACCCTGAAAAAATAAGGCTTTCAAAAAAAAAAAAAACATATACACACACACACTTTTCTGTATTGGTGTTGGAACAGGTAGAATGAATCGCTCTTACAGCCTCATACTTGGTGCTGTGGGCCCTCTCGGAAGTTGTGGTCATGTGATTGCGATGTGACGCAAAGAGGAGGGTCCTGTTGAATTGTTAATACGGCAATCCCACAGTTTCAATACTTTAATGACAAATTCCAACAGTGTTTAGCTCCAGGGAGCGCCCCCATCTTCCCTGTTCTCAAGATACTTATAGTTGTTATCACTTCCTGTACATTTAAACAGTCATCCAATAGGAAGCTGCAATGTTACCCCCCCCCCCCCCCCCCCATATTACACTGCAGCTTCCTTTTTTTGCCCAGAAGATTTGGGGGCCATTTTGATTTCCCTAAAGGGGAGGAAAGTATAGTCAATCCCAATTTTCAAGTTCTGTTTAAGAAAACAAAACAAAAAAACACTGTTGTATAAAGTGGAGCAGATATTGGTTTCTCAGATTTAAAGGAGTGGATTCTCAGAAGTGGCAATTTCAACTCTGGGAAACTGCTTCCTGAGATACTGGCATGTAAACGTGTGCCGGTATCTCTAAGGCCACGTCCATGCTTAGCGTGACCAAAAGGCCATGTCTCTGAGGCAGGCCATAAAGCGTGCGACGAAGAGAGATGGTACTCGCGATCCCAGAACAGACATTTTTTTTGGTTTTGCCGCACGACGGATGGGTCAGGCCACAAATCTCTGCGGCTGGCGCACGTGATGTCACACGCTATGCAGCAAGCGCCTAGCATGGCCTAAGTCTACAGCTCCATTACCCCATGGGATGCTCGAGCTTTAAACTGCCATTTTTGTTTCCCAACTGGAGTTGCTACCTGGGTTTTTTTTTTTAATTGGCGAAATAAGCCTAAGTAGTCCTACAATTTACAAGTGTACTATTTGCTGCTTACAGTAGTGGAACTATGCACCTGTGGGTCCCGGTGCAAGTTAAAATAAAAATGTGCACTGGCCCACCTGTTGAGCGGTGACAGATGGAGCCCACCCATGCGATGACTGCAGAAGTTTCACCTAACTATTGTGTTGGGAGCACTGGTTGTGCTCCCATCTCTGCTGCCTGGTAAGGTCCTGCACCACAGGCAGTGCCAGGGAAGGGGGCGGGGGGTTAGAAATGCCAGAACAGCATATATTTATTTTTTTTGAAGCATGGAGAATGGGCCCCTAAAGGAGGTTGGCGCTAGTGCCGCTATATCGGTTGCACATGGTAGTTCTGCCACTGGTTGCTCATTCATAAAGCACCACTGATATCCGTATGGTACCTTGCTGAGAGCTCACAATGATGTTATCTTTATTCTACTGTGAGCCGCTTTTTTAGTTTCATAGTTTAAAGAAATGTAGCGTTGAGATTTTGCCGGGCTATTTCCTGTGGTCTCGCCACATGACTGAGACTTGCTTATTACTTTTTCAGAGCCCTTGGGGTATAGCTACAGGACCTGCAAACCAATGCTCTCTGACAGATGTCATGAGTGAGGAGCTAGCCAGAGAGCTACAGCTGGAAGAAGAAACGCGCGCCTTTCCACAGGAGGTGCTGTAAGTAGGCTCGCATAGCTAAGTAACCAGGATAGGCGTTACTTTCTTTACAAATGGTCTAATTAGTAATATGTACTTACCTAGGGCAAGAATTTCCCATTATGCCTACATTTTAGTTACTGTACTGTATTTGGGAACAACGGAAGGTATATTATAATGTATTATCAGGAACCCAAAACCAACCTGATTTTGTTTTTACATATTGAAAGGCAATAATGGAGAGAATGAAACAAGAAAACATGGGGGGGGGGGGTAAATGGAAACACTGGACTGGTTATCATTTTGTCTTTTTTTTAAAAGTGAAAACATGTCTATTGTCCGTGTTTTATGTTGCTGGTCTGTGGATGCATCCAATCACGTCTCACGTTTCTATTGTTCTTAGTGCTGATGAAGGGCCTTTCCTGAGTGGCGATAACATTGATACGTCAAGTGACGAAGTGTTGGCTCAGATGCTGCAGACGCAGTTTGACAGGGAATATGATGCACAGCTTCTCCGGGAGGAGAAAAAGTTCAATGGCGACAGTAAAGGTAGGAACCGGAAGAGCAATTGCACGGGAGTCAAGAGCATGGAGCAGAGTTACACGGCAGGTGTTAACTTTTGTATGCGTTTCTTCTAGTTTCCATATCCTTTGAAAACTATCGCAAGGTGCACCCTTGTAATGAGAGTGACAGCTCCGATGATGAAGTGGACTGGCAGGACACCCGCCACGATCCATACAAAGCAGGTAGACTAGAGGTTTTATAATGGACACAAAAGTTTTTTCTGACATCACACCCCGCCATTTACTGCTTGTGGCAGAGAGGTTATTGACGCACTGCTGCGTTACTACTTATTGCCGGGTGGGTGAGGGGGGCAGGCTGACACTTTACCTCTTCCTGTGCAAATTTTCTGAGGTTCGCTGCCTCACTCCCAAGTTAAAGGAAAATATGTGGTTGCAGGAGCTGCGTATGTTTGCTCTCCCAAAACCTCTGTATATTCATTATTACCCGTGTGTTTCTCTCCGCATAGCACGTTGTGCTGAATTATCACCAGGAAATTCTCACTGCAAAACGGACTGACAGCTTCTTGCTACTTTAAAAAAAAAAAAAATAATAATAATTCGGCTTCTTGTCCTAGACCGCTATATCTCCGAATACGCTACTAACTGCACCGTGTATGCACCGCTTTTTTAATATGTTCCTTTATGGTGGAGTTTAAGATGCGGTGCTGGCCTTTCTGCAAGGGAATGGGTTAACATCTTCAGTGCTGGAAATGATGCACTTCAAGAGATTCGTCTTGGCTGATTCGTATCCTGTTCATTTTAATGCATTTTTTTCTTTAATGTATGTAATTTTATTTCCTTAGTTAAACCCACCCCAGTCCCCAAGAAGGGATTCGTAGGAAAAGGGAAAGACATTACAACTAAACATGACGAGGTTGTGTGCGGCAGAAAGAACACTGCTCGGATGGAAAACGTAAGCACCATTCAGTAGTTGTTATAAAGTATTCCCTTTTCCTTCCGTACTGTATATAGAATGTGTATTGTGACAGGTTCTCGGACAACCAAATTGTATATTGGTATGGGTTGTTTTTGCTTCTATTTGTAAATTAAAGTTGCCGATGGATTTTAAGCAGCTTTCTGCTGCAAATTGAGGTGGAAGGATACGCTACATTTTGTTCCCAGTGTTCCAGCTACAAATTCAAATGTTAATGATCATCTTGGCCTTTTGCTGGATAGGCAGTTTTGCCAACCATGTCTTCTGAATGCTTGGGGCATCGGTGGGACTTAAAGATTATAGCATAGACGAATAGTCCTTTTTTATTTAGGTGATTGATAGAATAATACGTGTATATAACAATGGAATCCTTCTGACCTAGATGTTCTAGAGCAGGGTGTTTCAACTGAGCTTGCTATGGCCATTGGACTCGATGCCCTTCTAATTTTATTATAGTTGCTTAGACAGCTAAGTGCAGCTTTTCACACAAACTCACTTGTAAGTTGAGGTAATGTAAACACAGATAACACAAAGAAAAGTGCTTAGGCGCTACGGGCAATAAAATAAAATACTAACAATAATAACACAATGTATGTGTACAGGGCAGCCAGGAACACTAGCAGAACAACACCAGTGTAGTTTGTATATGTTCTTAATGTAAATATATGGTACACGTGTTTATAAATGCTTGTAAAATATTGAATATAATTTAAAGTCTCCAAATGTATCTAAAATTGCATTACAATATTCCTGTGCCCCCCCTGCATCTAATGTTTTCTGATGTGGCTCCCATTTGCAAACTAGTTGAAGAGCCCTGTTCTAGAGGCATGGGGGTCCAAATGTCCTTTTCCTGCAACACACTGGTTTTTGGGATACATTAGTCTTGCATTTTTTTTTGGCTTTTATGGAACTGAACTGGTAAAGTAGCAGTTTTGTGTTAAGCATGGCTGCGCTTATAGTGATGGCAACGCTGCATCGAAACAAATGCATTGCCGCCGTTGCACGCGCTTATAGTAAGTGCAGCGCGACGTCTTGGTCGCGATCGCTGGAAGTCCTCTCAATTTGATTTTTCCAGCGACCGCAGCCTGACGTCGCAGTCACTATAAGCGTAGCCTAAGGATGATGGTCTCTTGCAATCGATCTTGTATTGTAATTAGCACTTTTTGTTCTAGTTTGTTATCCCCACATAGTTGGTGTGTGTTGTCTCTTTAGAACGCTCATCTAAAATAGACTACATACAATTTCTTTCTCCCCTCAGTTTGCACCAGAATTTCAGGTTGGCGATGGAATTGGAATGGACCTCAAGTTGTCCAACCAGGTTTTCAATGCCTTGAAGGAGCATTCCATCTCTGAGCAACGCAGAAGTGCCAGAGTACATGACAAGAAGGAGGTATCTACTGCGGTAAGTGAAGACCTCTTGTTATGCTTGCAGATGCACAGGGTGCTCCTTTCCTGCTCTGTCTCAATATTTGGGTAATCCATCCATGTGCGATTAACAAAACGTCAGTAGGTTTTTTGGGGGATGTTTTTTGGAGGTGTCTGAAAAGTGTGAATCCTATGACCACAGAACCACATTGCAACAGGACTGCTACCTAGAAGTGTAGAGCTAACATTTCAATTATGTAGAGATCATGGTCATGCATTATTATTCCAATGTTTACATGCTTTAAATATTTATATTTTAGTGTGCGTGTGTGTGTGTGTGTGTGTGTGTGTGTATATAGATATATCTATATACACACGCGCGCACGTGTGTATATAATTTTTTTTTTTTGTGTAGAGTAACTTCATTTAATGATGCCAGTTGAGTTAGTTATGCAATGTTTTTGGCTTTATTGTTCTATTTCCAGTCAGCACTTTAACACTTTTTTTTTAAAAAAAATTCCCCCCCTCTCATTGATGTGTTATAGGAGAAAGTAGTAGATCCCAAAACCAGATTGCTGCTGTATAAAATGGTGAATTCAGGGGTTCTGGAAAGCATCAATGGCTGCGTGAGCACTGGAAAGGAGTCTGTTGTGTTTCATGCGAATGGAGGAAGGTAAATTAAGTTACGCTCCTATTAACAATTTCCCCCTCCCCCTCTTGGTGGAGGCCTCTGGAATGAGCCTTGCTATTTTCAGCTCTGGGGGGTTCTGATATTACAGGGGCTTTATATGGCAGTCCAGTAGGAAGCCCCAACCGATGATATTGCGGCTTCTTAAATAAAATGTTTCTATAGCTTGGCGGCTGTAAAGAATATTTTCATTCTGATAAATATTAGAGACGTGTTGCTATTGACTCAACGTTTCTTTCCTTTGCTTTATTCTTAGTATGGAAGATAAAGAAATGCCTCCTGAGTGTGCCATAAAGGTCTTCAAAACAACTCTAAATGAGTTTAAGAACAGAGATAAATATATCAAAGATGATTACAGATTCAAGAATCGTTTCAGCAAGCTGAATCCACGCAAAATAATCCGTATGTGGGCAGAAAAGGAGATGCACAATCTGAAAAGGTATGCAAACCGGCAGGGCGGTAATCCTTTTATCCAAGCACCTTTTACTGGTTTGAGTAGCTTTTACTCGAACTCCACCTCCTGTCTAATATTTGCAGATGTGGCAATGATGTGTTGGCCGCTAAAGCATTTGAATGTATTTGTTTTATTCTGCACTCCCATTTCTCTAACCTTGACTGTATAACATTGTTCGATGCCTGGCTTAGAGATTAAAGGTTTGTGTGTTTTTAATAAACAAGCTTGTTGCAAGCCCAGCTCCTACCTGCGTACTGGCGCACACCCATGGGTAGTACTGGTAACCTAGACCTTGTAACTTGGACATTAAAAGGCCTGTGATAGTGCTTGGCCTCACCTACCAAACACTTTTTTTTTGTTACTCTACCATGAGAATATTTGGAGTACTGATCTGCCAGTCTGAACAAACAATTTCTATCCTGGATCAAAATATGTACTTTTAATGGAAACCTACTCTTGTGACTAGACTGCACAAAGCGGGCATCCCTTGCCCAGAAGTTGTCATTTTGAAGAAGCACGTTTTGGTCATGTCCTTTATTGGAAAGGATCAAGTCCCTGCCCCTACACTGAAGGAAGCAAAGCTTGGTTCTGAGGATTCAAAGCAGGCTTATTACGAGGTCCTTTCTGTAAGTTTGCTCTTCTTTTATCAAATATTACATTTATTTTAAAGGGGTTTCGTTTATTTATTTTTTAGTCTAATTTTATATATATATCTATCTATCTATCCTAGGATTAAGCACTAGCAGTCTGCCTGGAATACAAGACAGACATCGCTGTTCAAACCACAATACATATACTGTATATCTTCTATAGCGGGGATGGGCTAACTCTAGTCCTCAAGAGCCACCAACAGGTCAGGTTTTAAGGGTGGCTGTCAGAATGACTGAGCCACCTGTGCTGAAGCGGGGATATCCCTAATACTTTGCCAGTTGATGGCCCTTGAGGACTGGAGTTGGCCACCCCTGTTCTATGGTACAAACAACTGAGGAAATATGAAGGATAAGACTTTTTGCAAAAAATGTAAACTCCCAGGCTGCATCAGTCATGTGGCAGCTGTTTTTGCCTGGTGTATTTAGTGCTTGCAGCAGGACACTACCTGCTATGTGCGGCCTTGTGGCCTTTTTATTTCCAGTAAGATGCACATTCCTTTTTTTATTTATTTATTTTTTCCCCCTACCATTTTTTTAAAGAGACTTTTTGCCCTGCTTTAGGCACTTTTTAAAAAATAAATTAAAAAAATGTTTAACTTGGTATAGAAATGCATAAGTAACATGGGTTACTTTAAGCATAACTTGCCAATGAAATGTTTGGTTGTGCAGACTTTATTGCTTTTGTTCTTGGTCAGATGATGAAGCAGCTGTATGAGCAGTGCAGTCTTGTCCATGCTGATCTGAGTGAATACAACATGCTCTGGCACGATGGGAAGGTAAATATGAAGTACAAACTTGATGTTTTTTTTTATTGTTGCTTTACAAAAAAAGTTCTCAAGCTATTCTATGGCTTGGATTTACCAGGTGACAACAAAATGCCTGCAGTGTCATGTAGCCGCTTCACCCCATGTGAAAAGCCCATAATGTCGTGCTGGGTATTTGTAAAGTAGCCCAGTTGAAAGTAAATGCCATCCTTAAGGGAAAAACCTCTTTGTTGTTGCAGGTCTGGCTTATCGATGTGAGTCAGTCTGTAGAACCTACTCATCCGCACGGACTAGAGTTCCTCTACAGAGACTGCAGGAATGTCTCCCAGGTACACAACTGTTCTGCATCTATTTAACCCAATCACTGTAATAAACATCCTATTAACTAATAATTAACTGTCTTTATTGATGCAATAAAAGTAATTACAGGGGAATATTCGTGATTGTCTCCACTAAAGGGTTAAAGTAATATATTATTGGTCTTAACCAGAAATGAATAAGTCGGGATGTTGTGGAACCTTCAGAGCCATCCAAGAGCTGTCACAACCTCACTAGTGGCGATGCAAATATAGCATGGATATTTTTTCTTCTTCTATAAAACAACCCCCATATGGTATGCTCATCCTCGTGTTTGATGTAGGTTACTGCACACTGAAATGATTTCTGGTAGTACAGTGATTTTGCTTAGACATAATATTAAAAGCAAAATTTGTGCTGTTAACCACTTTATTTTTATTTTTTTAAAGTTCTTCCAAAAAGCCGGTGTAACAGAGGCACTTAATGAACGAGAGCTTTTCAATGCGGTGTCTGGCTTGAATATCACCTCTGATAATCAAGTGGATTTCATGGCTGAGGTAAGGATAAAGTATACATAAAGCATATAAGGAAGTTAAACAAGTTTTGGTCTGTGCCACAGAAAACATGTGAGATGCACAAGAAAGAAACTTTATAAAATCAATCTCATTTGTCCACTTCCTTTAAGGGTACAGAACTGAAACTGGTTTCTAGCACATGAAAATGTGTTAAAAAGCCGTTGCACTGGTCTGTCCCCTGTGATATTCTTCACCGAGATGGAAATCTCAATACACTGTAAAATCTTAAGAATAATTTGCGTTTTATTTTTATTCAAGGGGCGGGGGGATGTAATATTGTACCAGACTTCGATGTTCGCTAGTGGGGGCTGCATGTTTGTTCAGTTTGTATCCAAAATGGAGATCTGTAGATTAAAATGGGTGTCACAGAAACATACAGCTGTCATAGACTGGCTTGAATTGTGGCATTGTAAACTTTGTGTAAACACAAAAATAAAGCACGCCTAAGCATTTAGTTCAAGTTTCTGTAAAACAGGTGGTTGTGTTTTTTTAATCACGGTATGCATATAGTCCTGCATGTAATTAAATAAGCAAATCTGCGTTTCCCACAATCGGTGCTTAATTGAGACTTTTCCCATGTGCTATAAAAATATCCTGCAACTATACTGCACCGTCTCCTAATCCCGTCTTCCTTTTCTGCCTGATTGATTAGATTGAAGCTTTGGAGAAAGTGAATGAAGATCACGTGCAGTGCCATGGGAAGAAGATTTCTGCATTTCACAAAGATGATGACGACGAAGGCCCTCCCATAATATATGATGAATAGCCCTGTTGGGATAAATGGGCTTTCAGTTTAAAAAAAGGAAAAAAACTGAGAAAAAAAAATGTTGCTACATTCTGACCGTGTGGATGCAGTGGTTAATGCCAGCTGCCAAATGCAGGTTGGAAGTGGTGAATCCGAAGACCAAACACCCTACAGAACAGTGTGTATTCTAGTAGAGGTGTTTGGCACATCCAGGCTCAGCCTGTTAACCAGCTGAGAGATTGAAATGGCACTATCTTTTTATCTGCCCCCAATGAAATATTGTGCATGATTTGTAATGAGTCTTTGCAGATTGTTTAACTCCTTCAGTGCTCCTCGTTGTCCTACTGGTCCAGCACCTAAGGGGTTGTGGTTCCTGCATAGTGGGTGATTAGGCCAAAAAATAAATCTGTAATATGACCTTTTTTGCTGTCAGGGGAGCTTATAAACAACTGAGCAGGCCCCTTTTACAGTTACTGGGTTAAGACCATCTAAAAATGGTCACTTAAAACTGCTTTGTTGGAAATCTAATTCTTACAATGCAGCCTAAAGATAGTATTAATTCAATTATTTGCTGGTAAGATGGTTTATGGAAAAAAAATATTTGAGTTGGTAGATTTCTTGGGTGGGTAACTACGCAAAGATGGATTCCTTTAGTGTGGTAACTTTGAAGTGGGAGGAAAAAAGCAACCGTGTCTTTGTACATGTAATTCAACGTTTGAATAAAAAAACATAGGCTTCATTTATGTGACTGCTAATTAACCAAACGTCTACATTTTAATGTAAAAATAAACAAAATATTGCAGGCTCTGCCAATAAGGGTTCTGGTATTGCTGTTACGGAATGGACTAGGATTTGTAATGCCTAAATCCTAGGGTACCCGCCACTCTGATTGTGAGCTGCCCCAGCTGTTGTAGTTAATATTCACTCGGTGGCCTGTCATATAATACTGAGGAACCCTAATTGTATTGTGAAATCCTGCAGCACCCCGACCCTCTGTAATAGCGCGTCTGAGATCAGATGCATTATAAGGAGCCCCAACCCTCTGTAATAGCGCGTCTGAGATGAGATGCATTAAAAGGAGCCCCAATCCTCTGTAATAGCGCGTCTGAGATGAGATGCATTAAAAGGAGCCCCAACCCTCTGTAATAGCGCGTCTGAGATCAGATGCATTTTAAATTCTTCAATATTTGGTACAATTTTCAAATTACCTGAAAATGGCAGGATGCCCGGGGAAACAAAGGGTTCATAGAAAACCCTGTTGAAAAACACTGCTGTAGCAGATGGCACATCATGTGTGTAGATCACGGGATGCATCAGTGAAAGAGCTTGATATACATGAATACTTTGCTCATTGTCTGGTAATACTGTTGTTGCTTTGTGAATTAAGCCCCATGAAAAGGGATATGACACTTCTTTAAAACTGATTGTGGTGACTTAAATGTGCATTTTATATAGTATAACTATTGAATTTATCAAATTGGGGAATACAGGGCAAAAATAAGTAGATTTAATTGGCTTTAAATGCTAATGTTGAAGTGACTTGCATGTGAAAGTTTGAAAATAAAGCATACGTTGATTCTGTTTCATTTGTTCCCCCTCTTTCTCATTGACATGTTGGCTGGGGTTCACCAAGCTCTGATACTGGGTATCATAATGTATAATATACCTGCATGACTTATCTAGTGCTACCTAATGTTCTGTAAAGCAAATTAGTCTTTGCGGTTGACATTCCATAGCCAGAAAAAAGGGGTGTACTAGGACATTCAAACCCTAGGGGTAGGAGGTTTTATTAAAGAACATTTGTGAAATCTGTTTAAAATTAACCTATGTGTTTCTTAAGAACTCCTCCATTTTCTGAAACTTGGGATTCTTTGCCTTATACCTGGAAGAGTGCTCATCACCACTGATTTTAGGATGGTCTCCTTTAAGTAATATGATCTACCATTTTACAAAGGCTTGGAAAAAGTTATGCTTTTCTCATCTGTGTAACCCTCACCACTTCTTAATTTTAATTACTCACTATTTCACACATCATTTGATGCCTTAAACCTAAGAAGTGATCCCATGTTACATTCAGTAGTTGTCCATAGGCTTGCCTAGACTAAGCTCACTAAACAAAACCTCTCTCTTTCCTCCTCTCTCTTCTCAATCCCCTCCCTGTGGAAATAGCAGCAGCTAGTTTATTCTACCAACAATGTAATGCATCTACACTACAGGTTACAAAAATAAGCCATTGTAGAAAGAGAAAATGGAGAGGGGAAATATTGGGGTTTTAGATGCCTGAATTATTGTATCTTAAAGGGGCAATCCCTCTTAGGAAGAAAAACAAGTGCAATATAAAGGAACAAAAAATAAAAACTTTAAGTTAACCATTTTTACAATGTCTTTGCTCCAGGCCCCTCTTCATCTGCTGCTGTTACTGCCAGGGTAATTGGTGCATGGGTTTGAAGAAAGGGGCTAGAGTGTTTAGAAATGTTACATGGATTTACCTGTAGAACAAGAGCTCCATCCGCTCTGCCGAATAGATAAATGGGATGCACTGGGGAAATAATAATGAATAAGAGACGAATAGATTTAGGTGTTGCAACCGAAGATGGAGCAAGACCTGAGAACCAAATTGTGTGCACTTGCCTGTTATCAATTAATTGTGGATCGCAAAATGAAGTATCAGACTATTCAGGGACAACTACCATAAGTAGCCTATTTTCAGATTTTCCCCTTTTGAAATAAATTGAGGGTATACAAAAAAATTTTTTTTTTAAATACTTTTAATATTACTGTACCTACTCTGATGTTCTAATACAGAGTAAGCTGTTTTGCTATTTTTTTACTGCCTGTGCCGTCTCCTTTTGGTTTCTTCATTATCTATTTGATAAGATATGGACACGTCCTGAATGTATCTAGTCTTGTAGAAGCGTACATTGATTATTATAAAGAATACCACATCAACCATTATATTACACACAGATACCAGCAAGGGAATGGGACGGGGACACAATGTCACCAGAGTTTTCCCAACACCTGAAAAATTGTTCAAGGCATTGAATTGGGGGGGGGGAAGTGAATACTTGGTAACTTTGTGATTTGCAGATGACGACGTTATTTTCGCCAGAAGACCGTTAGCTACAAATCCGAGAAGTTGCCGAAGGTGGGTCTCCATATGAATATCCGCAAGATCAAAGTGATGATCAACAATTGTTAACTCTACAAAGATTGAAATAAATCAATTAGAAGTTGAGGCCTATATACCTTCGTCAGCAAGTATCAAAAGAAGGGAATCTTTCAAATAGGATAATGTAGATGGAGCACATTAGGTAATCTTACAGGGGAACCTTCCACTGTGCCTAAAAAGCAGTGACCAGTGCATCCTGCCTGTGCTCATGTATGAATGTGATGAAACTTGGACACTGAATATAAACACAAGTCAGAAACATCAGACAACTCAAAGTAATGGCTGTATCGGTCTGAGAAAGGGCCCCATGCTGTGACACGTGACATGGATGTACCTGCTCCTATGATATAATAGAGTAAGCTGTTTTATTACACATGCTGTGCATCTCTGCTCAGGGGAACGATGAGGATTTAACACCAGGATTACACCCTGCAATGGATGTGTGGGTGCCGGGGTACCACAGCCAGGGCCGCCAACAGAAATCATGGGGCCCAGGACAAATGAAAGGAGCAGCCCCCCCCTCCTACCGCATAATTTTTTTTTTTTTAGCACACAACTTTTACTTCACTTTTTTCTTGTTAATAAAAAAAACATTACAATGCAATCTGTTTATTTTAATATTTTCGACAAAAGATACCCAATGCTACATCCTATGTGACAAAAGACTGGGGGGGGGGGGGCTTCAGAATGGGAATGGGGTGTTCCCTACCCGTCTTCTGGGTTAGGGGGGATTCTGATATCTCCTGTGTGAAGCTTGAGAGTCAGATCTGGAAGAAAGCAGTATAGGTTCTTTTGGTGTAGGTATAGGGAAAATAAAACAGAGTGGGTGAAAGAGAGACACTTGGGTGGGTGACTGGGTGACTCTTGGGTGACTATGACTGACTGGGTTGGTATCTATTCATTCACAGACACAAACACTCTCCCTCCCTCTCTCTGACTCTCCCTCTCTCAGACTCTCTCCCTCTCTGACTCTCCTTCTCTCCCTGACACACCCTCTCACTGAGACTGTCTCTCCCTCTCTGACACTCTGACACACTCTCTGACTCTCAGACACTGTCACTCTCTCTCCGACTCTCTCTCACACACACACACACTCACACACACGCAGACTCTGACACACACAGACACATACAGTACACGCAGACTCTCAGACACACAGACACACTCAGACACACATTCTCACTCAGACACTCTCACATACACACGGGGTAAATCGGAGCAGGGGGGGTGAATCAGAACGGGGGGAGGGGAATCGGAACGGGGGGAGGGGAATCGGAACGGGGGGAGGAGAATCGGAACGGAGTGGGTGAATCGGAACGGGAGGAATCGCAACGGGGGGAATCGGAACAGGGGAGGAATCGCAACGGGGGGGATCAGAGCAGGGGGGGAAATCGGAGCGGGGGGGAATCGGAGAAGGGGGGGGGGAAATCAGAGCAGGGGGGGGGAATCGGAAACGGGGGGGGGGAATCGGAAACGGGGGGGGGGGGAATCGGAAACGGGGGGGGGGAATCGGAGCGGGGGGGGGAAATCAGAGCAGGAGGGCAAGGGGGAAGCAAGAGAGGCATGGAGCATACTTACCACTTGCTCCATGCAAGAAGAGGCGGGCCTCACTTTGCAAGCTCGTGTAGAGCTTGCTGCGGGCCAAAAAAAAGTCCTGGCAGCGTGCCAACACGCGCCAGCCAATCAGGGGAGGGGGGAGGTTTTTTTTCTCCTTTGCAGAGGCGCGCGCTTCCTGGCGCATCGCGAGCGCTAAATCCTGTCACCCCATGGTGACCGGGCGATGGGATTTATCGAGGGGCACGGCCGCCGCGCAGGGGGCCCGGGCAGCCAGGCCCCCTGACTCACGGGGCCCGGGCGACACTACCCTCTGTCCCCCCGCTGTTGGCGGCCCTGGTCACGGCTATCATGTAATGGGCTTTGTCAAACAGAACATGATTGCCACTTGCAGAAAAGAAACAGCTGCCTTGGCGAAGGTCTTGCACTGGACTGAAATGTCGATGATGTAAAATAAACGTGTATTTTCTATTGTATTGGTACTACCCTTCTCCCTCAGCACTCGGGCACATGCGGGAGGGGTATTGCTGGGGATCCTGGTGCCGATAAGGGAAGGCGGACTGATGCAGGTAGGGTGATGGTGGGAGGAGGCCTGTGGTACGGATGGAAGGGGGACATGGTGCTGTCGGTGCGGGAGTGGCTCTTAGGCTACGTCCATAGAGGGGGGAGCCGCGCAGACGCTCCGCGATGAGCCCCCTCATCCTCAATGAGGATGTCTTTAGAGGGGGCTCCCGCGAGCATCCGCAGGCGTGCTGAGGCGCTGGGATTTTTAGCCGACAGCAGAACTGTTTCCAAGCGCGCTGTCGGCTGAAAACCTCCAATCACAGCGAAGTAGCGTCAACGTCACGGCGCCATGACGTTGGCGCGAGCTGTTGGCCCAGCGACGTCACTTCCCCGCTCCCCGATCGCGCACGCTGGCTCGCCTGCCAGTCCATGAAATCGCTCCTGACCGGGCAGGCAAGCCTCAGCGCGGAGGAACGCAGGCTGAGGCTCTATGGACGCAGCCATATAGTTGGCTGTGGATAGCCAGCTGTCCTATACTAGGGCCGCGCGCACGGCAGTGAGCATGGAGCCGGCCGACGGGGGAAGGTTGCGAAAAAGTACGTTTTTGCGCCGCTGTAATGTATGTATGCATGTGTGTATGCACAATGTTAATAAATAATTTATTCTTAAACAACGTGTCTTTTTTAATTTGAAAAATATATAATAAATGAATAACACACACCACACCGCCAACCTGCCGCTCCCGGCAGCACGGACCGTACGCACAAAAAGTTTGCGTCACGTGCGGGCGCGCACCTACTACTATAGAACAAGCTGTGCAATCCGCACGTGGCCACAGTGCTGTAGAGGGGCGCTTGGAGCGCTCCGCGGCCATGATTGATTCTGGCATAGGCGCTCCGCGGCCATGATTGATTCTGGCATAGGCGCTCCACGGCCATGATTGATTCTGGCATAGGCGCTCCACGGCCATGATTGATTCTGGCATAGGCGCTCCGCGGCCATGATTGATTCTGGCATCGGCCGACAAATGCGCCATGTCTATCAAGGGCACAGACCCGGATCCATTTGCCCATACACAAAATGGCCTCCACGCGTTCAGACTACAGTCACGTGTCAATCACAAGCCAGCATCACGTGTGTGACCAGTGGAGGGAAGCCGGAAGTACGGGAACACAACAGAGGCATTGCAGTGCCGGGCAATAAGCAGCGGAGCTGCAGGGAGCGCGCATCGTGCAGTGACGTGATAGGGAGGCGGCAGGGTTTGCAAGATAGAGAGGAGGGGGCGCAGGGTTTGCAAGATAGAGAGGAGGGGGCGCAGGGTTTGCAAGATAGAGAGGAGGGGGCGCAGGGTTTGCAAGATAGAGAGGAGGGGGCGCAGGGTTTGCAAGATAGAGAGGAGGGGGCTGCAGGGTCTGCAAGATAGAGAGGAGGGGGCGCAGAGTCTGCAAGATAGAGAGGAGGGGCGCAGGAACTGGGCAGGGGATTGAGTGGGTTGCAGGAAGGTATGCATGCATGTACTTGATTGGGGTGCAGGAGGGTGTGCATGCACTTGACTGGGGTGCAGGAGGGTGTGCATGTACTTGAGTGAGGTGCTGGCTCAGGGAGGCTGCAGACGCTGGACTATTTTGTGGACCCTCTGTTGCTGACCCCCTGCCAGTCTGGTGGATGTGCAGCCATGGATCTGGATTTTTACCTGGAGTTAAGTGACAGGCCTGTGCTCTTTGAGAAAGCCACCAATGTCAATAGTGTGTTCTTCGATGAGGCGAATAAACAGGTGAGACTGTAATGACAGGGCACTATTATTATTATATTGACAGATATATTATCATGATGCCCCCTATTCACACATTGCATGCTCTGATGTAGACACCACACGGGATTATTTTCATTCATCCAGGTGTGTGCCATGAGCAGAACTGGGCAGGTAACATACAGTGTATCGTCTAGTTAATGCAGCTAAACAATTCTTTTAGTGGGATGGTCTCCATGGAAAGCAAAAAATAACATGGAAGAAAAGCACATTTGTAATTAACTTGATTTGTTATTAAAAAATTGACACAATCAGTTTAATTACAAATGTCCATCTTTTACGGATACGCTTTGGTACCACGTTCCAGTGCATCCTGTTTATTTTTTTAACATGGACACCGTGCTTCTTGGAAATACATGTCCAAAAGAAATCATCCATTTAATTGGTTTCTTAAGATTTAAACATTCTGTAACATCTTGATTAGCACTCAAGGGGTTTGTGTGAAAAAAATGTGTGTGCTCTGTGTAAGAAACGAGTGTGATTTTATTTCCCCTGGGTTCTGTGCAATGGAATTCTCATTAGATATTCGTTGTTCTGCATGTTGACCAGTGGAGGGCAATATGATATATAGATATACATATATATCTATATATCTATACCTTGAACCCACAAATGGGCCACATATGACTAACAGCTGGTGAATACCGGAATTAGACATTTGGTCACGGCCATCTCGCCGCAACCATGTCTCCGCCGAGGGACTCTTCGCCGCAGCCGCTCCACCGCAGCATACTTGGCCAGCCGTTTTGCCAATAAGGCAAGTTATTTTACGGGGGTTTTGGCGGTTAGGGTAGGGGGGTGTTAATATTTTTAGGATAAGGGGTATTGGGTATGAGGGGTTTAAGGTTCTTTAGGATAAGGGGTAATGTTAGGGGCTTAAAATGGTGGTGGAGACATGCCCCGGCGGCGAGGTGAGTTGCTGCCGTTTTGCAGCGACCAAATGTCCTACACCTGGTGTATACTGTTCCACTCCTCCTTGCAATGGGAACTACTGATCTGCACAGGAGGAGGGGTTAGTATTCACCAGCAATTAAAGAGGCAGTCCAGGCGACACTTTTTTATGTTTGTTTTTTAAATAGGTTTGAAGCAGGGGGTCTCTGGGGCTGTACCATGTTGATTTTGAGCTCTGGGGACCCCCTGCTCCCTGAGATACCTCTGTAGGTGCTGTTGGTACGGGGATGGATTCACTATATGGTGATTTTAAACGTCCTGCAGGTCAATAGGAAGTTGCAACGTTGTCCCTTGTGTCTTCCTATTGGCCCACGTGACCGGGAGCCTTAAACCAGCAGAGAGATACCGGCAGCACCTACGGAGGGTTAGTATGTTAGGAAGCAGGGGGACCCCGGATCTAAAATCAACACAGTTCAGCTCTGGAGACGCCCTGCTTCAATCCTATAAAAAGCATAGTGTCGCCTGGAGTGCTCCAGGAAGCAGGTGGTGGAGCAGGGAGATGCTATAATCCACACCAGCAACATCTCCGCCACCCTTGGCACTCGGGAGAGCTGGGTGCTTGGGGGCCGTTGGTGAAGCCCACGAGAGCTGCCTGTTGCTCACCAATGACTTGGAAGTTTTGCTTATGATGATGGTCGTAGCTTTACAGGAACAGTACAAAGAGTGGAATGGTATTTTGCCTGTACAGTGTATGTACACATTTTCACAGTCTTACAACAAAGAGATTAGCGAAGGATCTGTGAGATGTCAAATACTTGGTCAGTGCTCCGTTTTTATAACCCATTAAACATTATTACCAATAATGCAGCTCCATACTGGGAGCGACAACCCGTGCAATGTACCGTTAAGGCTTTTTCTTTTTTATTATTATTATTATTATTTGGAGATCCTGGCTGCCTCCTACTTTTTATTTACAAACAACCTTTATATACTTTATATATCTCTTGTTGAATTAATTGATTTGAAACATACTCCTTTCTAAAAATGAAGCCCCCTTAAACTTGACTGGTTTGACCTTCTTGTAACCTGGCATGTTTGTTAGCAGTAACTTTGTTGGTGTTTTTTTTCAAGACACTGGAATAAACAGTTTATAAGGGGTAGGGGGAGTTGGTTAGAGGTTGATGGTAAGTGGAGCTTTCACATTTAAAAATTATAACTTTTTTTTTTTTTAAATAGAAATCAAATAATTTGAAAATTACAAGTCAGAGTGAACGTTGAGCTGGGTTTCATCATAAAACAGAGTTACAATTGAGAGTCCGTGCACTCGGTATGCTTTGTCATGTGATTCATGGTCACCACTTAGTAACCTAATCTAATAACGTGCAGAGAATCGCACTGCATGTCACGACATTCTTTCATGCTGAGGAGCATACTGTATAGATCAGGGATTCCCAGTCCTTCAGGACCACTAACAGTGCAGGTTTTACAGATACCCCTGCTAGAGCACAGGTGGTTCAGTCAAAACGATTGGCCCACCTGTGCTAATGAGGATAGCCATAAACCCTGCACTGTTAGCGGTCCTTGAGGACTGAAGTTGGGAACCTCTGGTATAGATCATTTTGGGCCTAGTATGTAGGTTAATTAGACAAGGAAATGATCATCCCTGAAATACTAGGAGAAAAGCAAATCGGTTTGGTTAAATAATTATCATTCATATAAGAGACGCAACCCGGGGTGTGTGGCATTTTTAGGCTGTTTCCAAACAACATATCTGTGTAATTGTTTTTTTCAGCATGAATTAATCACCCATAATGGGCTTTTTTGGGGAGGGGGAAGTTGCGTGTAAAGTTAATACGTTAAACAAATTCTGTGTTTGAACACTTTCGAGCCCCAGATTTTCCTACTGGACTTTCTACGAGTAGAATAACACAGAATTGAAAAAAAATATATATATTATAAGAGGATATGATCAGGCCCATAAATATTATATGGAGTGTAAATGCGGGGGTATCCAGTGATGGAAATTGAAATAAGATAACGCCTACCTCACTCTTAATCAGAGCACGCAGGAAAAGGAATAAATGGCGCCCAGTTGTCTTATATATTCTTGTACACCTGGTATAACCCCCCTAAAAATCCATCAACATCCTCTCTCACTGGATTGGGTAGATAACTGCTGCAGCACGGAGTCAGATGTACCTTGATCCCTCCTTTATCTTCAGGGCCTGATCGTTGTCCTCCGGTGTGCTGTCCGCGATGGTAGGTAAAGCAAAAATAGGAAAACCGCGACCCACCAATAAATTGAAGGACGACGACTTAATGTATAAAAAAGAGCTTTATTGGATCCTTGACCAGTAGACCGACATGAAAGTAGACCTCGACGGCGCAACTTGCGCGAAACACGTCCGTCTACTTGTCAAGGATCCAATAAAGCTCTTTTTTATACATGAAATCACCCTCCTTCAATTTGGTGGTACGTCGCAGTTTTCTTATTTTTGTTATTCTACTCGTATCCGTTTCCTATTGTGCTATCCTTTTTTATTTGTTTAACTAATAATGGTAATCTCAAGAGATTTAGGCGAAAATTGTCCAAAGCATTTAGTTACTATGGAGACATGATAAATACGATCTAGGATTTACTATGCTACCTCCCTCCCCTCCTCCTTCTCTGGGACTTATTCCTGGCATATGCGCCTAAATGAATCCTGGTCCTTACAGATCCCAAGTATAGGTGGTGCCAAAATGATGCAAATGTAATACCCGCACAAAAATGTTTTCCTAGAATTGTGATGGCACATACAGTATAACAAAGTTCGTTTCATAGGACACATGTAAGTTTAAAAAAAGCACATTAAGGGTCATTATTTTTTTTATTTTTTATATATAGCCAGTTATGTGAAGTTTTTTGTAAAAATATATATGTTTCGCTGGCTACCTTGGGCTTCTCTTTTTAAGAGTCACTGGATATTGATGGCCACTTGCTGGAATAGAGGTGATGATAACACAATCCTGCTCTCTTACTTTAAAAGGTATTTGCTGTGCGGTCTGGTGGAGCCACTGGAGTGATCGTCAAAGGACCAGAAGATAAAAATCCAATCTCGTTTAGGTGATGCCTCTTCTGTAACAGCACATTTTATATTGCTTGAGTTAAAGTTCATGTGATAGCTTAAATTCGACATGTTGCTCTGCATATGAATGAATGAAGTGTTTTCCAATCGGGGTAGCCTAGATAGAAGATGTACAAATGGGGCTAAGTGACAGGTGAGTTATATACATGGGGAGATACAGAAAGTAGCGTTAGTAACCCTGAATCAATTTCGCTGTGTGCTGTGTGTCTGTCAGTGTGTGGTGTGCCTCAGTGCAAGCAATTGATCGGATAGCTGGCATGACAGGTTATTTTGTTTTGTATGTTGTTTAATAGCAGTTTCTTCTCATTCCCTTAAGAATGGAGGACAAAGGAGAGGTGAAATGCATCAAATTTTCTCTGGGAAACCGGATTCTGGCGATGCAGAGGACTATTAAAACTGTGGTTAGTAATTTACACGCAATCCTGGAAAAACTGTTTTGTACGCATGTAGTTCTCATGTTACATGGAAGGGGTTTGTCTGTGCAAACTCTTGAACACAGTGACCTCACACACGAAAAGTGTGAGCGTAGAGGAAATTAAAATCATCCCATGTTTACAAAGTAACTTCAAAACATGTATTACATTCTTGCAGTGTTCAGATATTGATAAAAAGGGGCATTAATCAAGTACATTTTACCCCGTAAACATGTCACTGTAATTGCTACACTTTGCCCATTGCTATAAGATCTACTTGCCTGTGTAATCACCTCCTCATTTACTGAAAAAAAAGAACTTGCACTCACCGTTGGCATATGTCTTGTGCACTAGTGCTCAGATCACCTATAGAGCTCTGTCTGTCTGTCTGTCATCTGTGTAGCTGGACTCCATTTGCTTTTATTGCATATTACGTTTTGGAAATGTGTTACAGAAATCTAAGGGCTTAGACCTAATGTAGACATCTACTGCTCTCTAGCATAAAAATGGCAGCGCTTCAGGGCCCATGCCCCTTCATCAGGCTTTAATGCAAGTCTCTTTCTTTTCATTTTTACGTTTTAATATATATTAGTGCCGATCCAACCCATTGTTGTTCCTGTATAACTTCCTCCATGTGTTATGTAGTAAGTGACCCTAGAGAGAACTGTGTATTCATTACAACACACAGTTGAAGGTTTCAGTCTTTTATGAAATCCATCAAATGTCAAAAATATACAAGCTTTTCCTCTTTCTGAGCTGCCATACCTGAATAAGAAACCTGTGAGGTTGAAGTGCATACGCTTTGCAAACACATACAGGCATACCCCGCTTTAAGTACAGTCACTTTAAGTACACTCGCGAGTAAGTACATATCGCCCAATAGGCAAACGGCAGCTCACGCATGCGCCTGTCATCACGTCCTGAACAGCAATACCGGCTCCCTACCTGTACCAAAGCTGTGCGCAAGTGGGGAGACTATAGAGCCTGTTACAAATGCGTTATTTACATCAGTTATGCACGTATATGACGATTGCCGTACTGTACATGCATCGATAAGTGGGAAAAAGGGAGTGCTTCACTTTAAGTACATTTTCGCTTTACATACATGCTCCGGTCCCATTGCGTACGTTAATGCGGGGTATGCCTGTATATGGTTGAAATGAAAGATGACTTAATACCTGCATTTTTTTCTAATGTTGGTTACATAAAACACACCTTTATAACGCAAGTTATCCAGTCTTTTTTCCCCGAATGACTTGGATATTAATAATAATAATGTGGTTTTCCTTATACTGATATTGTGCCTGCCCTGTTTTCTTACATTATTGCCTATTTTGCTGAAGGTCACAGGGAGATCTCACATTCGGATACAAATGCCCGTGGCATTACCCCATAGCTACTCCTAAACATTAAGTTATGTTTTTATTTTGCAGGATTTTATGAACTTTATTCCAGATTTTCCACAGTTGGAATATTCACAGGAATGCAAGGTAGATATATAGTTATTGTATAGGTACCATACCACTTTTTTTTTTTTTTTTTTAAATCATTGACACATTCTGGCTCCACAGAAGTTATCAAACTCTGAAATTTATAGCTGGTGAAAAGTGACCTGAAAAACCATGAGGGAATGTCAGAAACTTTAGTGTAACTGCGAGCATTTACATGGGGAACAGATTGGTTCCAGATTCTGTAAGTGCATTAGTTTGTGAGTTAAGGAGATAATTGTGATCTTATCACAAGTCGTGACATTACAAAGATTTTGTGGAAATTGTCTTGAAACCAGGATTTCATAGTCAGTCAGGTTCTCCTAAAATATGTAGGATTGCTACCCACATTAAAAGACGAGAGATCCAAATCTTGGGGCATAACTCAATATGTTGTCATGAGTTTTCTGCCCATAGCAGTTTCAATAAATGTTATTTATTTATAAATGTGCTGTTTATTTTAATTGAACAACTACACTTGCTTAGACAAGTAAAAGAACCCCTCTAAACAAGCACTCATAAAGTGGTGTATGCAATGTACTAAGATAAAATAACCTTTATTGGTATATATATGGGCAGTGGTTGACAAATCACCAAAAAATCTACTCGCCACACAAAAAAATCTACTCGCCACCTAGTACCAAATGTGTGCTGCTTGGGCCAATATTTACTCGCCCGGGGGTTAAATCCACTCGCCCGGGGCGAGCAAATGTATAGGTTTGTCGAACACTGTATATGGGTATAACAAGTGATAGGTTAACACACAACACAATTAATAAAAAGTATTAGACTACCTCCCAGTCATAAAAATATACTGGTGGAGGTAGTGGACGAAGGAACTAGAGGTAGCTGGTACCTAAAGAAAATATATTAAGATCCAAATACAAACGGTGCCTCAGTGTGGTAAGTATACATGGAAAGGTGTGGTGTCTGTCTGAGATATATCAGACAATCACACACCTGTCAAACCACTCCTGATAGGGTTGTCACTTATGGAGAGTACAACAATATGCTGTAGGTAGAGTGCACATTATTACCAATAAGTAAATTGTGCACCAAACTGATGTGCTATATACAGCCTAGTTAGGTGGGTACTAGATGTAGGTGGTACTCAAATTAAGGGTATTAATAGTCTGAGGTGACACAACTGAAATGAAATAGTCCTTCAAGGCAACGCAGGATAAAATAAAAAGTTACCAAAAAGTGGGCTACTGTGTAGCTGGGGTAGTGAGACTGTAAAGTGGGAACCTCGGACTCATTGTATAACTAATTTCACACAAGGTCTCCATCTAGGCAGACTGACAATAATATATATACGTGTCAGAATGCCAAAGCCTGATATGAGAGCAGGAAAGAAATATAAATAGGTAATAGACTGCTGCTCGGCTCCTCTGTGGGGGCAGCGGTGGCAAAATAGGGAAGCAATCTGATACGTGAGTGTATGTTATGTAACAGGTTATAGTGTAAAGGACCTTACAGATAGCATACAGATGCCTAGTACAGGTCACCGGGTATACGCGACCTGCGTGTGTAATGTGGAGTCAGTGGTTATGCCATGCAGCTACTCGGTAGTATTATAGTCAAATTAGAATGATACCTGGGTAGTTGCTATATATGGTAAATCAATAACGGCTCCAATAGAACCTGCAAAGCTCCACAAAATAGTGTACAGATGTCAGGTACAGGTCACTAGGTGTATGCGACCTGTGTGTGCAGTAAGGAGTCAGTGATTATGCCCTGCAGCCACTCGGTAGTGTAGCAGTCAAAATAGAATGATACCTGGGTGGCTGCCTTGTAGCTAAAACCCTATCTAGTAACGTGTGATGACGTCACAGTGGGCGTTCCTCTGTGACGTCATCACACGTGACGGCGCGGCGGCATCCAGCATCGGCCTCTAGGCAGCCTCCCTCGGTGTTTTCAGTGAGGAGGTCTGCCGCTTTACTAGAAAGGGTTTTAGCTTATCCCACCCGGCAGTTTAGTGTTCTGTGGTGTTCATGAATACACCACGCCGGGTGGAGCTCTGCAGGCGCTGATCTATTGGAGCCGTGATTGATTTACCCTACACAGCAGCCACCCAGGTATCATTCTAATTTGACTATAATACTACCGAGTAGCTGCATGGCATAACCACTGACTCCACATTACACACACAGGTAGCGTATACCCGGTGACCTGTACTAGGCATCTGTATGCTATTTGTAAGGTCCTTTACACTATAACCTGTTACATAACATACACTCACGGATCAGATAGCTTCCCTATTTTGCCACCGCTGCCCCCACAGAGGAGCCGAGCAGCAGTCTATTACCTATTTATATTTCTTTCCTGCTCTCATATCAGGCTTTGGCATTCTGACACGTATATACAGTGGTTGACAAATCACCAAAAAATCTACTCGCCACACAAATCTACTCGCCACCTAGTACCACACGTGTGCTGCTTGGGCCAATAGGAGCTCGCCACGATGTTAAATCCACTCGCCCGGGGCGAGCAAATGTATAGGTTTGTCGAACACTGCGTATATATATTATTGTCAGTCTGCCTAGATGGAGACCTTGTGTGAAATTAGTTATACAATGAGTCCAAGGTTCCCACTTGACAGTCTCACTACCCCAGCTACACAGTAGCCCACTTTTGGTAACTTTTTATTTTATCCTGCGTTGCCTTGAAGGACTATTTCATTTCATTTGTGTCACCTCAGACTATTAATACCCTTAATTTTGAGTACCACCTACATCTAGTACCCACCTAACTAGGCTGTATATAGCACATCAGTTTGGTGCACAATTTACTTATTGGTAATAATGTGCACCCTACCTACAGCATATTGTTGTACTCTCCATAAGTGACAACCCTATCAGGAGTGGTTTGAAAGGTGTGTGATTGTCTGATATACAGGCATACCCCGCTTTAAGGACACTCACTTTAAGTACACTCGCGAGTAAGTACATTTCGTTCAATAGGCAAACGCCAGCTCACGCATGCGCCTGTCAGCACGTCCTGAACAGCAATACCGGCTCCCTACCTGTACCGAAGCTGTGAGCAAGCGGGGAGACTATAGAGCCTGTTACACATGCATTATTTACATCAGTTATGCACGTATATGACGATTGCAGTACAGTACAAGCATCGATAAGTGGGAAAAAGGGAGTGCTTCACTTTAAGTACATTTTCACTTTACATACATGCTCCGGTCCCATTGCGTACGTTAATGCGGGGTATGCCTGTATCTCAGACAGACACCACACCTTTCCATGTATACTTACCACACTGAGGCACCGTTTGTATTTGGATCTTAATATATTTTCTTTAGGTGCCAGCTACCTCTAGTTCCTTCGTCCACTACCTCCACAAGTATATTTTTATGACTGGGAGGTAGTCTGTTTAATACTTTTTATTAATTGTGTTGTGTGTTAACCTATCACTTGTTATACCCATATATATATATATATACCAATAAAGGTTATTTTATCTTAGTACATTGCATACACCACTTTGAGTGCTTGTTTATAGGGGTTCTTTTACTTGTCTAGGCAAGTGTAGTTGTTCGCTTCATGTCCCCTGCACCCCTGGCACCATTCTACAGACTGTAGCTAGAGCTTACCTCCTCCCTTTCCCCCATTCCCCCATTGTTTATTTTAATTGAAACAAAGTTATTGTGTGTATGCTACTGTCCTGAATTCACATCACTAACTTCGTCACTTAATAATTGCACTTGTTCTTGCCCAAGACCAGAAATGCCAGGATTTTGGGGTTCTGCTGGACCAGTTCTATAGAGATCATCTTTATAACAGATCAAGGAATTGAATTTTATCAGGTAACATGCTTCTGGGTATGGCCGCTTTTCCCCCTTGCTTTATGATGTATAACGTTTCAGTTATTCTGTGGTTTGTTGCAGAGATGCATTGTACCCTGGTGCATTTCAGTCCCCAACAGCATATAAAAGCATATCGGCACAAAAAGCAATGAATGTTGTCATTGCTTGGTTTTGCTGATGTAATATACAAGTGTCCCTTCCTTTGCTGTCCATTCCAGGTATTGCCCGAGAAGAGGACTTTGAAACTCTTGAAGAGCCAGAGTATCAATGTGAACTGGTACATGTATTGCCCAGAGACCTCGGTCATCCTGCTGTCTACCGCCAACCTCTGCAATGTGCTGCAGCCTTTTCATTTCCGGGTGAGCTCCATTCTTGCTCTCCTTTCTCATCATAGATTGGCTGAAACAGTCTCCCCATTTTTATTTGTGAAAATAGCTCTCAGGTTTTTATTTATTTACTTGATATCATGTGCTTCCGATGAGATAATTATCGCCATACTATTATAACGTTCATAACAAAAATACAATGACATATCTAGAGTTGCAGGGGTCCCAAACAAAAATGTGCCGGTGTCTGTAGCCTCACGTTTTATGTCTACACAAAATGATGCAGTTTTAAGCTTGCGGCAGTAATGATTGTTCTCTGTTAAGTTAATACTACATTTTTAATAGCGTGGCTGCCCCCAAAAAAGATGCCATGGTAAACTAAATAAAATAATACTTGTTTGAGTCCCTTGAACCCAGGTTTCTGTATTTTTATATCTTCATGCCCCTTTCCAGTCCTGAAATATTGAGCCCTGGAAAGCCGTAATCCAGGAATGCGAAATGGTCAATGTACCCGCAGAATGATAAATGCCTTTTTGAATGGCAGGAACGTTGGAATTAGGAGGGTGAGGGGGAAGACTGCGTCTTGTTAGAAACGGGGCTCTAAGGGCAATTGGTAGATGTTATTACTTAAAAGTTGTCCTTTTTTTTTTAACCTGTTTTTAATTTTTTTTCACGACAGGGGGGAACGATGTCAAAGCTGGCAAAGTTCGAAATAGAGTTACCAGCTGCCACAGCCAAATCGTTAAAAATATCTGAAAGAGACATAGCAATGGCGACAATGTAAGTGCCCCCAAGGCTAAAATTAAATTAAAAAAAAAGCTTTGTTAAATAAATAAAAAATAAAAAAATCAGAACCTGGAGTTGAACCTCTTTATTTATATATTTGTATCTCCTGGGACACGTACTTTTTATTTGCTGGTGTTGCTGATGCATTCTGGGAAACCAATATGGCTTGCACCCTCTCATCCATGGGCATATAGGAAGATGCAATGTCATCAGAGCACGACATTGCAGCTTCCTATTGGGTGACACTGGCAGCCATCTTCGATTTGACTTTAATTTCGCCAGCACATAATAAGGTAAATATTTTGGGAACTCGGTTTAACTCCGGGGGAGCCCTCAGATCCCATTGTGTTAAGAAATACGTTCCACAGTGGGTTAAAGCTGCTTTATATAGTGTAGCGAGTGAATGAAATGTGTTGGTGATCTCCTATGTGCTGCGTGGGGGTTTCTGCTTTATCTAGTAAGCATCTGAATGTAAGAAACAGAGGAACCTATTCCTTCAAATGTATTGCATTCTCTTCTTATTTTTCTTCCAAATTAAGGTTTTCCTTTTTTTGTTTAGGTTTTGCTCGTGATTTTTCTTATTCTTTCCTGCTCTCTCTTATATTGTCTTTCTATTGTGAGCCATACAGACTCGTCAAGTTAATAGGACAGTAAGGGGTCTTCCAGCCCCCAAAGGTGTCATATAGCAGAAGACTGCTTAGTAAATAAATATCGGCCTACAGTATGTGATGTCATGCTCCCTGTTTAATGATGCAATCGCCTTACTCCTTTTTTTTTTTTTTTTTTTTTTTTTACAATTGAATCATTAAAAAAAAAAACATGCACTTAAATATTCAGTTTTTTTCATTCTCCTCAGGAATCTTTACGATCACAAGAACATCTAACACACTCCATTAGATATCCTTAGAATGCTACAGCAAAGCAAACATGTCTAAATCTCCGGCACAGAGAATGACATGGCTTGTAAACGGCAACAACATCAAATACATTAAAAACAAATTCATGAATGTCCAAGACTGCACCTTTTTAATAATGCACGTGAGCTTGGATCTGTAAAAGGATACAAAGGGATCTTGCTGTAGCAGTACTCCAAGTGGGTCATTTAAATACAGTCCGAAGCGGTGCTACCGACTTATCAGCTGAACTCCCATTTAGTCAAAGGGACTTTTTGGCCTCTTTGGACTATATTGCTTTACCCCCTAAGTAATGTAACGTGTGCTATAATGTACTAAATATACACGTCTTCGTGTGCAATCATTCTACGGAGCAAATATACCGTGTTTAACCTCTGTTTCACATGCTGCAAAGCCATCTTCTATGAGCCTGTGAAGATTTCAGCTTCATTTAATGAACAGCGTATTGAGAAGAGGCTACAGCTTTTATTAATCTTTGCAAATGTAGCTTATATTCTGGCACAAATATTATGGTTTTGGGAAGTTTGTGTGAAATAATTGTGACTGTCATTAGCCAGACAGGTAGACGTGGAAACCAGTAAGTATCTGGTAGGAACACACTTCAGTGTGGGCTGAAATAAAAACTTGCCTAATTTTTACCAGGACACAAATTAGAAACTTTAGAAGCGCAATTCTATCTTTGGAAAGAAAAATAATTTCTGGGTATAGAACTCTTTTTTTTTTTTTTTAAGTGTAATAGGATCCTATTCCGTGAGCTCTGAAGAAGCCAATCACACAGCGATCAGCTGAATTTAAGTCCATGGTATCGCGGTGCAATCGGTCGCTTCAGGATTTATTAAACGACCCCCTAGAGATAACAGTGTAGGAAGAGTGTTGGAAGGGATGCACTTTTTTTTTTATATCCTTTGAAATGATTAGTAAAGTGGTATTGTATCAGCGGACTCTGTTTAACAGGCTGGATAGGCCAGAATTAAAATGGAAATGAAATAAATACTATGTATGTATGTGAAACATTCACATATTGAGTTCTTCGTACTGGATTTCATGCAGTCCTCGGCAGTATGTTAATATTATCCTCTGCTGCCCCATGGCAATGTTGTGTAGCTCTTCTTTTTGTTTTGTTGCTTTGGGATAACCTGGTCATTCTCTCTTGTTCTATGTTCCTTAGATATGATCAGCTTTATGTTTTATTTCTGAGGCATCATTCCAAAGTCTCCAACAGTGCGGGAGCAGAGGTCGTCTTGTATCATTTACCCAAGTAAGTGCAATGTTCTATACCGCCATGTCAAGTGCTAATATAATAATAGGAATGTATCTGACTGTGAATATATACATATATTCACAGTATATATATATTCACATAAACATTCCACCATCAATCTAACATTTCTCACTCAAACCTGCCTACCTCTGCTTTTCTCCCCTTTTTGTTAGAGATTATTAAAGACACTGTATATTTATATGTATATGTGTGTGTCTCTCTCTCTGTCTCTCTCTGTCTCTCTCTGTCTCTCTCTGTCTCTCTCTGTCTCTCTCTGTCTCTCTCTGTCTCTCTCTGTCTCTCTCTGTCCTCTGTCCCTAGGGGCAATCACATTGGACCTTTGGCCCGTCACTCCGCCTCAGGCCAATGAGATGGCTCCCTTGGCCCGCCCGCCCCCGCACACCTCTCATTGGCCTGTGACGGGCCAAAGGTCCAACACACACACACACACACTCTGTGCCTCCCGCTGCCTCAAATCCCTGCGCCTCCGCCCTCCCTTCCCGCATTGCCTCCAAGCTCACACCCCGGCCGCTACAGTCAGCGGGGGAGCGGCCGCACGGGAGCGAGCGCCCGGGACACAGCAGGGGAGCGGACAGCCGGCCGGGGGAGCGGCCACAACACGCTGCCTCCCGCCTCAGATCCGCGAGTGGCCGGACGGGTGAGGGAGCGAGCGGGTGGTAAATAATAATACCTATTACGGATTTATATCCCGGGCAACGCCGCGTGTGTGTGTGTGTCTTTTTAATAATCTATAAATAACAAAAGGGGGGAAAAGCAGAAGTAGGCAGGTTTGAGTGAGAAATGTTAGATTGATGGTGGAATGTTTATCAAACACAGGCTTTTAGGATCTCTTGGGTCGTTATTACCAAGCGGCCTCTGATTTTCTCTACCCTATGGGGTGAAGTTAGGGCTGTCTGCATGGTTACATAAGGCTAAGTAGTTTTAATTGGCTCTACACTGGATTAACAACTGCGTACACCAGGAGGGGCTGTGTTGGTTTAAAATGCAGCTGCTCAGCAAACTGTCTGTGCACCTGTTTACCCTTCATTAGCCCATGTGTACATACTTTCCTATGTGTGAAATAAAGTGAAATGGTTATGGGGATCTGGAGGAATTTTGAGTAACATATAGTGATATCTATCTCTATCGTAGGTATGGTAAGGCAATCCTTTTGGATCAATAGCAAAGTGAATATGTCAAGGAGTAGTATATCCAATAGATGGGGGACCAGGACACCTGCATTAGTGCAATAACTATTAAATGTAGATCGACGTTTCGGTCCCCAAAGGACTGAAACGATGAGAAAGGTCCCATTGGGGTCTAACATCTATATGTAATAGTGATTGCACTAATGTGGTGGTCCTTCCTGCAATTGTATGTATACACACACGTCCTTGATCTGTACGTGACGTTTTTCTCTATGCTGTTGGTATTTTAACAGGGAAGGCTACTGTAAGAAGACGCACATCTTGAAACTAAACAGAACGGGAAAATTTGCTCTTAATGTTGTAGATAATCTGGTAGTTGTTCATCATCAGGATACAGAGGTGAATGTAGTTTGTTGATTTATTTTTTTATTTGGTTTTAGGTAGAAAAATCTCAATGCACATTTCGAGCTATATTATTTTCTTCTTCCTCTTTCAGACGTCTGTCATTTTTGACATCCGGTTACGGGGGGAGTTTGATGGCACAGTTACCCTGCACCAGCCAGTGCTTCCTGCTCGCTCTATACACCCGTACCAGATTCCTGTGGCAGGTAGCTGACAGCCTATCGGTCACTGAGCTATGACCATTAAAGCAAAGGCACCAGCAAAATACTTTTTAGTTACTGGCTCTGGGGGGGGGGGGGGGGGGGGGGGGGGGAGGGGGGTAAAAATATGGGAACTGGATCAGATAGAGTCCCCTCACTAACACCAAGAAGAGTACAGTGGGACTAACTGGTAAAATGGACGATATACGCACATGGTACTTCTAAACCTTTTTAAGTTGCCCACTTCTAGAATGTGATCACAAAAAGATATTTTCATTTCTTACCAGTATAGGCTGATTCTTCCCCCCCCCCCCCCCCCCATGTCATTTGAAATGAAATGGGGTATTACAGCATGACACCCTTTTTACCTGTTTCCCATCAGTCATTGTAAACTCTTCTCTCCCCCCCCCCGAAAGAAAACTCCATATGATTTTGACTCTAGTTTCTTTTATAACCAGTTAGAAGTAATCCTCTTTTCTTGCTCAATGCAGTGTATAAATGTACCCGTTATTACGGTCTGACATTCAAATAACATTGGATGGATAAAGTAAAGAGTGGCTTTAAAAGTTCTTTCCAGTTGTCGCACCATCAAGCTAACTATTCTTTGTAGGAGTGCCCAGTGATAATGGCACCGCCCTTATGAAGTGGGAAATCAAAGATTTAAACCCACTGCCAAATCATTGACTTTAAACATGTCCCTTTTACTTCTCTGTTTCTCAGGCATCGTATAATAGGTGATGGGTTCTTTTGAGGATCAGAAGTGAATTCATTGTTGTGTGTGAATTCCATGTGCATCATCATGTAGATTGTGAACACTGCGTGAAAAAATATTCTTGCTTACATTTCTCCACATAGACTGTCATTTATCTTTCCCTTTGCAGGTCCTTCAGCTGTGGTCGGCCTGCCTCCTTTGCCCTGCAAACTCTGTATACTTTCTATTGTGTTTCGGGGGGGGGGGAGGGGGGGAGAGGGAGGAGGAGGTGGAAGTGGAAGTGGCCCTGGGTAAGGGGTTAAATCATTTGGCATGTACATGGTAAAGTGACTTTATTGGCATTCTAGCTATATTGTTGGGTTAGAGACCTGATCTGGAAACTAAATTAAACTTATCTTACTACTATATCATTTCACTTGATATATCCATTTCCTGTAGACATCACGGTTGGACTTTACACTCTATATAACCGAACATTGAAGCACCAAGGCAAAACTTATGAATATTGCCTCTTGAGTAGTTGTAGTGTCTCTTGTGTTGCGTAACCACTTAGTTATTCTCAACCTTTTAAGAACATTGGAACCAATTTTAGAAAGGCCTCCGAATCTTACTATACATAGCAATAGTATAATTTTATACATGGTTTGTTTTTCAATTTATTCGATCAAGTTGCCTCCTTTTGTAGCATATATTAATTGATGTAAAACAATCATGTAATAGGGTTTTATAATATTTTTAGATTATTTTATTAAATGCATTTAACATCTAATAAAAAAAAGAATAATGGTTTCTTGGAACTCCTTGTTGACCTCTTGATGTACCCAAGAGTTCTATGGAACATCGGTTGAGATAACATGACACCAGGATGCAAGTGGATCTTTCCATAAAATATGTATTCAGATGTTGAACAGCGGCAGCACTATGCAACATTTTCTTTAACAAACAGATTCCTCATCTTGGATTGTCTTTCAGCCAGATATAATAATCAGCGCTAGTGAAGGTAAGCCAAACACAAGCTACATTTCAGTATATTGCACTGGCATTTAGTTTTGCTATCTGGAGATATTAACCATGTTCAAAATGGCCTAGCACAAATAGAATGCAGGGTCTTTCTTACCAATGTTTATAAGATGTGTTGTATTACTTGCTTCTTATGTGTATATGTGAAGTGTTCTCCCACCAGTAGCTCTGCTTATAACCTAATTTAGATTGGCTCCCGATTTGGTATTCTATAGTACAGCAGGAAAGCTATCAAATCAGGGCTTTAGAAATGCTGACATTTACATATTTATTTGTGTACTTCCATTTGGATTGAGAAAATAGACCCGTTTTGCCATAAAACATGACAGGAGATCTGTATGGGATGTGTTTTGAAGCTTCATGTACAAATACCTCTGAATTCTGGTGCTTTAAAATCCAGACCTTGAAATACTTTTGACTCGTAGAACAGCTGTGGCTGAAATTTGGTGCCCATCCATTTTTTAATTGCTGTTTCCAGATTTGGTGGAAGTTGGAGCAGTGCAGTTTGATAGATATTGTAGATGTGAGATGTGAGCTAGTTTGGCTACAACACTACGCGTTTGTCTCTTGCACACAGGGTACCTGTGGTATATACGGATCAAACTTCAGCCAATAGTTCATTTGCTTCCAGACAAAGGAAAACTAATGGATTTCCTTCTTCAGCGCAGAGACTGCAAATTGGTTATTTTATCCGTGTGTTCGCAAAGTAAGTTCAGACCGCATTTCTCAGCTCTGACCGTTCCGTGTCAGAGGGGACCTGCCCTTTATTGGGCTCTCCGATCGCCCTGCTGCTTGTAACCCCTTCAATGCTGGGTTAGCCTGGAACATTTTCCCCATATATACTTTTCATAATGACGTGTCATATTTTTGTTCTCCCTAGTGTTAACTGAAACAGAGAGAGCGTCGCTACCGGTCATTGCTACAGTCTTTGACAAACTCAACAGTGAATATAAAAAGTACTTGAATGCTGAGCACAGCTACACAGTGGTAAGTCGTGCACTAAATGCTGAGTTAGGGGACTGTTTGATTGTTAGTTCATTTGTTTAGCTTCGCATCCCTATTAAAATGAGAAATGCTGCCTTATGACTGTGCTCGTTAGCTGACAAGGAATTTGTGTTAATGTCCTTCGTGGTGCAGGCTGTGGAGACCAGTCAGGGCAGAAGCAACCCCCTCCTGAAACGACCAGTGCGTAGCCAGGCTGTCATAGACCAGTCGGATATGTACACTCTTGTTCTGTCTGTCTTCACTGAAAAGAAGGTGAGTGAACCGAAGCTGTCTTTCTAGGAAAATGATTGCAATGAATGAGTCGACTGTTTATATATAAAAGGCTAAGGATGTCTACAACTCGTTATGTCACGTGCCAGATATATATCCTGCCAGGTACAACACATAGGGGCAGACTTGTCACACAGACAATATAAAAGGCTAACAATGTCTGCAACAACCAGAATGCCTCTGCAAGGAGGGAAGGAGATGTCAAGGGGGGGTGGGACAGCAAGGAGGGGGGAATGGAGAGCAGTGTGCACATGTGGCAGGAGAAGTGCAAAGGGAGGAGGAGAGACAGCAAGGTGAGTAGGAGGACAACAGAAACCGCAAGGAGAGGAGGAGACGGATGAAATGAGGAGAGGGAGCAGACACGGTAAGGCAGTGAGTGCAAAGAGGAGCAGGGCATGATGGAGGAGAGTAAGGTCGCACTTATAGTCCTGGCGACTACGCCATCCGTCGCCGTTGTAGCAGCGTTTTTTACCTATATTGTAGGAGACGAGATGACTTCCGGGGGGCGTGGCCGTGGCTGAACCGCTCACGTGCCTGCTGTCGTCACAATTTTTTTTTCTTTTAATTGACTTCAGGGATTTCAGTCGCGCCATTGCCGTAGCCAGGACTATAAGCGCGGGCTAAGGCGGGGAACAGGTGATAAGAGACAGCAAGGCATTAAAGGGAGGGATGAAAACGAAGCGTAATGTTTAATAACCTTTAAGATCTGCTAGATGGGCATATGTTACGCCGGGTACAGCTAGTTTATTTATAAAAAATGTTTTATCAGGAAATTACACATTTGAGTTCTCACGTTTTCAAGTATGTCCTGGGCACAGAGTCATAGTGACAATAGATGGTTACATTAAATTAATAGAGGTTATACAATCAATTTACAGACATTTCATGGACAGTTAGATAATTAATAATTGTTCTTGTATAGCGCTGCTAGTTTTTACGTAGCGCTTTAGAGACATTTTGCAGGCAGATAATATATGATTATGAGCGTATGTATCACAGACAAGATTCAAATTGTTAGAAACTGTACTTGGAAAGAGGAGAATGACAGATTAGTCTCATTCACAGCAAGACAAGGAACACATTGCAGACAGGATGGGGTTTCCACTTATTTTCTGAAAAGGTAGAGAATAGTTAACTAGTGAATATAGCTCATTAAATCTTGCTGGGCCTCATATCATGAAATAACATTTACATGTACATTTTGTTGGGGGCATTGAAAAATCCTGATGGTGGATAATGCCTGCTTTAAAAAGTCAGGGAAGCCCAAAATGTAGTTATGTTTTGGGAGGTTGACTCGCAAAGTAACGCTTTGCAATATGGGAGTGAATGGGCTGACCGACAGTTTGCAGTAAAGAGTTGAGGTTTTGCAGTGACTCTTAAAATACTTTGTATTTCTTACAATTGGAACATGTTCTGTGCCAGATGCCTGCAATGGGATTGTCACTGTTGGTTGGCTTCATTTTCTGCAGTCTGTTTAAAGCTAAGGGTTAAGTCTCCCAGACTCCCCAACGATAGAAATGTAAGTACCTCCAGGAATTTGGGGGTCTTCTTGGAGAATGTGGGTGTGCACCTGAATGCCACCAGGTTGGAGGAGCGACATTTGAAGTGTTGGGGATTACAGTTTGAAAGTGGCTGCTGAATTGAAATCGTAACGCTTTTGTTGTCCCTTTCTAGGAGGCCCCACACAGGTTTATCATAGCTGTTCTGATGGAATATATCCGTTCTCTGAACCAGTTTCAGATACCAGTGCAGGTAATAAGCACACTTTGTTCACACCTTGCAAAATGGCATCTAAATCTTTTTATATTTCTATATATTTAGTGGTTTTTTTTATACAACCACAACTGTTGATTGAAATTTGACTGAAATAACTCTGCAAAATACTAAGTATATAGAGAAGTTTTCTTTATTTCCTAACACAATGAAATAAAAGGTAGTTAGTCCTATAAATGATGTTGCATAAAAGTACATTTACAATCTGTATATTTTCTATATTAAAAAACAAAAGATTTTCAGTCTGTTGAAAGTCTAGAGCAAGTATGTTTCCCATCACTACAAATTCATTATCACTTTTTTTGTATGTTTAGTTTTGCTAGAATTTAAGAGCGAGCCAAATGTAAAGTTTTAGAGGTCACTAAACCTGCTCACTATGTTTACAAACTAAGCGTAAAAACTATTTAAGAACATTTATAGGTGTTTAGTTTGAACTCGCTAAACATGTGACGACCTCTGGTTCATTTTGCTCCTAGGAGCGCATTCTTTTCTCCGTCAAGAAGGCTGCTTGTGTTGGGCCATTGGAAACATTAGAAATGACTAAAAGTCTCGAATTTTCTTTTTTATGAACACCTTACAGACACGCACACTACTCAAACACCACTTGTTTACTATATTGTTACGTCAGTCCATATGCAAACAAGAGCTACAGAGAAGTTTCAATTTGGTCCAGCCACAGGTATGAATCCGTGCGAAAGATGGTAGGAAAATCAGGTGGTCTAAACAGCTGCGGTCTTGAAATAAGCAGTCGTCTGTCTACAATATGTGTTAATGTCTCTGCTTTCCATTGCAGCATTACCTCTATGAACTGGTCATCAAAACCCTTGTGCAGCACAACCTGTTCTACATGCTGCATCAGTTCCTGCAGTATCATGTCCTCAGCGACTCCAAACCGCTGGTATGTTTACGTCTCCCAGCCCAGAGCACATTCACGTGTCAGTCCATCGGCTCGAGTGGCCCTTCTTTGTTTCAGATGCTTCATTTTGATGAGCAGGCAGTGTTTTGGCTACCTTCCAGCGGTATTCCCCAAACAGGCCATTGACTTACCTAAAACAGTCTGCTTGAAATGACAGTGTTTACAGTGCCGGGATGTTTGAGGCCCATCTTCCCATACAATAAAACGGGTGTGCAGCAATTTAAGGCAGGGTTGAATGTGACTACACACCTAGAACCATGTAAAGCTCTAATAAAACAAAGTATGATAATTAACCCTCATATTTACATTGTTTGAGGCGTGGAGGTTACAATTAATAAGCTTCAGTCACGGCACACAATCCCTATGTGTTGTGTATAGTCAAGACGATGATAGAATGAGAATTACACCACACAAGCACTTTCCTAGTTCTGACCTTTTGTACCCACTATCTGTTTGATGCCCAATTTTATTTCCCTCTTTTCCTTATTGTTGTAAATATCATATTTTGCCTTTAAATGTCACATTTATTAGTTGGTGCTTTGCTATGCAGCACTGGTCATTTAACACCTGGATTTTCCCACTCCTGGGGGTGCAGTATTAGCTGATCACTCATGTTCAGTGTTCGACAAACCTATACATTTGCTCGCCCCGGGCGAGTGGATTTAACCCCCGGGCGAGTAAATATTGGCCCAAGCAGCACACGTTTGGTACTAGGTGGCGAGTAGATTTTTTGGTGATTTGTCAACCACTGCTCATGTTGATCCAACAATCAGCATGACTACGTGCAGAGTTCTGCTTGAACACTGGCCTAGATCAGTTGTTTCCAAACCTTCCTTCAGAGGGACAAACCAGATTTTGGGACTAACCTATCTATTGGTACACCGGTTAATACACCGGCTTGCAATGAATAAATGGTTGGTTCAGGGTCCCAGCAGAGTTGAGAACTACTAATATGGTGATAAGCACCTGGATGTGTCTTGGTCTGCAGCTTTAAGACATCTATATATCCTCTTTAATGTATTATGTAACAAGCATTTTTTGTTTCTATAGCAACCATTTACAAAGTCATATCCCCATCCTCTTCTGAAACAGGCTCTAGCATACCCATGTTTGAGCCCTGCCCTCTCTCTAGCAGTGCACCAGTTGTATCTAGTAACTGCCTGGTCACATGATCTTCCCCACAGAACTTTGCATCTTTGGCCCTCTTCTGCTGCACTGACAGCCATTTAGTGATCCCCCGAGCCGAATCTTCCTCGATCGATCGGCAACTTAGCTGATTACTTATCAGTGTGGATTGTATTGATGCACATATTTAAAAGACAAAGCAGCAGTCCAAGCTGCCAGTTATTTATTTAAGACTCACTGCCAATAGTACATTGCTCCTTACATGATTGCAAGGGGAAACAAAGTTCGTCATTTTAAGCAGCATCCAATTTCCGCCTCCTTGGAAACAACAACAATTAGCAATGTACTGACTAAATATTCTTAAAATAGCAATAAGGCATCCCACAATAGGGTATCTGAATTCAGCGAGTTGTGTTAGAAACTGCTGTGAATCTCTCCTGCAGCAAAGTTTGTATATTTCATATTGGTAGGATGTGAATAATTTCCCACATGTTGGTTTTCTTGCAGGCCTGCCTTTTGTTGTCCCTAGAGAGCATATATGCCCCTGCGCATCAGCTTTCTCTTGACATGTTAAAGGTAAGAACTAAATATACAGGAAAGCGTTACAACATATGTAAATTGTAATGGCAGCAGTTCTGAGGTGCAATACGTTTAGTGATTCTCAACAAGGGGGTTTGCAAACCCCAAAGTGTCTCAATGGGCAGTGTTCGACAAACCTATACATCTGCACGCCCCGGGTGAGTGGATTTAACATTGTGCCGAGCTCCTATTGGCCCAAGCAGCACACGTGTGGTACTAGGTGGCGAGTAGATTATTTTGTTCGGCGAGTAGATTTTTTGGTGATTTGTCGACCACTGTCAATGGGGTTTGCCAAAGAAATGGCATGGCAGATCTCAGGCAGAATAATGGGTTCCTTAGCCTGGGTAGAGACTGCACCCGTAGTAAGGCCCTAAACTGCACCATAGGGTGGAGTGGGTGTAGCTGATTACAGCAGGAGCTTCCAAAGCTGCTCCCCACAATGCTTTGCATCCACAGTGGCAAGGCCTTGTGGTGTGTGACTTTGGATGCTCTGGCAGTAATTGACGGCTGTACCACTCGTGCTAAAGGTGCAGTATGGGGCCTTAAGCATGTGTACCCCCTTCCCCTATGAGCTTAGTACACTACTGCCTGGGATAAGCAAGCTGTTTTGTACACAAGACTATGTAATGGGTTTCCTGAATATTTTAGGGGTGCACAAAGGTTAACCACAGCTTTAGGATGCTGGTTAATACTTGAATTATACATGTTCTACTGTAGATAGAATGCAGCCGGTAAAATTCAGAAATATGTGAATACTTCTTAAAGCTGTGCTGCTTTGGTTTTACATAAGTGGTCTGCCAGAGTTGAGCTGTTGTGACCTTCCCCTCCAAAGATGGACTTAACTATACCTTTAAAATCTTGTTTGGGAGAAACCATATTACCACTGGGGTCAGCCTGACACTGGTGGCCAACTTAAAGCCGTGACAATTGAGGTGACATTGCAGCTTTTGATAATCTGAACGCAACAGCCATCATTGTTTATCCTTGCAAACATTGGCAAAAGTTAAATCATCTCAGCCATGGGGGAGTCTGAAACGTGGCTTTAGGTGGCCCCCAATCACACATAAATGCTGAAGTGATTTGCAAGGAGTTTAAGTAGTTCTTGGAAAATTCACAATGGTAACTGTTGAATCCCCTCCCCCTTCAAGACGTCTCTAAATCTAATATGTATATAAGGGAAAGAAACTAAACTAAAAAAAAAAAAATTAACGCCAAGATGGGCTGTGGTTTTACGCTTTCCCTACGGTACCAGAACGGTGTAAAGTTAGGGGCATGTAAGTGAAGAGGAAGTCAGGGCACACACATGAGAATGTTCTGCGCGCAAGGAATAGCTCGTTATATACTGCGCGCGCGTGCGTGCCTGTGCGAAGACGTGCGCACATGCCGCACACTGTGTAAATAAGTTTTGAAATAAATACTTTAATTTTTTAATAACATTGTACACACACGTGGTGTTGCAAATTCTTTATTTTCTCCATCTTCCCCCGTCGGCCGGTGCCGTGCGTGCGGCACCAATATAGAATGGCTAACTAACCCCCGCCAACTAAAATTGTCGCACATGCGTAGCATAGAACCAGCAGTATAGAAATACAGGCATATGTAATACTTCTGTTCTTCCCTAGTATATATGCCTTAGGGCCTTTGGCTAATTGGAAGTTTTTGTACATATGTCTGGACAAAGGAGCTGTATTGATCTTTTATAATCTCTTGGCCTCCTCAGAGGCTTTCCACAGCCAATGATGAGATTGTGGAGGTTTTGTTATCCAAGCACCAAGTCCTGGCCGCCCTGAGGTTTGTGCGAGGCATTGGCGGACACGACAATGCCTCGGCTCGCAAGTTTCTGGATGCTGCAAAGCTGACTTCTGATGACATGCTTTTTTATACCATCTTCCGCTTTTTTGAACAAAGAAACCAGCGCCTGCGAGGAAGTCCTATTTTCACACCAGGTAAGTAACACAGACGACCTTCATACATTGTGTACAGGGGACAACTATTTCCAAATGTTACCAATGTTGTGGGCCAAACATAACATTCCCTTAATGCTGCGGTTTTTAAATAAATTGTAAAAAAAATAACTTTGCCTCATCAGGACTTGACATTCGCGAATGTCGCATTCTAAAGAGTGCAGCTTATTTCTCAATCATGTAGTTGGGCTTTTCTTCTGGAACAAAACACTTTCCAGTCAGTTATGAAACACAGCAAGGTTTATGCTGTTCCTAAAGAATCAGTACATAGATTGAGGAAATTTAGGCTGCTAATAATCATGCCTTGGTAGCTATTAATATTTGCCTCAAAACATTGAAATTAAATACATTGTGTGCACACAAACAGAATCTGAAATGTAGCAATTATGTCTGACTTCAGTCAGCAATACAGCTACTGCCGACCCGATACGCCAAGTGTCCTTACACAGGGGCTTCCAGCCGGAATCATGTTACCCCATGTGGTGAAGTAACCACATTTTGCCATCGCATTAAATGGAACAAAAAAATAAATTACAATTACCAAAAGTTGTATTTTATTTATCAATAGTTTTAAATTAAAAACATTACATACTGTATGTCACCTAGTTATTTTGAATGAGCTGGGTTGCAAACTGTGCCGGTTGCCTGATGCTTGTGCTCTGTGCGTTACAGGAGAACACTGTGAGGAACACGTCACTTTCTTCAAACAGGTGTTTGGGGAACAAGCGCTGATGAAGCTGCCAGCTTTCTGACTGACATACCTGCCGCTCTACATCCAAAACTGTATAAAGTTTATTTATTACATTAATAAAGTCCATGCAGCTTCCGCTTTGAATTACAAAAAAGTGTTGGCTCCTTTTTCTTTACAAAAGTTAATGTTTTAGCAAATTAATTACTAAAATATATTATCTGCATATGTGAATATACCCTCTAGTCAATAAAGCTGCTCAAACTTGCATTGATTTGGCATTTATAAAATACCCACCACAAATCTGGTATCCCCCATAAATTAATGTGAATGGAAATAAATGAAAAATTTTTTTTTTTAGTACAAACCTTTTTCCTACCAAAAATGTAACTTCTATATATACAAAAAATAATGTTTTTGTTGCTAACACTGTTTTCTGGAAGAATCAGAGTAAACGTTTCCTGCGTGCCAGCGGCAGAGCGTGTTTTGCAGTGTTGTGCCACTCCAGTATCCATGTCCCGTAGTCTGGAGATTTTTTTTAGTGGTTAATAAGTCTCTCTCGCTCTGTGCCTCTGTATCTTGCTAGTGCAGCCTGAACCTTGGCTTTATTCACTGCTGGCCCTGAGCGGAAGAAAGAAAAATGTTTGAACAATTTTTTTACTTACAGTGGGTTTTACGGAGTACGAGGAGAATGTTAAACCACTAACCAACTCTGAATAACAAGTTTATTTAGAGGTTTTGAAAGTGCTGCACATTTTAGTTTGTATTTATTGTACGAAAGATTAAAAGGGGTACAGGAAAATCAAAAGGGGAACAGGGGAGTTTTGTACATAGTTACATCAAGACTGTTTTAAAAATATATATTTTTTACAATTACTTGGGTGTCAGTAAAAAAAAAAAATGACATTGGTTTGTAAATATGGTGGGGGGGTTTGATTTTCTCTATCTACTTCCTTGTGATGTCACTGTGTTCAGTAAGTGCTTGTATAGCCAAAGTCCTCCTATGGCCCCCCCCCCCCCCTCCATCTCATACCCATCCTAGCTGTGTCTCCCTGATGACAGGGTGAGGGTGTGATTTACAGTGGAGCCTAATAAAATGCAATTTGCAAATAAATACGATTGTTCCTTCATATCACTGCATGCAGATGTTATCCTACCTGCTTCCCCTGTTCATCTTAGTACTCACCCATGTAACTAAGAAGGACCGGTAGAAATATTAAACCGTGGGTAGCCCCAAGAAGCACCATCGCTAGATACATCCTGAAGTAGAAGATCTTGAATATCTGAGACTTGGAAAAACCCAATACAACAATGCCCGTAAACTTGGTCAGTGTGATCCCACTGAAAACCTATTGGAAGGAGACGATGATCAGAACCAGAGAGACATGCAGCTGTGCGATTCATTACACAAGGGTGACTAACTAACCTAGGGGTGCCTCCCCTAGTGTACTACAAAGCATCCACGTTAAAAGATACTGTTTCCCTTCAATATGGCACTTCTACTGGTCCAACAGTAACACCAAAATAAATGGTAGACAAAGTATTAGGAGGGCAAGTGCATTCACTTAATACTGTAATGTTAGTTTGTACTTCACCTTTCCAAAAAGGTAATGGGCTACCTAAGCTACGAGCACAGATCTCCTATAGTTAAAAATTTGCTAGGAATACATGAAAGTATGCTGACAGAAATCCATAATATAAAAGGTTATACAGATGTCAGAGGGCTATGGACATGGACAAAAGACCTAGTCCCCATCTTAATGAGAATTCAGTGTGCCTAAACGTGGGAGCTGCACAGTAAGTGTTGTAAGGTTAAGTGCAGCGTTAGAACTAGAACTCAAGCTCACATTGCTCATATAAAAAGGTCAGTAACAAACAGACTTACCGAGCTGCCCATATGCGCTAATGCATCTTCTGCACGCTGCACCCGGTTGCCCTTTGTGCTGACTGTAAACGCTCTGGTCACATGGCTGCAAAACTCCACAGAGATGCCACAGGTCTGCCAGGGAAAGAGCGTATTCAATATGATGCCAGTGAGAGCCGTAGCTGGTAGGATCAGCATGTGAGAGGGATGTGCCCTCCCCCCCTCACAGTATGTTTTCCCAATGTCAGAACCATATTTTCATTTCTCCAAGTTATCTTTTAATGTTACAATAATCTTGTAGATCGTAATGTTAACCTCTAGTGCACCGGATCCGTTGGCAATGCATGAAGTGGTCAAATGAGATTTGTACTAGGTTTAGAGTGTTTCAATTGGCCATTTCTATATTTCCCCGAGGAAGACATTTCCTTTTCCGCTTCATCCACTATTACAAGTCACCTGCAGTCCAGTTTACTCTTTATTGCACAAGGATCAGCACAGCAGTAACTATATGATAAATGTGGCAGCCTGGGAGTGGGGAAAGCTAGGCAGGTTAATATTATGGGGCTATCTTAGCTATTTGACAAAAGGTGTAATGAGTAAACACTAAGAATTACTGTAGTTTCTGGTGCAGATTAATAGATGGCAAAAAATTGTCCAAAAATTTGCCAAATTTAAGGTGGCGTAAGTAAAAGGCAGAAAGTGACGCACAGAGGGGCACAGTTTAAATCATAATCTGCATGATGTAACTCCTAAAAGTCCCCAAATTATAAGCAAACATGGTATGGGGCAAAAAGTGAAAAGTGCTTGATACATTAATGCATATAGAGGTGCAAGATTAAAATGACACGATTGTGTCCTTGATAGAGCGAGCATAGTGACAGTCTAATCATTATTCTCTCATACGTTGCCAATTTGTGTTGGCTGCCATATTATTTGAATACAATAAAGAGACACAGTATCTCCATCACTATCTTTCATTTTGCTTTCACACACACTATTCCTTTCTTTTAAGATCTCTACTATGTATTTTGGTAGTGTGTACTACACATTTTGGGAGAAGCTCGAGTTATTTACATTCCAATATTGTATCCATATATCCAGTGCCCACTCCAAAGAAAAATATTTGTTTATAGCTCTTGTACTGGGAATAGGTCATAGCACTAGTTGTGGTTTATATATTTGTTTTTCTAATGTTATTTTCTTTGCAGTCCGATTTTAAATATATATTTAATAAAAAGTACATTTTGATAGTCTAGAGGTATTTCTCAGAGTGACTACATACATACACACATTTGTTCTGCTGTATGATTATAGTGGTGGGCGGTAATACACTAGGAAGACCTCCCAGTTGAGAAAAGGATTAAAAAATAATAATCTAGCAGTTCACACATTGCACCTCGAAACTCACCATAACTAAATTGACAAGGGAAACTGCATTTAAACTGATGCCCCAAAGCCACATCACTCCAAACATGTTGACGAGGATCATGGCAATAGTGACGCACATTAGAACCGCAGACACAAACTCAAAGCCCAGTAGGATCACCGTCACAAAGAATATCGCTGCCAGCGACAGGCAGAGGTTGAAGGTGGTGTCGCTCACGATGGTTAAATATTGCTCGTAAAACACATAGAACACGCTGTGAAAAGGAGAAGAGAAAGAAATCATCTGTATGGGACCAGAAACGCTTCCGTTATACAGGCCAAAAGTCTTAAAAACACCCAAGGATGCTAAATGTTTTGTACAAGGGTGTGAAAAGCCCTGAAATTCATTTCCTGAAGTCTACGCCATTCGGGTTTTTTTATACACCCGTGTTATACGTCCTCTCTTTATCAAAGCAGAAAGCCCTAATCTGCCTCTGACAAACTGTGGCCACAGCGTCCCGTGTTGCTGCAGGTGGATACAGTACCTGTAAGGAAATACACTGTAGTTTTTCTCCTGGGTGTTCATGTTTTCTGTAATGTTGTCTGCTAAGGCGCGAGCTTTCCTCATGGCTTCGATAAAGTCTGAAGAGGTTTTCAGGACTGTGTGGTAAGTCATAAAGTAGGTCGCCCCCACGTCGCTGTTGTTGTTGAGGAGATCCACTGCAGAGCTGTATGCTGCATGCCCACTAACAACAACAAATATATCAGTATGAACAAAACAAAAAACAAAAAAAAGGGATTTTTAACACAGGTGGACAAAGAGAAAGTGGTGGAGGAAATGGTCTTGATAGCAACCAATGTCCCAAACTGTACTACTGAAAATACAATGCCTGGTACTGGCACAATAGCAACAAGCATCAACTAGAACAGGCGCCATCTGCCTGGCTGGAGGTGGCCAATGGAAGGCAGAGGCAGCTTCTCCCAGGGAAAGGAGGTTACACCTCAGTACTCACTTTTACATAAAGGGTTCTTAGGTTTATTAATCTTGCAATGCTGTTAAAGTGTTTTCTGCAGTGTCATTTTAAACCGTAACATGCATATGGCTCCAAATGATGCAACAAAGCTATCCAAACACCTCATTTTAGTCTATTAAACCAAGCGCTGCTGTTACTCCACTTTGGCCTTAAATGAAACAGCTTCTTAAACTAGCCCCAGCCCTTTGGATTCATTGAACAAAATGATGTGTGCTGCTTCTCAGTAGCTCGCTGTCCACCTATTACTATTATTCAGGGAAGAAACGTCCTTTTCCTAATGTGTTCATGTGATCGTATCTGTACTCGGTAATCTGGTCTAACATTTTTATGCTTACCCCTTTCCACATTTTGGGTTAGGATTATCAGAAAGAAACATGGGTAGGAATTTCATAAAATCTTCTCCTACTGGCTTCCGCTTTCCTTCTGGTGTGTAAGGACGGCATCGCGTGCAGGAGGGGTTGACGACTAGACAGAAGCACAGGTGGAGAAAAGGGGATTATTATATGGACATTTACACTTTGCTGGTGGAAGGGTTTTCAGAGTTGAGGTAAAATCATTCAAGTTCATTGTTTCCCAGAAATGTGGAATGAACCAGGAAAACACAGAATGGGATCTCCAACGCGTCTCTCTGCATTTAGATGGAACCAGGAAAACACAGAATGGGATCTCCAACGAGTCTCTGCATTTAGATGGAACCAGGAAAACACAGAATGGGATCTCCAACGCGTCTCTGCATTTGGATGGAACCAGGAAAACACAGAATGGGATCTCCAACGCGTCTCTCTGCATTTAGATGGAACCAGGAAAACACAGAATGGGATCTCCAACGCGTCTCTCTGCATTTAGATGGAACCAGGAAAACACAGAATGGGATCTCCAACGCGTCTCTCTGCATTTAGATGGAACCAGGAAAACACAGAATGGGATCTCCAACGCGTCTTTCTGCATTTAGGTGGAACCAGGAAAACACAGAATGGGATCTCCAACGCGTCTCTGCATTTAGATGGAACCAGGAAAACACAGAATGGGATCTCCAACGCGTCTCTCTGCATTTAGATGGAACCAGGAAAACACAGAATGGGATCTCCAACGCGTCTCTCTGCATTTAGATGGAACCAGGAAAACACAGAATGGGATCTCCAACGCGTCTTTCTGCATTTAGGTGGAACCAGGAAAACACAGAATGGGATCTCCAACGCGTCTCTGCATTTAGATGGAACCAGGAAAACACAGAATGGGATCTCCAACGCGTCTTTCTGCATTTAGGTGGAACCAGGAAAACACAGAATGGGATCTCCAACGTGTCCCTCTGCATTTAGGTGGAACCAGGAAAACACAGAATGGGATCTCCAACGCGTCTCTCTGCATTTAGATGGAACCAGGAAAACACAGAATGGGATCTCCAACGCGTCTTTCTGCATTTAGATGGAACCAGGAAAACACAGAATGGGATCTCCAACGCGTCTCTCTGCATTCAGATGGAACCAGGAAAACACAGAATGGGATCTCCAACGCGTCTTTCTGCATTTAGATGGAACCAGGAAAACACAGTATGGGATCTCCAACGCGTCTCTCTGCATTTAGATGGAACCAGGAAAACACAGAATGGGATCTCCAACGCGTCTCTCTGCATTTAGATGGAACCAGGAAAACACAGAATAGGATCTCCAACGCGTCTCTCTGCATTTAGGTGGAACCAGGAAAACACAGAATGGGATCTCCAACGCGTCTTTCTGCATTTAGATGGAACCAGGAAAACACAGAATGGGATCTCCAACGCGTCTTTCTGCATTTAGATGGAACCAGGAAAACACAGAATGGGATCTCCAACGCGTCTCTCTGCATTTAGATGGAACCAGGAAAACACATAATGGGATCTCCAACGCGTCTCTCTGCATTTAGATGGAACCAGGAAAACACAGAATGGGATCTCCAACGCGTCTCTCTGCATTTAGATGGAACCAGGAAAACACAGAATGGGATCTCCAACGCGTCTTTCTGCATTTAGATGGAACCAGGAAAACACAGAATGGGATCTCCAACGCGTCTTTCTGCATTTAGATGGAACCAGGAAAACACAGAATGGGATCTCCAACGTGTCCCTCTGCATTTAGATGGAACCAGGAAAACACAGAATGGGATCTCCAACGCGTCTCTCTGCATTTAGATGGAACCAGGAAAACACAGAATGGGATCTCCAACGCGTCTCTCTGCATTTAGATGGAACCAGGAAAACACAGAATGGGATCTCCAACGCGTCTTTCTGCATTTAGATGGAACCAGGAAAACACAGAATGGGATCTCCAACGCGTCTTTCTGCATTTAGATGGAACCAGGAAAACACAGAATGGGATCTCCAACGCGTCTCTCTGCATTTAGATGGAACCAGGAAAACACAGAATGGGATCTCCAACGCGTCTCTCTGCATTTAGATGGAACCAGGAAAACACAGAATGGGATCTCCAACGCGTCTCTCTGCATTCAGATGGAACCAGGAAAACACAGAATGGGATCTCCAACGCGTCTTTCTGCATTTAGATGGAACCAGGAAAACACAGAATGGGATCTCCAACGCGTCTTTCTGCATTTAGGTGGAACCAGGAAAACACAGAATGGGATCTCCAACGCGTCTCTCTGCATTTAGATGGAACCAGGAAAACACAGAATGGGATCTCCAACGCGTCTTTCTGCATTTAGGTGGAACCAGGAAAACACAGAATGGGATCTCCAACGTGTCCCTCTGCATTTAGGTGGAACCAGGAAAACACAGAATGGGATCTCCAACGCGTCTCTCTGCATTTAGATGGAACCAGGAAAACACAGAATGGGATCTCCAACGCGTCTTTCTGCATTTAGATGGAACCAGGAAAACACAGAATGGGATCTCCAACGCGTCTCTCTGCATTTAGATGGAACCAGGAAAACACAGAATGGGATCTCCAACGCGTCTCTCTGCATTTAGATGGAACCAGGAAAACACAGAATGGGATCTCCAACGCGTCTCTCTGCATTCAGATGGAACCAGGAAAACACAGAATGGGATCTCCAACGCGTCTTTCTGCATTTAGATGGAACCAGGAAAACACAGAATGGGATCTCCAACGCGTCTTTCTGCATTTAGGTGGAACCAGGAAAACACAGAATGGGATCTCCAACGCGTCTCTCTGCATTTAGATGGAACCAGGAAAACACAGAATGGGATCTCCAACGCGTCTTTCTGCATTTAGGTGGAACCAGGAAAACACAGAATGGGATCTCCAACGTGTCCCTCTGCATTTAGGTGGAACCAGGAAAACACAGAATGGGATCTCCAACGCGTCTCTCTGCATTTAGATGGAACCAGGAAAACACAGAATGGGATCTCCAACGCGTCTTTCTGCATTTAGATGGAACCAGGAAAACACAGAATGGGATCTCCAACGCGTCTCTCTGCATTTAGATGGAACCAGGAAAACACAGAATGGGATCTCCAACGCGTCTTTCTGCATTTAGATAGAATGGGGGAACAGGATGGGAACCCATATATGCACACACACAAACATATTTACTTATATACACGCACAGACAAATGTATGCACATCAATATAAAGAAAAGTATTTACAGTACTTTTATAGAACTAGTAAAGGCGGTTTATGTTGCACAAATTTTCATGTTTGCCACAGATGTGATAAAAAAAACAAAAAAAACAAACCGATGTGATAAAAGCAGAATAGGGGATTTTAAAGCCACGTTTGAATACAGTTTAGATGGCCAAGTTAATTGAGGTTACCCGAAGCGTTGCAGAACTGTTCTGTGGTGTTATATACTCTGCAGCACGTAGACTGAGGCTTCACCCAATCAAAGTAGTCATCAATCCATGAGGAAGGGGAATAACCTATCCTTGTACTGAAGCCAGAGAAAAGCATAGCGTTAGTAAAAGGCAAACGTTTTATACAGCAACGTTAGGACTACTTAAAAAGGATTTCCTAAGTAACGAAAAAATGTGTGTGTGTACGTGCGTACGCACGCACGCTCAACCCTGTCCTCTCTCTAGCAGTGCACCAATTGTACCTAGTGACTGCCTGGTCACATGATCTTCCCCACAGAACTTTCCATCTTTGGTCCTCTTCTGCTGCACTGACAGCCATTTAATGAACCCCCGAGCCGAATCATCGCCGATCACAGGAGAATGGATCGACCAGCATCTTCGCTAATTACTTGTGTGAATTGTATTGAAGGGGGGGGGGGGGGGGAGGAAATGGCAGCTTGTTAAAAGAAGGGGGGGGGGGGAGGAAATGGCAGCTTGGACTGCTGCTTTAAGGTCATATTTACAACAAGGAATGACAACACAGCCCAACAATATTACTCTATACTGTGCAAAGCGTTGCTGGCCCATGAGCACTGTATTGTAATATTCACTGTGGCAGCATCAGGGAGAAGGAGTGGCTCAGCGAGTAAAGGCATGGACTGTAAACAATGACACCGAGTTTGAATAAGGGTTAAATTCCTGGTGTGAGCTCCTTGTCACCTTGGGCAAATCACTATATCTGCCTGTGCCTCAGGCACCAAAGGCCAACTGTAAGCTCATCTGGGCAGGGATGGGGTCTGAAAAAATGCCTGTGTGCTGCATCCCGCCACTATACTGTAACTGTATAGTGCACGGTAACGCAGCACATAAGAATTCAATCCGATTGGAAGAAAAGCGCTATATGAAATAGTTCTCATTATTATACTGAAGAGCATGTTCTACTCACTAGTTGTCCAGTTCTGCTGCATTGTAGATCTGCTGCACCAGTGAATTGTTATTACAACCCGCTCCACCGCACACCATGGCCTGTCCTTCGCTTGAAGTATAGTTGTGTCCTTCTTCAACCACGAAATACACAGGGGGACCAGTGTGCAGGTATTTACTGAGAGAATCAAAATAGCGCAGCACATAGGAGTCCTAGAACATATTGGACATACAGACGTGAGACGGACATACAGTTTCTCAGTCGCTCCTCATTCAGTTAAGCCGAGCCCAGAAACAGAGAGGTCATGAATGCCGTCAATACTGCACCGACACACTTTATTCGAGCAAATACCCAGTATGTACCTGGCAGATACCTGGAATGCGCCGCTCCTCACCTCTGACAAGCCCCGTTGCATTTGCCTTCCCAGCCTGGGTTCATGCCTGGCTGACGGGCGGCTGATCTGTTAAATGATAATGATTAGGATTTAATAGGCTGCAATGCTTCGCGTGTCTACCAGATGGCATAAATTCATGAATTGTAATGCAGTATATATATATATACTGTGCAGTATTGCAGCCAGCGGGAATAAAATGCTTCAATCCCTGCCTGGAAAATACCTCAATGCACTCGGGCAGAAAACAGTCACAAACCTCAATACACCCGGGTATACCCGAATTCGTGGGACTAGCCGAGCTCGAATAAAGTGTGTCGCCAGTGTAGGTGTGTATCATAGGCTGGTGGGAGATAATGCAGGTGAATGGCGTATGCAAAGGCAAAGTGGAGAAGAGTATTTGTGGTGCTGAGGAAATTTCATCCGCACCAAATTACAGCTCCATTCAACAAATTACCATGCACGTTCAATTTGTCTGGTAATATAACCGCTCAGTTACTCGTGATCGTGTTAAAAAAAGCATAGTTATGGCCCTGCTTGATGCGCTGTAAAACAGGTGCCGTACACGCTTAGACCAGGGGTGCGCACGAGATTTTCATGGGGGTGAGCGGGCGGTTGCAGAGGCCCTGCGCTCTTCTCCAGGCATTTAATGCTGGGGGATCGCGTGAGGCCTCTGCAACTCTCAATTTACCGGGACTCAGAAGCGTGGAGACGTGTCGCCATGGCAATGCGGCGTCAAATGACACCGCGGGACCATGGGACGTGACGCGATGCCATGGCAGCGCGTCATCAGTCACGGCGTGACATCACAGGACCCTGCAGCATCATTTGATGCCGGAAAACAAGGTAGGAGGGGCGCGAGCACCAGGGGGAACAGACAGGGCGGGCGCAGCGCCAATAGTTTACGCACCCATGGCTTAGACAACAGAAAAATTAAAATGTACTCAGTACTGTTACTGCAACACCCAATACCCAACACCCAACACCCAATACCCAACACCAACACCCAACACCCAACACCAACACCCAACACCCAACACGATAACAGTAGAAAGTAAATGTGAAATATGACTGTACATTTCCTACCAGCTACTGTAGTGTGTCTCCTGCTTAGGGAAAATGAATCCCCCCAAAAAGCTACGGTGCCATATAATAATTGGCACTATTACAGACCCCATTAAACAACCACCTGGCCCCTCTTGCCACTTGCACAGGAAGCTGCATCATGGGGCCGGTCTCTTGTGCTGATTACTGTAATTCCAGTTTAGACCTTGAGATCGTTAGCTTCAGAGGATTAACTCACATCAGGCATGGACAGCGACTGGTCCAAACCAATCTCCACTTTGTTGATGACCGCAATACTGAAGGATAGGATTCCCACAAACACCGCTACCTGGGAATCACAGGGTAACAGAGTTAACGTTGCAAAGGCGGAAGGCACCACTGTAGAGGGGGATAATGAACTGGAGCTGCGTCTAAAGGATTTTTTTTCATATTATTTAATATTCACTATTTCACGTTAACCCCTTACCGGACCTCTCTAGGAAAAAAAAAGGGTTGGCTATACAGTGGTAATGTGCAACGGAGTAACAACAAAATGAAAGCACCAAGCCATTTAATATATTCTTAACTAATTATAACATTGTTTCACAATAAAATGTGTTTTGTTGTTTAAAAAAATAAATAAAGTTCTAACTGTATATTAACAAATAGCACGACACTGCATACTGCAAACTGGGGAGCGATACTAATGTAGAAATGAATGATGCAGCACTAACAAAAGTGCTGGTGATGGGGCTTTTGGAGATAGAAAGTGTAATATCACAATGGAAACAGAAATATTACAGACCCGGGAAATCCACATTTATAGCATTATCTCTCCAAAATAGAGGGTTTAAAATAAGTGGGGCTGCTCATTTGCAAACCAAGCCATACAAATATCCAGAATCTGATGTGCAACAAGCTCTTGACAAATAAAACGAGGTAAACAGGTTTGCCAAGTACACTGCAAAAGCCACTGCAGCATTCAGAAAGTCATACCAAACCTTTTCCAATAGTACAAATAGCAGCAGATCAATGACTTGCATTGCAATTCTACAAGCGGTCAGAAGAGGGCGATCTCTAGTACTATAAACTCACCACTACAGGTCTTATCCAATCCTTCATCAGAAGTGGGGCGTACACCTTTTTAAATAACAGGTACAGCCAGCTCTTGGATTTTTCAGTCCCACTGTTCTTCCTGCATCCGGGGACACAGCACAAGATGTCCAATCTGTTTTTCTATATATTGGGGGGCAAAAAAAATGGTTTCAATGTCAGCATAAAACAAAAAAAGGCGGACAGACACGGACAATGCATTTCCTGCAAAGACCCCCAGAGGAAGGTAAGCAGCCCATGCTCTGGAGGTTACCGACTGCAACATATCCGACTATTCACCTTCAACTCTCAAAAGACCCACAAAACTCTAAGATAACATCGTACAACGTATGTGACATTGACTAAGCACATTTTTTTTACACAGTAACCTGCTTTAAACCTTTGATCTCTGGCTTGAAAACAAACCAAAACAGGGGGTAAAGTCCTAGTAAGTTTCTCTTTGTTGTGACTAACATAGGAATGCTATCAAATTTTTAAGATGGTCAATAACCCTTTATCTCCAATTATCCCTCACTAACTACTAACAAGCAAGACTTATCAGCAACGCATTACAGTTCTGAACTCCTATAGAACGGCAATAAAGTGTTTTCTTTACCTTTATCACACACTGTCCTTAGAGCACCAATATACTTAATACCTTTTTTTTTTTTTTTTAAAGATGTGTCCCACTCTCGATGCCCTTTCTAATGCTTTTTGATGCATTAAGCTTCCTTAGCAACTATTTTTTTTTTTTTTTTAAACCTAACCACAGAATTATACTGTTTTGCTATTTGTTGTTTTATATTATTTAAAACAAAGAAAAACTGGGTTTTTTTTGCACATAAAAATAAATAAAAAACACACTGAAAACCGGAATCCCTACGTATAAATATGTAGCAAATAACGGCAAGCCATTGTTGAATCTCCCTAGAAATACTGCTTCCCTGAAACAATAGGTCTTGTGGCAGATACACCACCACGCCACTCCCCCACTTAGTCACCTCTTGGCGCTTTATGTCCAGTCCCAGGATGCTCACAAAGCAGGTGATCTGGAGAAGGAAGTCCAGAAACACAGCCATCCCAGCGAAGAGGGAAAAAGTGCGCACAGCTGGCATGGAGGATAAGGCTCCTGCGAGAGGAGGAAATAGCAAACACGGAGGCTATCTTTAGACAAAGAAAAGTACGGTAGAAGTGATACTTGTGGTTAAAAAGCGTGCAAGCTTTCAGCGGCACAAAGGTCTCTCTTTCAAGCAGATTGAGTTTTTACAAACGATGCTGAAATAACATCATGTTTATACAAGAATTGCATCCTGCATTATACAGGTTGTAAGGGAGAGCGATACACAAAAATGCACCACATGCAAATGTAATTTGGGCAGGAATGGGGGTATGGGTGCGAGGGGTCTGGGCAGATGTTAGTGTAACAGCAATGCAAGGAATTAGACTAAAAGGTGTATAGAGCAGGATGTCTGTATACAGGAATACCTCATTTCAAAGGGGTACTGTGTTTATATTTCATAATGAGACACGAATCATTTTTCCCGATTGAGTCCTGTATTCAATGTATCAAAATGTATACAACACTGTTCATAACTCCACTATGGTATTAATCTGTGATCAAGAATATAGGACACCTTCAAGAAGACTTCTCCAATCTCCCACACTGCACAAATCCATGTTAATGTTATAGAAGTGCCCTAATCTCCATATAACTGACAGTGATGCACTGATCCTTTAAAGCATTTTCAAGATGTAAAGGCCTGCAAAGCAGTAAGTGGTTTCCAGAGTAAGTATAGCCGTTTTAGAAGAGTTTGAGCCATACTGTACAGTGCTATGTTGACTGTGAAGCTAGAAGTTGGCCAGACAGGTAACATGTTAACCCCTTAACTAAAACTGGAAAAGAAATGTTAAACGCCAATTTCCTGATCCGCGGACACTTAAGATTGTATGAACATAGCTCTTTTTTTCTGCATTCGCTGTAGTTTCCCTGCCAAAGCTCTGGCACATGGCACTAAAACAAACCATCCTTACCCAAGAAAAAGGCGATGGTCTCAGAAAAAGACGACAAGAACATGCTGGGAGCCACATCGCCCAAGACTCTGCCAATCTGCTGATTCAGATTTTCACCCTGCAGACGCTCATCTCTCTGTACAGGACCAAAATACATTTTATGACTGGTTTCCCCAAACAAATAGACATATTATATAGGAAAGCATTGCAAGAAGGATATGCAAAAATCTGCAACCAAGACACTCAGATATAGGAGCCCTTCTGTCTCTTACTTTAAAATAATAAACATTTTAGTGGCTCTTCACCAAGTTCCGACTGCAGGTCAATAAATAATAGCAGACAGTAAGAGGAGCTTGTTCCAAAATATTTGATATATTTTGCAGCATTAAATACCCCATGGTAAAATTATGTCACTGTGAGTGAATTTAGGTGAAAGCTGTAGAAAATTCACAAATCAAAAATTCAAATTGGTATCTATTGCTTGCTATTAATGACCAGGGAATGTCCAAAAATTTGAAGATCTAAAATATTAGAATAAAGAATTTTTGGGGGACATTTTGCCCAAACAGTCAGATAAAAGAGAGAGTGAGATAAACAGCGATAATACCGATGCAACATACACAACCCTTGGAAAATAACAAATGTACCTGTAATGTTTGAACAAGGATAAATATGTTATCAACTCCAACTGCAAGGACCAAAAACGGGATGACTTCAATGACTATGAGCGTGAGTGAAACGCCTGCATAGCTGAAGATGCCCAAAGAGCATGCCACGGAACTGAGCACAATGAGAATGCCAGCAATGCCCAGGGAGATTTTGGAGTCCACCTGTTAGATCAAAGAAAGACGATTGGAGAATATTGCAAGCTAGGAGTTTTACATCTTGTTTAATACAACAGGGATAGAAAAGTGAACAAAGATCTAAAGTTCCAAGATCCAAAAGACCTGGCAATGCTCTCAGATGGTTGTGTCCTTCTTTAAAAAAAAATACACCTTACTAGTAGCCAAGCACACCTTGCAACCCAGCTTTCAGGTTTGATTAATTAATGTATTTGGAAACGAATCAATAAAAACGCAACATACCAAGATGCTTCTGAAGCTATTAATGTGGCCCAAAGCGAAGGAGATGTAGACGAACATTGAGACATAGCTGATGAGAACAGTAGACAGATCGCTGTTGCTCTCCCGATTGATCTCATCCTCGATGCTCCTCTCAGCAGAGAATGAAATAGATAAATTTGGATTGGTGTAATTTTCCACAAAACTGATGAATCTGAAAAGAAAATAAAGTGCTCTTTATGATTAAAGTAGGGACAGACACTGTAAATCCATGTCTTTCAACATATGTTTAAAAAAAAATCAATATAAAAACACACATTAAATTAATGGATAGATATATGGGTCTTTATGCTGACTATACATAATATAATTACAGAAGATGTTATAGTATAAAAAGTAGACTCATTATGTATGTCCCTTTAGTAAATAGTAGATCGTCCCAAGGGCAGGGACACCTGATGGGGTTCGTTAACCCCACTCACTGGAATGTAAATGAGCCAAGAGGACAAATGACTTTTAAATTCACAGCTACATTCAATCTGAACCCCAGCAGACAGCCTTTGGCGCAGCTGAAGGGTGTGAGGTGTTTGCTACCGTTCGCTGATGTTTGGTGATGTTATAGCTTCTCTATTTTCAATCTGAAACTCACCAGCCCTTTTAGCCCCTGTACCCAATTTTCCAACTCTATCTGTCCATGAAATGTCTGTGAATTGACTGTATATCCCTGTTCTTATAATGTAACCATGTATTGTTATAACTCTGTGCCCAGGACATACTTGAAAACGAGAGGTAACTCTCACTGTATTACTTCCTGATAAAACATTTTTATAAATGAATACAAATAAACAAGCCCCAATATGCACGTCCAATAGGCACATCCAATATGACAAATTATGTAATTCATTTATATATGTTCTTCTAATGTGTAGGTAATTTAGTTACATCTTTTTGGCCACAACCTATTAATCTTGCTACCACGTCCAAGTAAACTCTTTCCATAGGTTCCTACACTACCAATTGTATACGGTCTCCATTAAAAGTCCCTCCACTACATAGGGAACAGATTAAATAGAACAATGATAGAGTCGATATAAACAACTTTTACATTGGTCAGACGAGAGGAAGAAATATATACAGCCCCTCTTGTTCTGAAACAGAGAAGCTGATCTCTTTACTTAGAAATAATGAGGCTGTATCTTCTGAAATAATTGATTTTGAGGTCATAACATCTCAGATATACAAAACGCGCTACGGCCCTAAAATGGTCCTCAACATTTGGATTGGGAGAAGAATCTAAAGCCAGTTTCAGTTTTCCTTGAAGCCATGTGCCCTAGGTACCAAAATCAAATGTAAGCTTCAATACAGGAATTTATTCTGCCTGCAAAATTAAAACAATCGCACTGTGTATTACATGCTAGAGCACTGTGTATTACATGCATCAAGTGGCGCTCCGTGTTATCGCACCCATTCCAGCATTAACTCCCATTCAAGTCAGTGTGAGCCGACGCCAGAACAGGAGCGATAACCCATACCAGCACTTGATGCATGGGCCCCTCTATAAGGAAAGATTATGATGCAAATAACGCCTAGACTTAAAAAACGTCATCTAGTCGAGATATAATTATGCGAACGCCACTACCAAAATTGGCAAACTTACGCTTTTTCCCAGGCTTTGGCTTTGTTTAATTTTTCTGTGTCATTGTGGAAATTATTGACAGGAAAAGTAATCACAAGCGCTGTAGCATTGTTATAGTTGTCACCTGCGTTAAGGAGTGAACGGAATCAAAGAAATATTTTAGTCAAGCTCACAAATAACACAATAATACAATGTTTAACATGCAAGCCCATTAAAAAGATGGCATAGCAAAAATATCTACATGGAACCCTTCTACCATTTGATTAGCCACAAATGCACAAAGCATGGAAAGGGTTATAAAACATGCACTATTTAAAGCGTCCGCCGTACTTGGCACATCACACGCGTGTGTCAGGCGAGAGCCTGTAAATGGAGTGGGGAGAGACTTGGGAGCAATTGTAAACAAAAGCACAAAGCATAAACCATACAGTATTTCATGTACAGTATTGGCCAAGTACTTACCATCATAGCCACCCAGAACCAGCCACGGAAAGATGGGTCCACCAAACGTGCCCAGGCAGGGATCGTGCAGAAGTGATGTATCATTCAGAGATGCTGGAGCCCTGCGAGAGGAAGGAAAGCCAAAATATAAGAAGACCATCATTCTTGTTTAGTTCTTAGAGCCAGTAATGGGACAAACATCAAATATTGATAATAAAATCAGCATAATTATAACAATATGAATTATGTAGTGTTAATAGCATAAACCAATCTAAGTCTAAGCTAATAGGTTCCCAGTATGCACCTCGCATAACAACAATGCTATGTTTGAATATACTGTACGGCTATAAAACGTTAGAACTAATTTTACTATAGTCTAGCAAAAGGACTAGCAGAATTCAATGAAAAACAGAATTACACATTACTGCAGGCCAACAGTCCAATGCTATATTGTCCAATACGGCTAGTAGAAAATACCCATAGAATAACCCCTTCAATTACATGCCTAGTAAACTCCAAACAACTTCCACAATAATAAGTCACTTAAAAACCACAGCTATTGCAAAAGGGTTATATTTTGTTAGGTTACAAGAGCTGCAATAACCAATAACTGTTCAGGCTTGGCTCATTCTTGGCTCTCTTACCAACAGAAAGATTTCCCAGCCATGAAATGTGTGTAACGCCGCAATGTGTGCACCGCACAACAGAATAGACGGGGGGAAAAAACACACCCACAATTTCCGGCCTGAATCTAGGACTACAATCAGCACAACCGAACACAATCTGGGAAACATTTGACAAAGTTGAGACATTAGGGGGTCTGACGTAAACAGCATTAAGATCTAAGCAGCCATTTTGTCTGACTATTTTTGTCAGCCATCATGTTATTGTTCTAGTCCTTCTCTGTCATTTATGTTGTAATGTGCTGTGTTTGTGTCATCCATTTAGTCTTCTGTCTGTATGAAAGCTACATGAAAGTTATAGTGGGTTAAAAGATTTTTCGCTCTCAGTGTTTACCAGCTCTGGCAGCCCAGCTGCAGAAGGAGGGAGGGGGCATACAGCCTTGAGGAGTGAGATTAGAATTAGAGAATATTTCTCACATTTAAGAGCCAGGTAAAGTCTTGAGAAGCGAGATCAGAATTAGAACCGACTTCTCAGCATTCGAGTGTCTGGTGGACTCAGAGATAGAAATAATTTCTCACATCCAACCCCTTAAAGAATGTATGTATCATTTCATTTTTTGTTATGTATTACAAGATTATGTCATTTTAGTTGACGCACACTTCCATCATTTGTTATGTATTACAAACTTACATCAGTTTTAGCATTGTTATGTATTGCAAAATGATGTCATATTTAGTGACGCGCAAGCCCCCCCATAAAGGGGTGGAGCTTTAGTTTTTAGGGTATAAATGTATCTCATTCCGTATTATTTGGGAGAGCTTTTGTTTTGAAGCTATCTCCACGGTGTGCACTCTGAATTAACTCATTTGACAACTAAAATGTTTTTTGTAACATTTTTACAACTTTCACACCTTTATACTGCCCAAACGTCATATTTTGTAGCAATTCGATCTCTTTAATAAAAAGGTAAAAAAAAAAAAAAAAGCAAAACACTGCAGTGAAACCAGAGACTGTAGATTCAAAATCAACCTAGTCACCCATAACTGTAGACGCGCCTTACCGAACACAGTATAAGAAGTGGGTGTGGTAATCAGCATAGACATAAAAGTCATCCCCCACCGAATGGTTTAAGACAGAGTAGCTGTTTTGGAAATAGTTCAGCACACTGAGAATGGTGCAGTTGTTATTATATGGAGCCAGCGGGGCCAGACAGATGTCTTTTAACATCACAGTCTCATTGTTGTAAGATGCCGTTATGTTTTCAATGGCATCTTGTAATTCTAAGACCTGAGAAAAGAGAAAACAAAATAAGTGTAAGCGATGCATGCTTTTTACGGGAAAAATACATTAAAACAGATTCTCATTGATTTACAAACCATATTTGAGTTATTTTAAGCCTTTTTCTGAAACAAGTTACAAAATGGCAGCAAAATGGAGGCTTTCAAATCGGGAGCCATGCTCAGACCGCGTTATAAGCGGATTCGCGTTGTAGCGGATCGCGCTATAACAGGGTTGAGCTGTATTAGTTATGTTCGGAGATATTCACAATACAAGCAGAGAATCTCGTGAACGGATAAAGCCCAAGAAGTTGGATAACCACAGGTCAGTTCTAAGGGATATTTTGGGGTTCAGGTAATAAAAAGGGGGAGCGGAGTCACATTTAGTGGGTTTTGCTTTTATAATCTATTAAACAGATCACAGTCAAAGTGAAAGTGGAGTTAAAGGTACTCCACAGTAAAATATTCCTTTTTTTTGCCCACCGTGAATGTCGAAAGTTTGCAAACTTGAGACGACGAACTCACCCTTCTGCAGCCTAATATCTTGCTTGTCATCTCTGTTGCCTTATTTTATTCATGCACTACATCTTAGTTATTGGATATGATTAACCCCAGGGATTTTCCCACATTGGCACAAAGCGTCTCCCCAACCATCAGCTAAAAAAGGTATGATCATCATTCAATTACCTGGAACAGAATTTCTAGAACCAGAGGCGGGCCAAAAGGGACATCACTCCCTGATGGATATGGTTGGTAGATGTCTCCCTTGCTCAAGGGGGCTCTGATGATCAGCTGCTCTGTGCGGAAGAAAGGCCCGAAGTGGGCATCAAAGTAGTTTTTCTCCTTGTGAGCCCGGCTGTGTGGAGCAGACCAGAGTTCCACAGGGTCTGTAGTGATCTTCATGAATTTCAGCCCGAAGCAGCATGCCACGATAAAGACAACAGAAAAGAAGATAACAATCCAGGGGTGTCGGACGCAGAATGAGCCCCATTTTGTGAACCCAAGCCGCAGGCAGTTCTCGAACCGTTCACCGAACCTGTCGCAGCACGAGGGTTCCCCTACAATGTATGGAGAATAAACCGTATTTAGATGAAGAACAACTCTTCTTTGCCTATGAGTTTCCGAGTCTCATTTGGAGTTTTTGTTTTGGTGCTAACGATGTTAAAGTCACTGGAACAATAATATCCTTAATACAAACCCACCGTAGAAGAAAAAAAAAAAAAAGATAAATACGCAAAAAAAATATTTAAGGTTTTAATGTTATTTTCTCACATGCTACAGAATTTTCAGTTGAAATACTAACAAAATGCATTTGGGGAAATAAATTGTATAAAAATTCAAGGGAATACAGCAGGAACTTGCGTAAATCCTTCACTCCATGTCACACTTACACAATCTCAATTTAAGTTTCTCCCCCTTCAAGCTATCAGAAAATGTAAGCATATTCTTTGTAAAGAGGTGTTGTGGCAGTGTAAGAGCAGTGGAAACAGTGATAAACACCTTCAACAGTAAAAAATAAAACAGTTTTCCTGAATTCAGCATAACATTGTTATTGAATGATACTTTATTCATGCAGATTTTGCAAAACTAAGGACTAACTAGGTGGTGTTCACCCATCTCAAATGCTATAAAACTTTGTAGGCTCTGCCCCAGCAGCAGCCCTAGTAAATATCCATAGGGAAAATAATATCCCAGAAGAACTCTGGAATTTCACAGAGGGAATTTCTGACCCAATACCTAAAGATCGATGTCCTTTACATTGCAAAAGGAAACCACCATCTGTAACCTTTCAATATTTTGAGACGCTAAAGAGTCCTATTAAGTAACCGTTACAAGCGCTACATAACTCATGGTCAAGTTCAGCTTGACTTTAGTCTATCTCCCCTATTAGAGGCAAGGCGGAGGGATTTCCATTATGTTTTAAAGTAGATGTTCGTCCTTAAATGCGCTATACCAGACATTGAGATAGAGGGCAGGTTAGGCCCTAGTGTGCTGCTGTTATGATGCTTTCCTCATTAGGTTAGTGTCTAGTTTTTTCCTCTGTCGTGTCCCATTAAGGCTGCGCTTTTAGTGCTGGCAATGCGACAGACCACATGACGTCAGCCGTTGCCATTGCGATTATTGCACTCTGGTGCAGGAGACGAAGGGAGGGCGACAGGGGGTGTGGCGGAGGCGTGGCCGTGAGCGGTTTGTCCTCATTGGTTGAATGTCACGCGGCAATCGCCGAAAAAGGCAAACTCCTTTGACTACTGGCAATCGCGACCGCTCCTTTGCGGTCACGCCCCACTATGGGCACCCGACCCGCAATGGACTGTATGTACTTGCTACGGCGCTGTGTGACGTCGCAGTCGCCAGCACTACAAGCGCAGCCTAATAGTTCAACTCTCCAATCAAAAAGCAACCTATTCTCTCTTGCATTAAGGCATTTTGGTAATATAAGGAAACCAATTCATATACTGATCTAGAACCATTAATTAAATTCCCATCTACACCCACTAGGTGGGTTATCTGGTGTTAGAACAGATGACCTAAATGTGTTCATTAATTGCAAAGAAGAACCTACATTTTCTCAAATCTGATAATGATGGTAGTGCCAAAGGAAGAGGAGCGTTTATAAGCTTCACATGCTTACTTTTAGTTTTTGTAGTGAAATACAAATACAGTATGTAGCAAATGTATGTTGTAATAATTATTCTGTTCTACTCTACTGCATTTCCCTTTTAACTCACTACCTTGTATTCTCTCGCTTGCTCCATTTTCTCAACACCTATTCTCTCCTAGACCCTCTACAATCTGGCTTCCGTACTGCTCACTCCACGGAAACAGCCCTCACTAAAATAACTGACGACCTCCATGCTGCCAAAGACAGAGGTCATTACACTCTGCTCATATTACTCGACCTCTCTGCAGCAATTGACACCGTGGACCACCCTCTTCTCCTTCATATTCTCCATACTTTTGGTATTCGGAACAAAGCTCTATCCTGGATCTCATCCTACCTCTCCCATCGTACTTTTAGTGTCTCTTCTGCTAACACCTCCTCCTCTATTGATCTCTCTGTGGGGGTACCCCAGGGCTCTGTCCTGGAACCTCTTCTCTTTTCTCTGTAAACACTCTCTCTAGGTGACCCAATAACATCTTTTGGGTTCAATTATCACCTCTATGCTGACGACACACAAATATACTTTTCAACACCCGACCTTACACCTGCTGTACAAACCAAAATTTCTGAATGTCTCTCTGCTATATCATCCTGGATGGCCCTCCGCCGCCTTAAACTCAACATGGCTAAAACAGAGCTCCTCATACTTCCTCCCAAACCTGGCCCTACTACCTCCTTCCACATTACTGTTGGAAATACGATCATTCACCCAGTAGCCCAAGCACGCTGCCTAGGGGTCACACCTCGACTCCTCTCTCATATTCGCCCCTCACATTCAAAACATTTCTAAAACCTGTCACTTTTCCCTCTGCAATATAACAAAGATACGCCCTTTCCTCTGTTGCTCGACTGCTAAAACTCTGACTCAGGCCCTCATTCTCTCCCGTCTTGATTACTGTAACCTCCTGCTGTCCGGCCTTCCTGCCTCTGACCTGTTTCCCCTACAATCTATCCTAAACGCTGCTGCCAGAGTCACGCTACTCTTTCCTAGATCTGTCTCAGCACCTCCCCTCATGAAATCCCTCTCCTGGCTTCCGATCAAATCCCGCATCTCACACTCCATTCTTCTCCTCACTTTTAAAGCTTTACACTCTTCTGCCCCTCCTTACATCTCAGCCCTAATTTCTCGTTATGCACCATCCAGACTCTTGAGTTGTTCTCAAGGATGTCTTCTTTCTACCCCCTTTTTATCTAAAGCCCTCTCCCGCCTGAAACCTTTTCTCACTGACTGCCCCACACCTCTGGAATGCCCTTCCCCTCAGTACCCGACTAGCCCCCTCGCTATCCACCTTTAAGACCCACCTTAAGACACACTTGCTTAAAGAAGCATATGAATAGCACTGTGGATATTCTGAACACATGATACATAAAGCTTGGCCCCCTGCAGACGCACTTATCAGAACTCCCTCCTACTGTCTCTGTACATTCTCCCTACCTACCAATTAGACTGTAAGCTCCTCGGGGCAGGGACTCCTCTTCCTTAATGTTACTTTTATGTCTAAAGCACTTATTCCCATGATCTGTTATTTATATTATCTGTTATTTATTTGATTACCATGTGTATTACTACTGTGAAGCGCTATATACATTAATGGCGCTATATAAATAAAGACATACAATACAATACCTCTAATCAAGAAACCAAAGTATATTTACAGGCGTACCTGTAATATGAGTAGAATTCACAGAATATGCCAAATTGCTGTCAATTGGAGCGTATTCCGAGATAATGTTTCTTTTCCTGCAATTGTAAACAAAAAATACATTCAAGCTACGGTCTAAATTAAACATAAAGTCCAACATGAGTAATAAGCCAATGCTTGCTCAGTACAGGTAAACCCCGTTATAGCGCGGTCCTCGGGGTCCACCCCGAGACCACCGCGTTAGTAACAGGGTCGCGCCAATTTAAAAAAAAATGGCCGCCGCGCGCCTGATCGGGAGGGAGTGAAGAGGGAAGGACGGAAGAGGTGGACGGAAGCCCTACACCAGGGCTGCACAACATGCGGCCCGCCGGGGCACCCCGTGCGGCCCGCGACGGACCCCTTTCAACCCCCCTTCCCTGGTAGGGAAAGGACGCGTTCCAGTAGGAGCGCGCGCTCTCACCTAACCTAACCTCCTCCCTCCTCCAGCACGGGGACGCGCTCTAGCAGTGTAGCGCGACCCGGAAATTCCGGGTCTGCTGCTAGAGCGCGCATCCCTCGCGCTTCCCTGCCGCAGGGCGGCGTCATCTGGGCGAGCCGGCCGCTGATTGGTCTCTCGGGTGCATGACGCAGCGAAAGAGAGACAGCGGGGAGGGTGATCTCGCTGTCGCCGTCATCGTAGCCGGTTGTGTCTCGCGGCCTGGGTGGTTGGTGAAGCTTCAGCAGGAGCCGCAGCAAAGAGGGAGCGCGAGGTGAGGGAGGACATGCGCGAGGCTTAAGCAGGGGCTGCTGACATGGGAAGGGGGCTGCGGGGCTGCTGACATGGGAAGGGGGCTGCTGACATGGGAGGGGTGTGGGGGGCTGTGAGTGTGTGCAGTATAGAGTGTGTGCAGTGTAGAGTGTGTGCAGTGTAGAGTGTGTGCAGTGTAGAGTGTGTGCAGTGTAGTGTGTGCAGTGGTGCAGTGAGAGTGAGTGCAGTGTAGTGTGTGCAGTGAGCAGTGTGTGCAGTGTGCAGTGTGTGCAGTGAGCAGTGTGCAGTGTGTGCAGTGAGCAGTGTGCAGTGTGTGCAGTGAGCAGTGTGCAGTGTGTGCAGTGTGTGCAGTGAGCAGTGTGTGCAGTGTGCAGTGTGTGCAGTGAGCAGTGTGTGCAGTGAGCAGTGTGTGCAGTGAGCAGTGTGTGCAGTGAGCAGTGTGTGCAGTGAGCAGTGTGTGCAGTGAGCAGTGTGTGCAGTGAGCAGTGTGTGCAGTGAGCAGTGTGTGCAGTGAGCAGTGTGTGCAGTGAGCAGTGAGCAGTGTGTGCAGTGAGAGTGTGTGCAGTGAGAGTGTGTGCAGTGAGAGTGTGTGCTGTGTCAGTGTGCAGTGAGAGTGTGTGCAGTGAGAGTGTGTGCAGTGAGAGTGTGTGCTGTGTCAGTGTGCAGTGTGTGCAGTGAGCAGTGAGCAGTGTGTGCAGTGAGCAGTGAGCAGTGTGTGCAGTGAGCAGTGTGTGCAGTGAGCAGTGTGTGCAGTGAGAGTGTGTGCAGTGAGAGTGTGTGCTGTGTCAGTGTGCAGTGAGAGTGTGTGCAGTGAGTGTGTGCAGTGAGAGTGTGTGCAGTGAGAGTATGTGCAGTGAGAGTGTGTGCAGTGAGAGTGTGTGCACTGTGCGCACTGTGCACAGTGTGTGCACTGTGCAGTGTGTGTACTGTGCAGTGTGTGTACTGTGCAGTGTGTGCACTGTGCAGTGTGTGCAAAAAAAAAAGTAAATTTAAAAAAACAAAAAACAAACAAACGGGAGCCACGTGAAAACCACGTTATAACCGATTCGCGTTATAACGGGTCGCGTTATAATGGGGTTTACCGTATAATTAATATTAATTTCTCATAGATATAAATGACACTGGGACATCAGTGGCAGATGGGGTCACTACCATGCACAAGTCAGAAAGTGACTACAGAAAAAGGGAATATGCACTCAAGGTGTATAAAAGCAACTTATATGAAATACCAATTAAAACCTAAAGATTGTAATAAACTCCTCCGTAACTTGTCTGAAAACGTTATCTTAGAAAGTCTTAATACATTCAACATATCCTAAAAACATTGTGTAATGACCAGCACAAATGAGCTTTAGTGATCAGAAACAAGAATCGACAAATGTAATACCCACACACATACTGGCTGTAGGATTAGTTAAATTATAAATAGGGAATTACAGGAGAGCCTAAAGTGTTTATGCACAGGTCAGGTATACATTCAATTATTCATATGACAGCCCTCCACCACTTCTTCCAGCTAGGAACCAGTTTCTCTATAATATATACATATACATTTGTGCTCACAATGTAAACTTACCTGTAACACCAGGCTCCAATAACAGCAGCAGAAAAGAGGAGTAAGAACCCCATGTAGGTTATCCACATAATGGCAACCATAGCATCAAAGCCGAAAATAACCCACGGTACAGGAGCTGGTGGTGGTTGGGGCTTGGAGCCACAAGCTACAGTGCAATCCTGACAACTGCAAGGAGAACCATCATCTTCCACAGACTCATTACATCCTTTGGTGGCATTGTTCATTGGAGTCATGCCAAGTAACGGAGCATCTAAACAATTAAAGGCATAAAGAGAGAGAAGACCTGTAGTCGGTATATCAGTTAAATACATACAAGTACTCAGCAGTAGAACTTAAAACAGCACAAATAGTATGCAGAGGACTACACCCTTTATAAAAATGGTAAAATATATATACACATCTAATTAACTTTAATGTGACATTAATGAACAGATGTATCCATTGCCTCCTCAGCAGTAGATGCACACACTCTGGGATTCTCGTGTATTGAGAATCCTTCTGCTTCTTTGGAAACACCAAAGATTTGAGCTTAATGCCCCTGCTTCTTTTTTTGCACTGTGTTTTACACGAACTCTTGACAAAGGGCCAAAGTCTGAAACTTCGAGTCTCTTCGGGCGAGGGCGTCAGCTATGCAAATGTTTTCTATTTTTGTCTTCAGTATTTTCATGTAATTAATTGCAATTGTATATATACGCTGCAATACAAATACATATTTGTTTGAGACTAGTGTCCTCCCTTTCTTAACATTAAGATTGAGTGTGTGTGGGAGGCACACAAGGCCACGATCAGAGGACGGCTCATCTCAACAGCATCACATAGAAAGAGAACAAAAATAGAGAAACAAAAAATCTTAACGGAAAAAATAGTAAAGTTAGAATATTCACATAAAAAAGTTTATAAAATCTTGAGTCAGGCAAGAGTAGAACTCAAGAGGTTGCAATCAGAGAAAGTAGAGAAGGCCCTGAAGTGGACTGAACAGATGTTCTATGATAAGAGAGACCATGCAAATAAACTCAGAGGGATAAGGTCAAGAACTTTGGTTCCTGCTATTAGAATGAAAGGAGGAGGTGACATACAACCCCTCTAAGGTAGCAGAGGAATTTGCTAAATTCTATACGGACCTCTATAACATAGATAACTCAGCCCCAAAAGCTAAAATCCCGGTCATGACCCAGATTAAGGATTATTTTAGAGATTGCAACCTTCCAAAACTAACAGAGGAAGACCATAACAATTTAAATGCAAAAATAACTTAGATGGAGCTAGTAAGGGCGGCTGGCTCATTGAAGCAGTCAAAGGCACCTGGCCCAGATGGTTTTTCAAATTTGTATTATAAAAACTTTATAGGAATCCTAGGACATGTTTATTAGATTTATCGATTTTCTTAGCGGAAAACAAATCCCCCCCACAGATGACGAAAGCCAATATAGTGATGATCCCTAAAGAGGGTAAGGACCCTCTCTCTATGTTGTAGTAGCTACAGGCCAATTTCACTGCTTAATACAAATAAATATACATAGTAAAATTCTGGCTAACTGGTTGAACCCAATACTTCCTAGATTAATCCATTATGATCAAGTGGGTTTTGTGAGTGAACGCCAGGCGTCGGATAACACAAGGAAAATTATTCATGTTATTGAACAGGTTCATAAATCCAAAGTGAAAGCAGTGTTGTTGAGTCTGGATGCAGAGAAGGCGTTTGATAGGATAAAATGGGATTTTCTGGATAAAACGTTAGAGGCATTTGGATTTTCAGATTTTTTTTTTTTTTACAAGGGGTCTGTGCCTTGTATGAGACACAGACAGCCACCTTGAATAATCTAAGGGGGAAGGGGGCAGGGGGGGGGAGGTCTAGGGGGAGAGGAATCTAATAACAATTAAGAATGGGACTAGACAATGGTGCCCCCTTTTTCCCCTGACAATCGAGCCTCTTGCAGCTACAATCAGAACTTCCCCAAATATACAAGGGATTCAAATAAAAGATGAGTGCTATATAATATCACTCTTTGCGGATGATATTATTCTTACCATGTCTAACCCTCTGATATCTCTCCCGAATTTACAATCCACCCTCCGTGGGTCCAGTGAACTATCAGGATACAAAGTCAATGTAGGAAAGTCGAAAGCGCTAAATTTAACGTTAACGGAAATGGAGGTTGAGGTCCTCAAAGGTCATGTTGACTACAAGTGGAAAAAGACCCATTTAAAATATCTGAGGATTCACCTCATTAGGGACTACAACTCATAATATAAATATAACTATCCTGAGCTCTTCTCTAAGATAAGAAAAGATCTACAAGCCTGGAATTCCCATTGTATCTCCTGGTTCGGGCGTATAACTGCGGTCAAGATGAATATCCTTCCCAAACTCCTGTACTATTTCCAGACACTACCAATGCCTGTTCCACATACAAATATAAAAGAAATTCAAAATCGAATTAAGCAATTTATTTGGAAACAAACAACCGAGAGTAGCCAGATCAATTATGTTGGAGTCTAAGGAAGGAGGTGGTTTGGCAGTACCAAATATTAAAAAATATTATATAGCCTCTCATTTGAGACATATGGTGTACTAGCACTCCCCGGGAGGGACTTATGCTTGGGTAGATTTGGAGACCTCACTAAAAAGCCCGGTCGGTCTGCCTTCCTTGCTATGGCCAAGCCCTGGAGTTGGTCAGGGAAACAGTCTGACCAAATGGTAAATCGGATTCACCCTGAAAATCTGGCAGCTGGCAAAAAAGAAATATAAGGTTATGTCAACTTCATCCAGACATACGCCCCTGTTCGGCAACCCAGGGTTTCTGCCAGGCTTCCAGGGTCAGAGTTTTGAAATCTAGAGACAGAGGTATTCCAGAAACGGGAGATTTATTAGAAAAAGACAATTTGATGTCTTGAGGAAGTGATGAGAAAATACGGCCTACCTCTAACTGAGATGTTGAAATATATACAGGTCTGACACTTTGTTCGGCAGGGTTTCTATGGGGAGGAATTCCCTAGATACACACGACTCGAAGATCTGTGCAAAACAAAAAAATACCAAAAAGGTCTGATGTCATCTCTCAACCAGGGTTTAATCCCTCAAAGGGATACCCCGGCCCATAAATATATGGATCAGTGGGCTCTGGACTTTCAGACTGAAATAACGAGAGGACTGGGAAGATATTTGGGATAATGCAGGCAAAACCTCTATGTACAGTAAAGAAAGAGAATATTTATAAAATTCTGTTGTTACGTTGGTATTACACCCCCAAAAGGTTAAAGCAAATGTTTCCAGAGTCTACATCAGTAGATGCTGGAGGGGTTGTGGACAGATAGGGGAACTAGCACATATTTGGTGGTTTTGTCCAGTAATGCAGACATATAGGAGGAGTTTTGAAATTGACAGAAGATGTGACAGGGATCAAGATGCTGCTAGATCCAATTTTAATTATCCTGGGTAAGCCCATAGACAATGTGAATCCCTATACAGGTAAATTGATTCTGCATATTCTACCGGCGGCTAGATGGGCTGTATTAGCAGCATGGAAGACACTTCCGCCCTCCAGAAGAGAGGTTATTAAAAGGGTTAATGAGGTTCAACTAATGGAGAGACTTGCCTCATTTCACAAGAAAATTTGATAGAGTTTGGGATCCCTGGGATGTGTGATAAGGGTATGATTTTAGATTTTAATAGGAAAGAGGATTTGGGAGGAGAGTGTGATATGTTCATAAAATTTTGTACGCTATGTAATGTGACTGTTGATGACCAAGAATTCTGTTATAAAATGGTTGTTTCCCCCCCCCCCCTACTTTCTTACCCTTTCCATTCGCATTTATATTTGAATCTTAATAAAAATACGTTTATTTAAAAAAAAAAAAAAAATGGAGTGTGTGCATAAAATATATATTTTATTGGGGGGGGGGGGGGGGCAGGGGAGGGGATTTTTATACTGATGTAAGTTTTGATTTGTTTATTTCTTGGATATAAAGTGGTTATTAGTTGTATTGATTTGTTTTTTCTCTGCGCTCCCTTTTTTGTTTTTACGTCTGAATTTGCCCCGGTGGATCACGGGAGAGAATTGGAGCAGCGGGACAGACTGACCTTGGGTTAAACAGGGGAACCCCAACCAGCAAGGTCTCACTTATTCTTTGAATATGGGACTACCTAACCATTGAGGAAGTAGGTGTGGGCCTTCAGCTTTTTCCCCCAGCAGGATCCTAAGAATTGGGATCTCGTGCCAAGCACGATTTAAACCATGACACTGAGCACTCATGTACATGCTAAATATTTTAAGGTAAAGTATATAGTTGCTCCCATGTACATATGCACAGATATCAGATTTATGCATAAAGTAAAGAAGTACTGTACTTACTTGAGCAAATAGATGTGCATATTAGAATTATGCATTTATTTATATATTTACTCGTAGTCTCATTACAATTTATTATTACAGTAAAAGCCTCATCAGGCGGCAAAAGGACATTTTTAAAACACAATTTCTAGTCTGAGGAAAACGCTGCCAAAACATACTTTTTTCAAAAAAATGTATAAAACCTGAGAGAAATAAATTAAAACTCTAAATATTAATGGATCCTATTGGTCTCGAAACCGGAGACATCCAAGACCTCTAAACCTTAACTACCAGCAGGGCTGCGTCTATCCTGAACTCAAAGGGGTTAAAGGAGAGAGCGGAGGAGGAAGGTCACTGCCCTGCAGACTACTCTAGCAATGGAGGAGCGCAAACTATATTATGCTGCAACAGGGAAGATTTTTTTTGTTAGCCAACACTTCTAACTTTACAGCCAAGGGAGCCCTGCAATGCAGATCAGTAGGGAGGTAAACTTCCCTGGACCAAAATCAGTACGATTTGGGGGATATTGATAAACATTTATTTTTAATGGAAAAAAAGTTGAGGGGTTTTCATCAAGATTAAAGACTATGAAACTGCTCATGCAGAAACACAAAGAAAATCATATCTCCTTATTGTAGTCAAAAGCACACAGTGTGACCAGGAGACAAATGTAGGTTTGGATGTGTGTCTTGATTACACTGGGGACATCCAAACCTACTGTACATCCGACTGTCACAAGCTCTCTCAGGACGCTGAAACCTCACTGATATTCTGTGTTTAGCAATATTACCATCATCATGAGTAGAAACGGAACAAGGTATTTTTGCACCCAGGACAAGTTCCACCAACTGCACCCCATTTCCAAAACTTGGAGAATCCCCCTCCCTTTCCTTCACTGTACCTCTCTTCCCCGACCACCCCCCCCCTTCTCCCTCACTCTTCCCCTCTCTCACTTCCCCCTCTGCCTTCCTTAGCCTGACTCCTGATATCGGACCCCTTGGCCCACCTCCACCGGACCCAGGACAGATGTCCCCGCTCTCCCCCTTGTTGGCAGGCCTGTCCTTGATAGCTGGATCTGTGCCCATTCTGCACTCCCTATAAGGCTACGGCCCCAGATAGTGCGTGCACGCGCGCGTCGGAGCGCCTGGTGGCACGTTTATCAGTGTGAGTCGCGACCTGTGGTCTGTACTGAAGAGCTAGAGATCGCGACACGGGGGGGGGGGGGGGGGTTTGGGGGCCCAGGCCATGACGTCACGCGGCTGGTTCGCCCTCATGGCTGAACCGTCGCCGTGACATGGCCACAGCTCGGCCGCCTCGCCAAAAGAGAAAAATCTTGCCTTTTGGCAAAGGCGGCCATGCATCGCACTTTGTGCGCGCGCCCACACACGCCGACAGAGGCATGCCTCAGAGGGCTGTACTTTGTGTGAGGCGCATGCGGCGTCGCGAGTGCAGCCGCAGCCCCCGGGGACTCGGCCCAAGGCTGCACCCGGGGGCAGATGCCTCACTCTCGTTGCACCTCTGATCAGGAGTTGATCATGAGAGTTGAGAGGTCCGGGTTGGTGGGTTGCAGACTCCTCTGAATGTGCAGGTTACTTTGTGTCTGGTTAACGTACCTGAAAAGATAGGGGTGATGGTGAAAGGAATTTGCTCGTTATCCTTGTTAAACATGTACTGAATCCAGTTGGTGGCGTTGCAGTCCTTGACATCCTTCCCACACAGCAAAGCCAAGGCTTTCACATTGCTGGACGGGGCCTCTACATCTTTGCAGGCATTGTACATGGCTGGAAAAAAAAAGTGGCAGAGGTCGTTATGGGTAGAATTGAATAAACCGTGCTTAGGATACTAACTCGAATGTGGGCATTCATGTGGTCTAGCCAAGGATGGACTTAACCCTACGGTGCCCACTGCCAATGGGAACACAAAAATTGCATCTTTTGTAACATTCTTTCCTCCCCCTCCCAATACAAATGAAAAAGCAAATAACTGTAGCAGTCATATTTTGTGCTTACAGGATAAACTCTGCTATTGGTCAATATATCATTCAGTTATTTGTCTAAATCAGTACATATTTCAGCTCTACACTTGCTGCTTTTGTTTCACTTAAGAATGTCCAGCATTTTGCCACCAACAATGCTCCCACAACATGCCAAACACCGGCAAGAGCTGAAAATAATGCCGTACTCCGATGGAAAATTAAAAAAAAGCGCAAAGATAGTTTGCAAATCCCGCCTAGTAATAAATCTGCACAGAGCAAGTTCAAGGATTTCCCGTCGTCCTTCCCACTGCCAAAGGGAAACACTGCGCAACGCGTGGCTGGCCTTGCAGTGCCGGGGTTACGCAATGAAACACAGACCAAAATACAAAGCTCTTGCCATTAGTGAAGTGCTCTCCTACGTAATACTCCATAGCGATGATGCTTTCGTTTCCTCTATGTGGCTCAGGGATGGGGATGTACTTGGTCTCTGTAACGTTTAGAAACTCAGACTGATGCGGGCTGCAGGTCAGTTCACAAAAGAGTGTCATTAAATTATAAAAACAGGAAGGACACCTGGGAAACAAAGAAGAAAACAAAAGTTTGTTAAGAAATGTCCAAATACCTCATTTTAACCCTTGGAGTGTCCAAGGATGTAGCCAGCACATCAGGTCTGGCACTCCGGGGGTTGCACGACCCCGTCACTACTTCAGTGGTAGTCAATTCCAGTCCTCAAGAGCTACCAACAGGCCAGGTTTTCAGGATGTCCCTTCTTCAGCACAGATAGTGCAGTCTATCTGTGCTGAAGCAGGGATATCCTGAAAAACTGATCTGTTGGTAGCTGTTGAGGACTGGAATTGGCCGTCCCATGACTGTCACGGGCTTTCAGCTCGATTTCTAAGGCGAGAGTGAGCTCTGCGCTACTGTTGACCGCTGAATGCGATCTTGCAGGCAAGGGAACTGAAGAAGGCGACTTCTCGTCCCTTCACGTAATCAGCGACACCGTGATCACCGTGCTGCTGCGGCCCCTCAAGCACTCAAAGGGTTAAATATAGGGTTAAATACTTTGCGCATTACCTAGCTGCTTATTGAAGCAGAAATTCCCACCCAGAAGTTGAAGAAGCAATTCCCACCTGCTAGTTGAGGTTACCATGGTAACCTTCAGCCTGGGCTGGGCTCTAAGGAGGGTTTGTCCTCCCAGACGGACACTTAATATCATAAACGGTTAGATCTCCTGATCGGAGCATCAGATTTTAAAGATAGCTATTTTTCAAATCTTAAAAGCAAAGATGTCGTGCTCTGAAGCTAGAGGGTGGCCGGCTAAGGGGAAATGTGAGTGTACTTCTGCACAGAAAGGGGGCGGATGTGTGCAATAGTCACCCAACAGAGGCTGTATGGGATAAAATAGTAAGGACATTCACACATGCTTGGGAAAGACAAAGATATGCTAAATACAACAGAAAGCTATGGATCAAATAGATAGATAGGAAAATGGCAAACACTTGTGTCATGTGGTTCTTATCTGGAGTAAAATGTTATGGTTTTAAGTATTTCTACATAGGGAGCGCCGAGCGGGGGAGCGCCGAGCGGGGGAGCGCCGAGCGGGGGAGCGCAGAGCGGGGGAGCGCAGAGCGGGGGAGCGCAGAGCGGGGGAGCGCAGAGCGGGGGAGCGCAGAGCGGGGGAGCGCCGAGCGGGGGAGCGCCGAGCGGGGGAGCGCCGAGCGAGGGAGCGCCGAGCGAGGGAGCGCCGAGCGAGGGAGCGCCGAGCGAGGGAGCGCCGAGCGAGGGAGCGCCGAGCGAGGGAGCGCCGAGCGAGGGAGCGCCGAGCGAGGGAGCGCCGAGCGAGGGAGCGCCGAGCGAGGGAGCGCCGAGCGAGGGAGCGCCGAGCGAGGGAGCGCCGAGCGAGGGAGCGCCGAGCGAGGGAGCGCTTCCGGTGTGTTGTCCCATGAAATATCTACTGCACCACGGCAGGATCAGAGAGACCCTGTCTGTGTCTAACAAGTGGATATCGCTTGTTATGCCCCAGCTCATCTCCTGCACTCTACCCATAACTGTCTCCTTTCCACCTCTACTGCTCTCTCGCCTCAAACCTTTTTCCCTCCCCGCCCCTTACCTGTGGAACTCCCGCACATTTAATATTGTCCAATCACCTTCTCTACTCCACGCGAGATTGTAACCTCTCCGGGGCAGGTATTTCCTTACCTATTGTCTGATCTGGTTTGTTGCACTTAATTATAAATTCCCTGTACTATTTTGTCTCTTGTAAAGCTTTGCTTTCATATATTTTTTTTGGAATTGCATTATTGGTTCCCCTTTCTGTGCGCTATTTTCAACAGCTTTAGCAACGTACACATATAGAGCAGCACAGAAAAGGTTACCAAGCACTCCAACTAAAATAAAATAGGGCAACTTCTCATTGAACTGAGCTTGGTGTGACTTGATCTACTTTTTATCACCTATCACACTTCACTTTAATCACCAATTTCAATAACCAATAAATAATTCTTCTTTCACTGGTCACTTTTTTGAAAGACTTTGGATCAAAAATGTAGAATTCCACTAAAAAACAGATAGCCCAATTTGGGAAGTCGTGAAGGGGTTTGTGCATTTGTTTTCTACTGTATAAATGTATGGATTCCTCGGGCATTGAAAAATATATTTATTTAGTGTTACCAATACTTTTGTTATACTTTGAGCTCACCAAATTCTATTTTTTGCCAAATCTGTCATCTCACTGCGCCTTGGGCACCACAAAAATACCACGGCGCTCACTGATGGGAACACGTATTGGTGGGTTATAATATTCATGTACTTTTGCAACCTGTGCTTTTACAGTACATGTTATTGCACTGACTTCTTTAACACTATTTCATTATGTTCAGGAGGTTATTCAAGTTTGAGACCCCAAAGTTCCTTTATTTTGCAGTTTCTACAGAAGTCTGTTACTGCAAAGTTATTCGTCATTTTATTAACCTGCTCAGTGCCGGGGGTTCGGCCAGCATCAGAGTGCCACTGGAACACTCACGCATCATACATCTCATATGCACCGACCGTAACCCCTTGCAGACACACATTCCACCCTTCGCCCCTGTCTCCAAGTTCTCTCTACTTAACTCTTAAGATTGTGCGCTCTTCGAGCAAAGACTCCCTTTCAAGTCTGAAGCGCTTATTCTAATTAGGTGTTATATTATGTGTACTGCTGGTGTGAAGCGCTATGTACCTGGATGGCGCTATATAAAGATATACATACATGCGATTGCTCCTGAAACGATCAGTTCCCGTGTTACATTTGGTTCAGACTGGCCACTTTGTCGGAGTCGTCAGCCCGTTCAAGCCATAGAAAACGAGCATTTGCTCCTGACATACCAAGTACGTCATACGGGCCCTTAAGCAGCAGTCTGTGCTGATAGCTATTTTTTTTACTTTACTAGATCTTGATCTTTCTAACGCTTGTTCTACCTTTTAAATCTGATGCTCCTTTCAGGAGATAGAAGCAATTGAAATATAAAGTGTCCGAGAGGATAATATGGAGCTCTACCCACAGCCCTGTGCTGTCTAACGGTCACCATGGCAACCGCAGAAGCTAGAGATTCAGAAAGCCACGATTTGTAGCACGGGGAGAGGAAGACATGCTCTGGGGATGTGCAGGGTGCGATCTTGAACGCAGGAAAATGGAAGAGGGCAGATAACTCCTTTTCCGTTTCCAGATGAAGTGATGCTGTGGTCATGTGATAGGCATTTGTCCGAGGCTCTGGCCCCTCCGTCAACCAAAAGATTAACCTGAAACAGGCCCTAGGGCAAGGATAGCCATTTCCAGTCCACAACAGCCACCAACAGGTCAGGTTTTCAGGATATCCCAGCTTCAGCACAGGTGGCTCAAACAAAAGCTCAGTCTGTGACTGAGCCTCTGATTGAGCCACCTGTGCTGAAGCTGGGATATCCTGAAAACCTGACGCTTTGGTAGCCCGAGGACTGGAGTTGGCCTCCCCTGCCTGAGGGCTATTGTAGTTGAAAAAAAACACACAGATACCCAACAAGCTCTGAGAAACCCCAAACATTACCACATAATATATAAATATGTATATAAGTGTCAAAAGGCGTGCTAGTGGGCGTGGCTAAATGTATACAACAAAAAACAAACAAAGGAAGTGTTAGGACCTGCTAGGGTCATGCCTTGAAGTGGCAGCAGGCTTAAGACGCTTTGGCCAAAGGATTGAACTAAATTACCCTTTTTCAAGAGAATATTTAGGTATTGCACTGTGTATTTTTGTCGCATTGGAAGTAGCTTTGGGCATCTTTGTCTGTTTTTGGTTGTAGATATTGTGGTTTAAACATATTTAACTACGCATATCTTGTGCAATATCAATTCCACCCCTACGTTTGTGATACGATTTATTATTTTGATCCAATTTTGACCCAATTAATGCTCGCCCTTATGTTACCAGAAGTCTACACAAGACGCATCGATCACAACAGAACACAGATCTCAGCCTACCTTGAAAGGAACTGCAACGGGAGCTGCAGGTTGTTGTTCAATGTGTTAAGTTGTTGAACGTCACAGCAAACGCTGACATTGCCATAGAAAAGCGACGGGCAAAGTTGCTAGGAAAAGAAAAATGGTGAAGAATCTGGACAAGAAGTTAAAGCTTCATTCAACAAAACCAAAGCGACAACGCAAAACCTTCATAACCTGCAAACAAACATTGTGTTCACATTTAGAAAAACTACACGGCGGGCAAATACAGCCCCACTTGTTTTGAGATAAATCTACAAGAGAGTGAGTTTTTCCTCCCCTCTTTTTTTGCCCTGCACAAGTCACAAAGTGCAGAACATATCAACATTCCTCACCTGCTCTTTCCCAGTGTGCAATTACTTTATGATTGGGTGGCAAACAAACAGACGTAAAAGAAAGCAGGCAAGTGAAAATTTGGATTCGTTATTTGTATGTATGTGTATAAAAATGTTGAGGATCACACGCTGTGGACTTAACGAGATCCATTCCCAGGGTTTGAAATATTTATTTTTCAAATGGCCTACCAGTTATGTCAGGTCAGATTACAGTTCTCTCTTTACTGAACCACACTTTAAGGCGTCACCCAACACACACCAGTTTGCCCTCATATAGAGAGACACTTTCTGCCAAGACGATAAGAGTCCGCAGACTAATAAGCGGGGCAGTCAACCCCAACATGAACCCCGCCCACAGCCATCCCTATTGGCAGACCATACTGCAAAGGCAGCAAGTCAGCTCAGCCTGCAAGCGACCAGAATTGTCATGTTGTGCCCCGAGAGCCAAAATTCACTTGCAAACAGTGTCTCAAGGGTCCTATTGTGTTTGTAGTAGAAAAATCACAAGCTAAAATGAGAAGTCGGCAACTACCTGCATCAGCTCATGGCCTTCTTCTGGCAGAGGTATAGGTGGTCCTGAGTAGGCACAGTTGTACCGTTTGCCCACGGTTGCAGTGGCACATTCCCCATACCAGACACAGTGTTGGGAAGATACCTACAACAAACATGCAACAATTAAATTATTTGCAACTGTTAACTGCTGTTAGAGTGAGATGTTTCTTTCAAATCGCTAGTACCAAGAAATGCACGTTAAAATCTCCTCTCTTACAATAGTGTGTTTTAAACAGCAAGAAAAAAATGTAACCATAACCAATTGAAATACATTTTTATGCATACCCACATGGCCTAAAATAAAAAGTTGGTAACAATATTACACACATTTTTACAAAATGATGGTTCTGGCATTTGATCTTGTTCCTTTTAAAAAGCTATAGAACTTTACAGCCACAATATTGATTTTATACTCTAAATTATGCCAATAGCGGCACAACAAGATAATGCAACTATGATACGAAAAGCAAATGACCAGATTCAGGCCATGTCAGCAGCACACTCCCAATTCCATAATCACACACCTAAATATACATATTCAAAACACCAACTAAATCATAAACCTATGCACAGACATTTAAATATGCACACACAACAAAACACCATTGACGGAGTTAGCTGCGGAAGGGACTTGCAATTCAATGATGAGTCAAAGGAGTAATGTGGTGTCAGCATCATAGAAGGGGGGAAAGGAATAAAGGTTTATCATACAACTGCAGTGCAGAATAGCTGCATTTTACATAAAGCCTACGGAGTATGAGGTTTCATAAAGCTGCCGTTTTGTGCTATTGCTGTATATTTTTTTATTCCCGCTTCATTACACTTGCTGGCTTCTTTTTGTACTAGAGGTTTGTGATGAGTCTGGCAGCAGAGGTACATAATACTGAATAGGTACATGTCTACACCGGGGATGTAATGCACTGTATGAATTAAAAAATGGGTAGGTGGAGGGTAAACTGGCACAGCAATGGAGTTTGGCTACTTTGGTACGTGGTGTTTTAACGCTTTCACTGCCATGTTCCCCTTTGTCCAGATCACCCCCTTGAGTAAATCGACCTTTGCGTGCATTGGTCACCAGTATTGATGGCAGACTGGGTTGAATCCCCTTCCTGGATTTTCTTCTGACCAAAATCGATCTCCACACCAAAATCCGGCTGCGGATTGGGTACTATAAAATCCAAACGGATATCTCAGAATCCGCCATTGGATTCAATCCGGTTGGATTTAAGAATCCGAAAATGTATTCTACATTTAATCCGAATAACTGAAATACAAGTTTTTTTGCGAGGTAGAGGTGATGGATGTGGACTTCCCATTTCTAGGATAGAGACCATATCTAATAAGCAGTCTCCTGCCTTCTGGCACAGGAATTCAACTTGCACTACATGTATTTGAATAAGCTGTAATGTATTATATGACCAAAAGTGCCCTATGGCAGAACACTACGTAGTAAATATGTCCCATTTTGCTTATCCTTTGTAAGATTACTAACTGAAGTCACCACTTCCTTATATTACTTGCTCTCTTAGTCTGCTTTTATTTGCTGTGATTCACCTTGTTTTTACTTTTGTGTTACAGAAAATCTGTGCTTTATTTAATCTCACACAGTCCTGAGTACATATTACTTTGTTGTTTGTAACCTTGAAAGGACTTAAAGCACAAAGTAAATATCCCTTGGAGATATTGTTGTAGTTGACAGCTACAGTAGTGGTACCAGGCAACAGATTTAGCTCACACTACTAGAGCTGCTGCCTTAGAAAGCGGCGATTGTGGGTTATAGTCCAATTGGGTCTGGCAACAGCACACTATTCCAGTCACTGTGTATTTTAGGGTTATCAACTCAATATAGTTCATATGGAAATCCCTTTAGGAAGTGTGGGGTGGGACTCATGCTAATAACTATGCAAAGTATATTTAAATATCTCTCAGGGTACTTCAGGCATGCTCATTTTTCAGCAAAGGCATCTTTCCTGTTTGAGGGGATATACACAGAACTGGAGACAACTCAAATGGAACTCATCATCATCGTGCTTATCTCAATAGGAAACCTTTTCCAACCCTACACCACCCTGTACCAGAATACAGTAAACAAAAAAATAGGGAACTTGCCATAAAACGTACATTCTGCAATACTGAACGGAACACACACACACACACACACACACACACACACACACACACACACGTCTAAAACTTATTTCAATTAAAACAAAATGTAGAACCCATAACATTGCACAAACTCTTCCAATATAAAATAATAAAACGATACCGACACCTGTTTGCAGTTCTGTCAGCCTCTAACCTCAACCGAGAGGGGCTGCTACGCTTGGCTACCAATGTGTATTAAAGGACCGTTCCACCTACACCCTAGTGAACTAAACGCTGTGATGTTTATCAAGCTAAATGTAAAGCCACTTGTGCTATTAAAAAATAAGGACTCATCTAATTCCCCCAATAGTGCCAACACACAAGAAAAAGATTATGCTTTACTGTTACATGGGAATTCACCTTTAAGAGGAATACAGCGGCAGGAACAGAGCAAGAGAAACAAGGCCACTTTAACAATATCCTTTATCCTATTTTCAGTTCTCTAAAGAGAAGATCTGATGGCTCGGAAGGAAGTATATTGTTATTACACCGGGCATGCCCCTTTGACAATAAAAATCTTAATAATACAGCAGGGAACCATCTCTACAAGGTCCTTCCTGTTAGGGATTCTCAACTAGGAAGTCGTCTAGTACACAAGGAAAAAGGACGTGTCAAAATATAAAACATCTACAAAGGAACTGGGAAAATGGCAACTAAACACTATTTGATGGCAGATCGGGCCCTATCTATTGTAAAACCTCAGAGCCTTTTTTTTTGAGAATTTCTTTTGTATTTCGGACCACATCATGTCTGCCCCACGCATTTTGTAATCCCCTTAATGTATTAATCCCTACCACCGTGGTTGGGAGGCTATTCCATGAATTCACCACCCTTTTGATGAGGAAGTACTGCCTCCTACCCTCCTGCTTCAGAGGAGGACCTAACAACAAGTCTGAAGCTTTAGACATTAACCTCCCAGCATACACCCTCAAGTTGTTGAATATTAATTTTGACTATGTGGTGCAAACAGTATCAAATATTAAGGGGTTGGGATTGCCCTCAATCCTCACCCACTCAGCCCACTGCAAACCCAGAATATACCCTTGCATTGCAATGCAGCAAAACATTTGACAAGAAAAAAGGCACACCCCTGCTGTTTAGTCTACGTACGCACATACTTGGCTCCATGCAGCGTTACCTACCTCTGGCATAATGAACCTGGTATATACCTCAACTTTGTTCTATCGTGGCCTCATGGAAATGTTACTCCCTCTATCCACTACAATCCCCTTCCTCCTGACCCACACCCAACATCACCATACACCCTGTCCTGCACAGGTACATGAAAAAACCTGTTACTTAAAAAGTGGGGAGGGGTGAGCTTAAACGCTGGTAGGAGGGGCCACTAACCTCCAAACAACTGATACCAATTGAAACTAAAATGAATAAATACACAACCACCAGCAAGCTCTTCTGGGGTTAGAGCTATCTGGGATTGCGTGTTTATTTCCCATTACTAACAGGCAGTACAAATAGGCCAGTTGGTAGCATTTACCTACTGTGCAGGAGTAAAGAGATGCGTCGACATTGAGTGGGTGTTTTTGGACAGGCAGGCCTCATCAAATCTTGTGGCTCATTAAAAAAATATATATATTATTATTATTATATAATATAATATATATATATATATATTTATACACACACACACATAGGCCTTCATCACATAAAACCGTCCCAGTTCTAATGCACTTCTGTGCGTTATGGGATCATCACAGTTATACCAGCTTCTTCTCCAACAACTCCTTTGAGAGCTACAGTAACCCTGACTGAGTAATTCTTTCTCCAACTGGGCCAATAATGGAATGTCCAAAGTAAGAGACATGATAGCAAGCTTCTCAAATTCTGCAGCATTTGGGAACCGCTGATGACATGAACACTCTTAGGAACATTTATATGTATGCATTAACACTGGCAGTTCTTTAGGATGTTTTAATGTTATATTTGCTAAAAGGTGTGTCAAATGTACATTTGCTGCCTCCTCTTCCCCTCCCCAATGACCTTCCTTTTTCTTTTCTGTACCCCTGCCCCTCACCCATCTCACTACTTTGTAAACAAATACGTATGTATAGAATTGCTTGTATAATTCTTGCATACCAATAATATACAACTTTAAAAAATAAAACAAATAGAAGATCACTATAAACTTGTAATTAAGACATCTAAAATAAAATAAAAATCAAACCAATGTGATTGAGTGATCTTATTAGGTGACCAAATGTGAACAAATTGTAAAGGGTTAGCTATAAGAAAAAAAAGTTGTTAAAGTGAAAAAACATTTGTCCATTACAAATATAAAATTAGAAAAACAAGTGGTTAAGATATTTAAAATGGAAGGATAAAAGCGCAAAATGGAATGTGCATTTTTTCTTCTAGATATTCTATCGGGATTAGGCTATTCCAAAACACTGCCTTTAACTAATTTTCCTTACTATTCTACTATTGGACAAACCTAAACATTCTTTATTAAGCAATGAAAAAGTCATAATTTTAGTTCTCATCACCAGGGCTCGACAAATGCACTCGCCCGCACGCCAGGGGGTGAGTGCATTTTGCCCGCTGTCGAGTACTTACCTGCGACAGGGTCCGGCGGCGTGGTGCGGCGATCTCAGTCTTCCCCTGCAAATTGTACGCTTCCCTTGCAGGTTCTGAAACAAATGGGCATGCGGCATCAGATTGTGTGATGTCAAGGCATCTCATTTGACGCCGCGCACCCATTTTTTCAGGACCTGCAGGGGAAAGAGAACAATTTGCAAGGGAGAAGACAGATCGCCGCACCACGCTGCCGGACCCCCGCCGCATGTAAGAGTCGTGGGGGGGGGGGGGGGAGGGGAGTGTTACTTGGGGGTAAAGGGGGCGAGTGGGTTTTTCCCTAGTTTGTTGAGCCATAGGTGTACGGAGGAGGGGGAAAAAAACCGGAGGAGACTTTTAAACAAGATCCAGCTAACAGGATGTCACGGGAGACCAGGTATTTACATCTTTTTAACCGGGATCATAATATTGAGCAAAACAAGGAGGTAAAACAAATTGTCATTTATTCCTTAGAAACAAGGCGTACACACAGTGGATTACAATATACAAGCGATTAGACACACTTACAGTGGGTCTGGGGGAAAGAAAAAACAAAAACCACTAGGCTTTCCTAGCTTCTACAGTCCATAAAACCAAGTTTGTCGGACTTAGCCCGAGATGTCCTGGAACCCAAATAGGCATGGAGTTCCACACGCCACCGCTGTACAAGCTCCAGAGCCTTGAAATAACTTTACCGCGAGCAAGTCCCAAACATCCTGGAACTCAAATCGTCTTCAATCCCCAGCTGCGACGTTCAATTCTTAGAATTTAATCGCAAAAGTCGGGACTTAGAAAATTTCTCGACCTGAAATTTCTGAAGCCGGCTCGCTGCCATTTCTCTTGGAGCATCTTTTGGCGGTTTTGAATTTGCCACTGCTGTCTTGACGCTCAAAGTCAGGCTGGGCTTATAGTGCCAGTGACGTCGCGTGAAAACAATTGTATTGAAGCAGTCGCATGCGCTTTTAGTCGACGCGACGGAGTGACGGCGCTACCAAAGTCCTTGTCACTAGAATTTGATTTTTGCAGAGACGGTCTCACCATGTGACTGCCTATAAGCCAATCAGATAGCTTCTATGGCACCCAATCAGAGAGCACAGTTAATAACCAAAGTGTATGTCAACAGTACATGCTGACACCTAGTGACTTACGTGGTTTTAGATGTGTGATGAGTGTGTGTGTCGTGTGTGTGCCTCGGTGTCTGTGTGTGCGATGTGCGCATACTATAGGTTAAAACAAACTCAATTTTGTTTTTAAATAGCACACATTGGCAGCATACAGAAAACACAACTCTCAGTTTTGCCTTTTGCTGTTGTCTCCGTTTGCTCTCGACTCAGGCCATCTGCCTTCCCCTTGCTCGTCTCCGCCCCTCTGCCTTCCCCCTCGCTGACGTCACTCGTCTTGTAGCCAGCGACGTCTCCAAAAACTGATTTACAACTTTCGCAATGGTGACGGGTGACGTCATCGGTCGTGTCGCCTGCACTATAAGCGCGGCCTTAGAAAATCTCAACACCGGATTGGCTGCTGGCTTTCTTATAGTATTTAAGTTCCATTCATGAAATACTGCAGCCAATGCGAGCGTGGGAGAATTCCTACCAGCCAATCACAGACTTGCCAGTCTCCAAAAGCCGGGCAAGGATGGATTCGGAATCTGACAGGAGCATGCGCCAGCTTCGCACTTCTGCCACTTGTTAGTCAGAAGCCACCCATGGGGTTAGGCATCTCAAGGTCTGGGCTGGGCAAATGGTAGTCCGATGACTTCCACTCAGGCCTGGTCGAGGGTACTTGAGGCCAAGGCTGCACTTACAGTACCGTCGGCGACGTCACGCTGCGGTTGCTGGAAAAATCAAATTGACTTGACTTCCAGCGATCAAGTCGTCGCTTCTACTATGAGCGCACGCGACAGCGGCAATACATTTGTCTTGCCGTGTCGTCGCCGGCACTATAAGCACAGCCTTACTCCTCCACCAAAATGGCTTTCACACCATTGCAATCTCTGTGGCTTTCATCTCTGGGACCTGAGCAGACTGTGTGGCACCAACTTGGTAGCCAACTGGTCTCTCGGAACAGTGGACTTGGAAATCCCCAGCTCATATACAGTGCATAAACATTTACCATTATACACGTTAAAATAAAAATATTTCACAATTTCTTCTAAGTCCCTCGTTTACTAGGTTTGACCGAAAAGACGTGCACGTTCAGTTTAAGCGCTCCTAGACCTTCCTTAAAGAATTTTTTTTTAAAGTTGAACGAAGTAGCGCTTAGGTTCAATTTCAGGGTTACTTTCTAAATTCATTGGAAATTTGGACTTGGACATGAAATCAGCCTTGCAACCTTATCGATGGTTGAAGCACACCAGAACCTCTATACCTGGTTCTGGGCATATACTGGGGGACCCCCACTATTATTGGGGCCCATGACTGTACACCTGGGATACACATATCCCTATGCCCCCCATTTACCTTTCTGGTCTGTGCTGAAGCAGGGAACTCTGGCGGTGTGTCGCATAACTGTTTTCCAGGGAGGATTTTGACTAGAGTGCTATGTCTATATGTCCCCGGGAATCTGATCTGATTCCCGGATACATTTTTGGGGTGGCCAGCAACTCTGGACCCCTTCTACCTAGACACATTCTGACAACACTTTTACTGCAACACCCTTCCCCCGTGAAACTCATAGCCTCTGAATCGCCACTGGGTAGCACTCCTGGAAAGGTAAAACACACACATTCTTTATTGCAATACAATCATATACATTTCATGTACCACAACTGGGCTCAAGAGCTGACACTCTAAATCACCCAATATGGGTCAGAGGTAACCAGCCGGGCATAATACCTTTATTGATGGCCTGGTTACCCCTTCATCGTCAGACAGGACTATTCAATCTGACTCATGGAAGTCAAAGATGGCAGGAGAAATCAATCAGTTGGAACAGAAATTCGGTTTATGGGAGAAGAGATTCACTATCAAACCGAGAGAGACACATATGTGACCACTCCATGCTCAGCACATAAATTACCAGCTCCCTGCAATGACTTCAAACAGTGAGACTCAAGGAGATGACAGATGGTAAATATGAGCAAAACTGCCTTCCAAAGGGGATGGGGGGGGGGGGGGGGGGAGAAGAGGAGCAAGGTGGCAATCAGCAACGCTTCTTGGAAGTACCACAACCTTGATGTAGAGTAATGTTACATATACAACAAATTAAGCAGAACAACTTCCAACATGGAAGAGTAAATACACTTATCTTAGTGGGCCATCATGTTACACCTCATAAGGATGTGTACTCTTGTACCATACTCAACCATACTTTATCAGGGACCCTGAACTCCAACCAAAACAAGGCTACAGACCAGGAAATAATTATACAAGGATTCCACTCAGTGGAATTTATTGACATACCAATATGGTTTAATTGCCATTATTACTGTGCATCACTCTCTGTATCGCACACTGTCTGGGTCATTACAGTATAGTTCCCCTATCTTTATCCTTGCCACTTTCGGTATCTCCCAGGGTGAGTCGGTCCAGTCGCTCCAAAGTTCCCTTTAACTCTTTTGCTGCCAGAAGGGTTAAGAATCTGCCCTTCAGGCTACGAAACTATGAGTTAAAGCCAGGTTAAATAAATTAAACATTTACCATGGTCTCTACTATTGTGACATACTTCAAGATCTGTTCGAAACGTTTAAAAAAACTTGAGCCTAGAAATAAAAAAGCACAAACAAATTTCACAAATTGCCTAGAATGTAAAAAGGGATTGCCAAGCTGAAGAATTTGTCATTTGTGTTGAATTGAGGCATTTATTACAATAGTCATGCTTGCCGTATTTAAAAAATGCACTTTGTAGTGGACGAAAAATAAAATTTAGTAAAGAACTTTATCCAATTGTTCCTTAAACGCAAATCCTGCTCAGTCAAATATTTGGCTTAGTTTGAAATAAAGCCATTTTGCTTTTCATTTGGGCCTCTGAAAGTGGGTGTGTTTGTCAATCCTTTTCTCCCCACCCTTAACCAACACTGTAAGGAAAGGGGGAAGATGAAGAATGTGTTCCTGTGCACACACATATTCAGAATATAGTGACATCAGACTAAGGCCTTGGCCATGTTTACCGCTTGCTGGCGGAAGCGTGCCGAGGCGCGCTCCCGCTCAGCACTGAGCCCCTACAGCCGCAATTAGAGCGGCTTTAGTAGCGGCTCATCTGCGCGCTTGCGGAAGCGCAGGTCCTAGGGAAATTTAAAATTCCCACGCTTGCCGGCGCGACAGGCCGGTCAAGTGAGCGGTTCGCCCAATGAGGGCGAACCAGCTCCGTGACGTCACTGGCCCGCCCCCGGCCAGTGAAGCGCCCGCCCCCGGCACGCCCCGCTGACGGCGCGTGCGGTAAGCAACCGCAAGGCCAGGGAAAGCACCCGCTTTCCCTGCGCCTCAGCACGCCAGCAGGGAGCATGGCCGAGGCCTAAGGCCTCGTCCATAGTGATCACGACCGAGCGGCGGCAACAAGAGACGGCTCCTCTACGAGGCCGTCCGTACTGCGTGTTCGAAGAAGCGTGACGGCATTTACAAAATACAAGATTTTTGTGTTTTGTCGCGGCCCTCGTGACATCACGGCCACGCCGACGCCGTGCCTCATAGCTTTGCCACAGACCACGGATCGCATCTGCAGCATGTGCGCGCGACACCATGTTTTCAGCCGCATGCGCCTGCACTATGGACTTGGCCAAAAAGGGCCAGAGCTAGAACTGAAATCAAGCCCTTCCTTATTTTCAGCCTACAGTACCATGGTTACATAGCGCCAACATGTCAAAGGCAGGAGGATTACATAAACTGCTAGAAGTGCAGCACACTTGGATCTTGCTCAAATAATTGATTAAGTAATCACTTAATACATTGAGCAAGATCCAAGAGTGCTGGACTTCCTTCAGAGAGTTTATAGGTCGGTCCCTCTGGGGACCGAAATAAATACACACTTTTGTAAATTATTATTATTATTTTTTTTTTAAATGATGGTGTGATTTTTGCAGACGAGGCATCGCCCAGCTTTAACTCCTGAAACCTGTCACTGCCATTAGTTCGGTTTGTCCCTTAGAAGTCCTGTATTATTTTATATTGGTCTAAAACTACTGAAGGACACGATAGTGAAATTTATTAGGATTTTTTACTTTTATTTTTGAACCATTTTGGTTTGACTGGTATTTTAAAGTCAAAGGTCCCCATGCACCATTGATTAAGGGGAATGGGACCATGAGGCCTCTCTGCTCTGCACCAACTGGTCTGCCTTACACCACTGGGGTTACAGCACAGTATCGAGAGGCCGTGGTTTCAAAGACACAGATCCATGCACAGCCTCCTACTATTCCCTTCTGTAGCATGTATTGTACGCAGTTTCAATAAGAGCTGTGGTTCTGCACTCACTAAATTATCTGTACAGTTGCAGCCTTGAACTATTGTGCTACAGATTAAAATCACAGCAGAACCAACGGACAAGTAAATAAACATGCAGAAGATATACAGTATGGCGATAGCACATCCTAAATTAGTTCAAACAAGCTGAGATGCATAATGTTCTGGAGGTACAAAAAAACTCCTTCATGTGCTGAGAAAATTGTTTATTGTTCACCAAAAATGTGGAGTCATCTTGTGTCATAATCTGCATTCAAATATTAGCTTGAGCTATATGATAATGTGTGTGATAAACAATTTATCTCATGTGTGTATGCTATAACAAGAACGCCATTGAAACTACAGCTACTTAGAGGAGTTGTGGGGTTTCTACACACTAGGCGTGACAAATTTTAATTAGTACAAATCCACAAACTAATACAGGCATACCCCGCATTAACGTACGCAATGGGATCGGAGCATGTATGTAAAGTGAAAATGTAGTGAAAGTGAAGCACTTCCTTTTTCCACTTATCGATGCATGTACTGTACTGCAATCGTCATATACGTGCATAACTGATGTAAATAACGCATTTGTAACAGGCTCTATAGCCTCCTCGCTTGCGCACAGGTAGGGAGCTGGTATTGCTGTTCAGACCGTGCTGACAGGCGCATGCGCGAGCTGCCGTTTGCCTATTGGGCGATATGTCCTTACTCGCGAGTGTACTTAAAGTGAGGGTCCTTAAACCGGGGTATGCCTGTAATGATATAATAGTGAAATACTTATGACTGTAGTTGAAAGCACAAAAAAAAATTACTGGGCAGAAATTACGAACAAAAAATAGAGATAACAAAACATGAGACAAAGCAATTACGGAGACATTAAAAAAATGAAGCAATCCCAAAATGCAAGAAGTATTGAATAGTCAGAGCAAACACACAACTGAAGACATAATCAAATACAACTGTGACATGGTGAGGAAGAAAATCGAAGCTAACAAAAGCAACAACTTATGGTTGGGAAGAAGCAACTCATTGCACTCAAACAAGACGGTGGAACAATAAGAGAGTCGGTGCACTTCAGAGTTGAGGTTCTACATGAAATTGTACGAAAACACAGTTGACAGGACATAATCTAGCCGAAGTTCAGCAAGAAGAAACCACCAATGATGTACCATGCGAAGAAGAAGAAGGCGAAGAAGAAGAAGGCGAAGAAGAAGGCAAAGAAGAAGAAGACAAACAATAAAATCCATGTAGAATGGGAAAGCTCCTCGGGAAGATGAAATTCAACTGAAAACGTGAAAGAAGTTGGGGGAAGTAGAGAAAATTATTTTAAAAAACACTGCACATGCTGCAAAGACTACATCAAAAACTACAGACCAAAATTGGTCTACTTCCAATCACTAACACGGTTTAAAAGACCACGATGACCAAAAGATGGAGGGCCAGGGGGATAAAATCAGAAAATATGTTGGAGCAAAGTGGAGAAGAGGTTTGCATCCGCAATACCCGGAAGATCGTTGGGGAGGTCAACAAGGACTGACTATTTACAGATATAGTGCATCTACATACACGAAGGTAGTAGAATTCATTTTTCTCTCCACTGTGATATGCTGGAATATATTCGGATCTAGTGAATGTGTTATCTGGCGTGACCATGTCAGCTGCTGCATTCGTATTTACAATTATCCAAATTGCGCTTTCCCTAAAGGGAAAAAAAATTAAAAAAATCTTTCGATCAAAAAAGCCATAACAAAAACATACAATCAAGTTAAAATAATCAGGTATAAACACACACACGAAAATATCCTATGGGGAGCGAACACCATTGATGGGCCGTATGTAGCAGTACTCCGCATTACTCAAGTAGCCGCTGTCCACGCGCGTTCTTCGCTCATCTCACATGATAATGGTGGCAACCATTTCTCGTCCGTTACAGCATGTTTATGTTAAAACCAGCGTTTCTCAATTGTGGTTCTGTGGTACCCTAAGGTGCTGTGAGAAGATCAAAAAGGTGCTGCAGGATTTCTTGTCCACCCAGAGCAGGGAGGAAGCAGGGTAGATTCCACCATCCTGATCTGCTTTTACTGGGTAATGCAGCCAATCAAAATATGAGGTGGCAGGAGGGCTCAAGAGGAGGAGGAAGCAGCATGGACCGGAGGAGCGGAGGATTGGAGTCCATCTGTCCTGTATAGTATTTTTTCCATGTGACTGCCCTGTCTATGAATTAGAGAGCCTTGAGAGAGCCTTGAGAGAGCCTTGAGAGAGCGAGAGCAAAAAAAAGTCGAGAATCAAAGTGTTAAATGCGGAACGCAACACTTTTCGCATAGGTCCGCTTCATCAGGGAGTCGGCATACTAAGGGGTCCTAAAATAGGGCCCTAAAGGTTATACATAAACTGCAATAAAATAAAAAAAATTCCATTAAAATTAACCTACCATATTAAAAATACCCGATTGGTAAGTATTCCTCATTAAGCTACGTTAACAGATATTAAAATGTACCATTACAAAACGCAAAATAGGATTCACCATAAACTCAATAATAGTCATAAATTTCACACCATATATAACAAGTGGTCACCTGCGATTGAGGCAGAAGCAGCAGCTGCTGCTAACTTGTTCATAGCTACAATACTGGATGCAGTTCTCAGCGTGCTGGACTTCAAAGAATTTGTATTTGCAAATATAAATTAATCTGTTTGTGTAGAAAATTACTGATACAAATACTATTCATACCTACAGTATAGAAAACCTACATTATAGAAAATCTACAGCTCCTCTAATTAGCTTACGTTTCTAAGAACATACAAATGTGTACATCCAAAGAGGGCCGACGAGGACAGAGGACAACAACTGTGCTTGTTGTTCCAGGTCCAACCGAATGAGTCCATGGGGACCCATCTTGTCCTTGAACTTTTGAGGTCGCAGCGGCCACTTCCGTCCTCCCAGCCCCGCTCAACCAATGGACCAGGACGTCATGGCTAGCGTCCTAAACCCTGCCAAGCCTCTTTGCGGGCCTCTACCTCCCCTTCTAAATAAATCTCTACCTATTCTGTGTGCAAAATGTTTCACTTCATTAACCTGCTGATGCAGCGGTGGTGTGAATCTAAATCTAAATCTTCCAACTCATTGTAAATCTGAAAGTACCTGTAGTTCATTACACTTAGTAACATTACAATTGTGGCATTACAGGTCCTTCTTTTACAAAAGATTGGGTTACAAAAACTCCATGCAGAAAAATAAAAGGTAATTAGAGGGCATGTCACATTTTGCATGTGACCATCAGAAGGTCATGCACTTGAGACATGTGGTTTCCAGCAGCAAACAAAACATTCATATCTGTATGGCTCAGCACAATGCCTATGGGGCCCAGCATACACTAGACATGTTAGTAACCCTTTAGGAGGGGTTATATTTAATAAATGGTATTGTGTATTTTTAAGAACGCTCATTAGGTCATCAGTCAAAATCACCATGTCATGACCAGCAGCGGCACACAATTAATTTCTTAATCCTTGATTATTCACAGCCTTTAGGCTTCAAATCTAAATTTGTAAAACATTTATATTTCTTTAAACTAATTTAATGTATGGGAAAGCCAGCACAAGAAAAAAAAAAAAAAACTTTTTTTTTAATTGCTTTTACTTTGTTTTTTCACCCCGATCATATATGTCTAATTTTTTTGATGGACAGGTGTGGATTGAAAATGGCAACTTCAGATTCTGCTCTCAATACACAGTGTCCCTTTTCCTCCTCCTACTCCATACTCATGGATAAGGCACGTGAAAGTAACCCTTCACCGTACACAACTTAAGAAGAAGTAGCTTGCACATTTCTTGCAGAGAGAGACCTGCAGATAAGCTCTGGCAGTGAGTCAATGAGCTGGTTTTAAAGCAACAACATCTCTCAAAACTGCAGACTTGAAGCACTGAAAGTATTATGCAGTTTTTTTGTTCCTCTCCTGCAACGCTAGATTTCAAGCCAGCCCTGCGTACGTGACACTTGTTATAAGTTTACGGCTGATAAAACAGCGGTTTCTTGTAAAGCAGGGCTGCACAACATGCGGCCCCCCTGGCCTCTCTGTGTGGCCCGCGGTGACTCCGGCCGGGCGCCAGTTAATTAAATTTTTAAAAAAATAGTGTGTGTGTCTGTGTGTCTGTGTGTGTGTGTGTGTGTGTGTGTCTGTGTGTGTGTGTGTCTGTGTGTGTGTGTGTGTCTGTGTGTGTGTGTGTGTGTCTGTGTGTGTGTGTGTGTGTCTGTGTGTGTGTGTGTGTGTCTGTGTGTGTGTGTGTGTGTCTGTGTGTGTGTGTGTCTGTGTGTGTGTGTGTCTGTGTGTGTGTGTGTCTGTGTGTGTGTCTGTGTGTGTGTCTGTGTGTGTGTCTGTGTGTGTGTCTGTGTGTGTGTCTGTGTGTGTGTCTGTGTGTGTGTCTGTGTGTGTGTCTGTGTGTGTGTCTGTGTGTGTGTCTGTGTGTGTGAGAAAATCGGGCTGGTGCAGAGGTGGGGGGTGGGCTGCTGACATGTGAGGGGGGGTGCTGACATGTGAGGGGGAGTGGGCTGCTGACATGTGAGGGGGGGTGGGCTGCTGACATGTGAGGGGGGGTGGGCTGCTGACATGTGAGGGGGTGGGCTGCTGACATGTGAGGGGGTGGGCTGCTGACATGTGAGGGGGGGTGGGCTGCTGACATGTGAGGTGGGGTGGGCTGCTGACATGTGAGGGGGGGTGGGCTGCTGACATGTGAGGGGGGGTGGGCTGCTGACATGTGAGGGGGGGGTGGGCTGCTGGCATGTGAGGGGGGGCTGCTGGCATGTGAGGGGGGGCTGCTGACATGTGAGATGCAGGGGGGGGAAGTGATGTGAGGTGCAGGGGGTGTATGATGTGAGTTGCAGGGGGGAGAGAGTGTCATATTGAGGAGAGGGGGAAAGAGTGTCATTGAGAGGAGGGGGAGAGAGTGTCATTTAGGGGAGGGGGAGAGTGTCATATTGAAGAGAGGGAGAGAGAGAGTGTCATATTGAGGAGAGAGAGTGTGTTATATTGAGGGGAGGGGGAGAGTGTCATATTGAGGGGAGGGGGAGAGTGTGTCATATTGAGGGGGGAGGGGGAGTGTGTCATATTGAGGGGAGGGAGTGTCATATTGAGGGGAGGGAGAGAGAGTGTCATATTGAGGGGAGGGGGAGAGAGTGCCATATTGAGGGGAGGGGAAGAGTGTCATATTGAGGGGAGGGGGAGAGTGTGTCATATTGAGGGGAGGGGGAGAGTGTCATATTGAGGGGAGGGGGAGAGAGTCATATTGAGAGGAGGGGGAGAGGGTGTGATTTAGGGGAGGGGGAGAGTGTGTCATATTGAGGGGAGAGGCGAGAGTGTCATATGGAGGGGAGGGGGAGAGAGTGTCATATGGAGGGGAGGGGGAGAGAGTGTCATATTGAGGGGTTGGGGAGAGTGTGTCATATTGAGGGGAGGGGGAGAGTGTCATTGAGAGGAGGGGGAGAGGGTGTGATTTAGGGGAGGGGGAGAGAGTGTTATATTGAGGGAAGAGAGACATGGGGGGGATGCTGACATGGGATGCTGACTTGGGGGGGGGGCTGCTGACATGGAATGGGCTGGGGGGATGTGGAGGGGGTATTGTGTTTTTGATGTGGAGGGTGGTATTGTGTGGGTGAGGGGGAGAGATGGGGGTATGAGAGATAGATGAGGATGATGATGATGGAGAGGTGCTGGAGGAGAGATGATGATGATGATGATGATGATTTAACCCGTGCGGCCCAAATTTTTTTTCCTTGGAGCAGTTCGGCCCTTCTCACTTTACGAGTTGGGCAGGCCTGTTGTAAAGGAATTGCAGATATTGTACAGCAAGGCCTTCTCTTGTGCTCTGGGAGTCTTGAAACCTCACTTTTCATTTTTAGGCAGTTCTTTCAAACGGTATATTCTGTTTTTAAATTAACATCACATATTATACCCACAATTGATTAAAAAAATTAAGCAATGCACCAACATCCTCAGCAAGTGTACAAGTCAAATTCGTTTTAAATGCAGCAGGATATCACGTGCAATGTTGTCAGTCTCCTACTTGGAGCTGTTTTAATGTAGTGTTTGTAGGTTCCTGGTTCAGCATGTTCAGTCCTTAACACTTGGCTAATTTTAGTCCAGCGTTTATAGCCAGGGAGGTTTGTTACTAACTCTCCTACCTGGTGCTCTGTGTGTCTCTGCAGTATATGTGCTGTGGATTCACTACAATTGCTGCTGTGAGTGTCAGTATTTTCACTCACAGCTTATGCACTTCTCAAATTAATCAATGACTCATTGAGGTGTGTAATACAATATCACTAGACTAGGAGGTCTGGTCATCTGTTCACTAGAATCTATTTACTCTCGCTGGCTACTATATACTGTACTTACCATCTGGTCTGTTAGCTGATCCAGAGGGGGTTACACCCTGACTTATAGCATCATATGCCACCTATATCCCACCATCACTAGCTGGTTAATTGGGATAGTAAGCCCAATTAATTTGTTGGCATTGATGTTTGATATTTTTGATTTAATCTATTTTTAACTCACGTTACACAATCCTTTGGTAATATATGTTTTAAGTAATTAAATAAAAGTTATTTTTTACACTTAGTGGTGTGCAGTTTAGTGAATTCTATGAGGGCCACAATCACTTTGTGTCCCCTTTCTTTTCTGATTCACTTCCTTAGTTCACAGTTTGCACCCACTATTCGATTACCTGATATATTTATTCCATTAAAATTCAATTAGTATGGTTCTGTGATCACTCCCTACCCTCCCCTTGTTGTTTCCTAGGATATCACACAACCTCAGGGCTCAAACCCATACAGTGATAAATTCTTACAATCTGGTTTATAACACGAAATATCTAGAAATTATTTCTTAGGAACAAAAGTTGCTAATTGCAACATGTGTAAGAGACAGCAAATATGGATGTTGCTAACCACCTCGATCGAGAAGTAATGCAGCCTGGATGTCTCACGGATTGTCCAAATCCTTCATATTATGTTATGAAAAACTAGTCCTCCTTGGCGCTGGTCCTTGGTAGCAAGTGCTGTGTGTAATATGTGAAGAAAAAAATATATATAATGTAAACGGTGTATAGTATCAAACTGTATAAATGTTGCAATGCAATTCAGCCATTCATTATAAGAAAGTTTTTATGGATACCTTCCACCACTCAGACACAGTGAATTTAGTGAAAATAAAACAGCAGTGGTCTCCAAGTATTCCACCACACACTTGAAAGAGTGTGTGGGGGGGGGGGGGGGGGGGGGAGAATCAGTAATATAATGTATATCCCCTTAGGTGCATGCAGTGCATACAGACAAAACAAATCACCTAGGAACTCATATACACATACATACATATATATATTTGCATCTTGTTTAAGGATTGTTACTCCTTGGGCACGGTGGAATGCACGATTCATATGATATACAGGCATACCCCGGTTTAAGGACACTCACTTTAAGTGCACTCGCGAGTAAGTACATATCGCTCAATAGGAAAACGGCAGCTCACGCATGCGCCTGTCAGCACGTCCTGAACACCAATACCGGATCCCTACCTGTACCGAAGCTGTGCGCAAGCGGGGAGACTATAGAGCCTGTTACACATGTGTTATTTACATCAGTTATGCACGTATATGAAGATTGCAGTACAGTACATGCATCGATAAGTGGTAAAAGGTAGTTCTTCACTTTAAGTACATTTTCGCTTTACATACATGCTCCGGTCCCATTGCGTACGTTAATGCGGGGTATGCCTGTACACTATTAATCAATGGCATATAGGATGAAAAGGTGTAACATATCACAATACTGTATAAAATTTTATTAAAAAAAAAAAAAAAACAACACAGACTCGGAATACCTTTATCACCACGGATTGTCGGTTCTTTTGCGTTTTGTACAAGATAGGGGTGTGTTGTTGTCCCTCAGGGCTCGGTACTTTGAGTAAAGGCAAATCATGAACAGCTCATCCTACGCCATGCATGTCAAACTCCAGTCCTCGAGGGCTGCAAACAGGCCAGGTATTCAGGATATCCCTACTTCAGCACAGCTGGCTCAATTAGTGGCTCAGTATGACTGAGCCACTGATTGAGCCAGCTGTGCTAAGGTAGGGATATCTGAAAACCTGGCCTGTTTGCAGCCCTCGAGGACTGGAGTTTGACATGCATGTCCTACGCGTTTCACAAAATTAATTTGCTTCCCCGGAGGTATAATGTCTACAGAGGAACGCTGAGGAGACAAATACAAGGGAGAATCCAAGCACAGAGCCCTGTGGGACAACATACCCCTATCTTGTACAAAATGCAAAAGAACAATCCGTGAGTGATATTCTGAGTATCTGTTTTTATGTTTTTTTATTACATTTTATACATTAATGAGCTATGTTACACTTTTTCATCCTATATGCTATTAATATACCATATAAATCGTGCATTCCACCGTTCAAAGAGTAACAATCCTTAAACAAGATGCAAATATATATATGCAAGTTCCTAGGTGATTTGTTTTATGTCTGTATGCACTGCATGCACCCAAGGGGATATACAATATATTACCGATTCCCCCACAGTCTTTCAAGGGTGCTGTGGAACCGTGCTGCCGTTTTAATTTTACTACATTAACGGGGTCTGAGTGGTGGACTGTATCCATAAACATTTTCTTATAATGAATAGCTGCTGAATTGCATTGCAACATTTATAATGTTTGATACTACACACTAAACCAGGGAGCGCATACTTTTCCTGCGGCGCCCCCGTCTTCCTTGTACCGCTCCCGCCCCCCCCCCCCCCCCCTACCTGGTATTCGCGTCAAAGTCAAACCGGCAGCCCCAGCAGGAGTGAGAGAGAGAGACTTCGTTTTGGCCACACATACTAAGGACTTGACGGTTTGACTTACTACCTTGTGCTAAACAGCATTTGTCCTCTTGCTGGTTCTGGACTATATCTATTGAGTTTAAACTTTGTTCTATTGATTTCATCATTATTATTTTGTGGGTTCTGCTCAGTTGGTTGGAGACACAGGGTTTAGGGAAGTACCTTGTAGTCCATTTGGACCCGAGGAAGGAGTCTTCACCCCAAAACATTGCCCCTTAATTATCCTCCCCAGCATCCTCCCCCCACGCCCCCATTCACCTCTCCCACTCCCTTCCCCTGTGTTTTTTCCCCCCACACCACCGACATTTAGGGTTTATTTCCGTATTACCCGCTTGTGTGACATCCTCCAAGTGTATTATTATCTTGTGCTTGCATTACATTTTCTATTTTGGCATATACCCTGTTTGACAGTTTTCTAATAGTCAGTGATTGCTGGAACACTAGTTGGTGTTTGGATGTTATACACCGTTTCCATTATATTTTTGCTCATATATTGCACCTTGCACTTGCTACTAGGGACCAGCGCCAAGGAGGGCTAGTTTTTTTATTTTTAAATGCTTTAATCTCTCTCAAAACAAGTAAAACCCGTTTGAGAAAATGCAGGAAAGTGCAGCCTGGGCTTGATACCCCCAGCCCACCGGACGGTGCAGCCTGGACATGACACCCCTAACCCACCGGACACTACAGCCTGTCTGGACACAATACCTCCAGCCCACCAGGCAATGCAGCCTGGACGTGATATCCCCAGCCCACTGAACATGACACCCCCAGCTCTGCTTGGGGTGTAAGAGTATAAGGCTGACCTCTGATAATTAGCAGTGATAAGTTAATTTGTCCACGTCTGATCAGCAAGTGCCTGGCAACTTAACTGATGAAGGCCCTTGGTGGGATCCTTCTGGCAATGTCCATGCTGTGTGTTTTCGGTTATGTTGAGATGGTAATAAAATGCTGTGGCAGCCAGCTCTTTGCACTTTATTACTGTGAATAAAAAAATATATACACTAGACTAGAGCTATTCCAGCATTAATTTGCAGTGTGCGCCATTTCCTCTGATCTATGCTATAAAAACAGATGTGGCTCATTACACTTACTGAGACAAATAGTAACACTCCATTCCATGTGCCCTCAACAGAACTATATTCTCTATCCAGCATTTGTCTGCTTTGCTGACCGTAACACAGGTCATATCAGCGGACCACAATAACATGCAAAGCTAGCAATGTACCTATACTTGGTGCTACAGCTGCTAACAACTTTATTACTGTGTTTGGCAAATACTTAGGTTTCACCATTCCTAATCTCTAAAAGTTAAACAGCTTTGGGAGATTAAGATATCAATCCCCTAATAAAATGCACAAACACGCTAGTAAAACATCAGTTCTAGACATTTTACTACTTAGAAGCTTCACAAATAGGAAATCTCTGAATTGCAGTATGATCTAGAGAAATGTTAAATACTTCCTTTTTTTTCCTATGAACTTTTCTGCGTTAAAAAACACTCATTGTGATCTATAAAAATTTAGCGGCTTACATCGCAAACGCAATAGTGAGCAAACATCAGCATGGAGGTGTCGCAAAGAAGAAAACGGGAATACTTAAGAGAAAGGCAGAAAAGTACAAAATATTCAACACATATGCTACCCAACTCACAGGATCACACACATAGCAAACAGGCATGCAGGGGGCCAACGGATGAAAACCTATTAGCACAACACCAAATATGAAAGTTTAAAGCTTTATACTGTACATATGCTCACTTATACATATGGTGTGTATCACTTGCATTTAAACAAGCTTGGTGCATAGCACCTGCAATTATTGTTCACTACACAGGAATGAACGAACTTTGCCAAATGTTGAGTATGCTTTCGCATGAGCAACATAGGTTTATAAGAACCGAGTAAAAAAACGGGAAAGTAATTCTATTGAGACGTTTTATGTAAGAAACGAACGAAAGCAAAATCTTTGCAAAACCTGCTCTTACTCATTTCACAACAAAACGATCACACTGAAAGATAAAAGTGGAAGCAAGACCTAAACTGCTTTAGTTATTAGAGACACACACAAAATGCAAATGTGCTCACGGCACAAAGGACACGTCACCATAATTAGTGTCATCTGATTTTCTTACACACTTGGTGAAGTATATGGCACACACACTAAACAATGCAGTCTTTATCTAAAAAAAAAAAAAAAATTAAACCAAGACACAAAGAGCACATTTTCCATGCATTAGGGGGGGGGAGGGGGGGAGATATTTAATCACTGGTGTGTCCGATTCCCTTACCATTTACAGAAACAGCATTAAATACAGGTCAAAGAAATTCTGCAGCCAAAAAACGAGCCTAACCTAGTACTGTACTATGTCTGCTGAAGTGGCAATAATGTGAAATAACATTCCTATAGTACAGGGGTGCGGCAGTTACAGAGGCCCCGCGCTTCCCCAAAGGCATTTAAATGTCGGGGGATCACGTGAGGCCTCTGTAATTCCTTTACCTTGGTGTCCGGCGACGCATCGCCATGGCAATCCGGTTCAAATGACGCTGTGGGCGGGGGGGGGGGGCACGCGAGCAGGCAGGGGGGAAGTTTGTGCACCTCTGCTATACTATACCTGTGTTAAAACTTACTATTTATTAATAAACAATTAAAATGTGTTTATTGCAGCAATAATGTGAACCAAGGTAATTAAAATTATTAAATTAAAAACGGAGAGGTTAACTGTGTACCCAATAGAAACTGACAGTGTAGGTCAAAACCACTATTATCAATTAGAGTGTCCCACATGAAGCCACTACAGGTCAAACATATGTAGGGCAAGCTAAGCGTTACCACCTAGTACGCTGGCTATATCGGAGAGGTCTGTTGCCTAATTCCTTTCAGAGTGTTTCGGAGACTTCATTAGGAAGCACAACACTCTGACTACTCCTCAATCTTTGCATGGTTCATGGTTCATAGTACAAGACACATACTTTGTGATCATGCGACAACTGCTATTGCTCACCATGACAGACCCACAGGCTCACTAAATTTTGAACCTGACGGTCTGGCACAAATGTGTATGTATACCTGATCTATTACTGTATCCACTTGGCAATTCGACCGTACACATCAATACAGGTTACACCCTTCACTACCATCTAGGAGTAGCTTTCAAACGACATTAAATTGTAGCAAAATCACTACCACCTCTAGTATAATTATATAGTTGTGGGACACTCTAATTGATAATAGTGGTTTTGACCTACACTGTCAGTTTCTATTGGGTACACAGTTAACCTCTCCGTTTTTAATTTAATAATTTTAATTACCTTGGTTCACATTATTGCTGCAATAAACACATTTTAATTGTTTATTAATAAATAGTAAGTTTTAACACAGGTATAGGTGATCTCTTGTGCGGCGTATAGGGAGCTTTTCTTCATCTTTTTGATCAACATTAACCTCTTCCCTGCCAGCACCACCTACGTACTTTATTGCAGTTTTTGTTCCTATATCACACAGGTTATAATATTTAGGTCTTCCCTCCTTTCACATTAGTATAGTGCAAGGTGCACACATTATGACCTTTTGGTCATTTCACCCCCCCTCTGCTATACTATATACAATGTTTAACATATGTCACCTAATTCCAGATACGTTTAAAACTTTTCAATTTTAGCTCAAAAAGCATGAAAAATATAGGCCATATACTTCTGTCGGAGATGTAACGAAATATTTTTTGCAAGAGTACTGAATTATTTTTTTTTTTAATTAGCCTTATAGTGTTAGCACCTTTTAATGTAAATAAATACATGGTGATATTCTTTTTTTTTAAATATATATTTTTTCTTCTGCAAATTCCAATGACAGCCGATGTCCCCACACTGTGGTTGAGAGTTCAGCCAACGCTTTCACTCTGTGGCAGCAGAGATGTTAAAACCTTATCACTTGGAAAAGGAACAGCCAAGCAATTCCAAAACGGGAGTAATCAGATGAAATATGAAGTAGATCTGCAGAGCCTTTTTAAAAATGTTACCATTTAGTTTTAAGGAAATTCTTTATATCATTCTTTTCTAAATAGAACAATGCTAGAGGATTTTACAATTGACAGATGCAGTCAACATAGAAATAGATAAGCAAAGGCAATGAATAAACATTGCTACAGCTGAGTAAGTGGAACAGTAATTTTCCATAAATTAAAGCCATTTTCATTATGGCCTTGCTTGGGTGAGGTCTATAGCCATTTCCACAGGGTAAAAATACAAGTGACCCAAAAGCCAAGTGACCTGAGGCATTTAAACCAGATAGTGTATGAATTGAACAGCTCATAATAAAATAACTTCTCTTAGGGCAAAGTCTTTTAGACAACTGATGTGGGAAGCAGCATCCCAATGAGGGAGACTCGCTATATACAACCACAAAGGCTTCTTTCACCGCTTCCAAGTCAATTTTCCCCCTAAATAGATCAACTGGTCCATTAAGAAAATAGTTGAACGAGTATTCAGGGATGTTAATAGGAAGATCGACAAGTGTGAAACGCATAGGGTGGAGCAACGCTGGCGTTTGGAGGATCACTATGGTGTCACTGGACTTTCTGGGGGTGCTCTCAGCTGAGAATTGGTTCCTCTGCCTCCGGGTGTTATGTTAACCTCTTCCGACGGGAACAGCCGTGACAGTGGGACCGTCAGTGGGAGAGCAAGTGCTGCGTCTCTTCCAGAATCGGACCCTGGGTGGTCTCAACACCTGCATTTTAGCTCTGATTGGTGCCTGGATGGTCACACGTGTTGGTCACTCTACATAACCACATCGCTTGAGCCCCTAACAGAACATGTGAGTGTGATTATTCATCTATCACAGTCATTGCAATTGTTTTTACAGTATTGTACTATTTTTGCATTCTTTTGTCACAAGATTTATTTGCGCTCCGGAATCTGTGTCACCATTTTCTTTTGGACTTGGATTGTGTCCTTTTCAGGAGCAGCACCATCTCCAGGGATTCTATATTATAAATTGTCACTATTTTACTATAAATATGACTTATTTACCTGTCACCACTGAATAAGTGAAACGTGCGCATGGTTTTTCTGCTTATGTTAATAGGAAAGACAAGTACATATACACATTCAAATATATGATTGGGTTCACAGCCAAAGATCCAAACCTAGCCCTCTTACACTTTTCAGACAGTATAAAGCCCCTCTCTTCATTGTCATCAAGTACCAAACAGAATACAAATTATAGCCTTAGCCAAGGCACACATGACCTGTCAAGGGTATCAAATTAAAGCAGAGTAACCTTGTGGTTAAGGCACTGACCTTCAAAGTGGGAGACACCGATTCGAATCCATGCCCCAGTGACCTTGGTTCATTAAATTGTATTCTTGTATCGGAAACGTCTTCAAATGAGACTGCATTATGCTATTAGTAAAGCACTGCATACACTTGCACGCAATCATAATACTAAGGCGCATTATCACGGACTGAGACCATCTTACAGACAAGTAGTTACAGATTCTCATGGAGAATGGCAGTAATTAATTAGAACGATCAAAATGAGTCGGATTGTGAGAAATCTAAAACATATTACGGGAAATCTTTTTAGCCCCAACAGCACATATCTAAAAAGGTTCCATTAAACACACAAAACAAATGCTCATTTAAAACAGCACTCTAGGTCCCCGCTGCAGCACCTGCTGTGCACGTGCTGCAGGGACAAGAGTCGCCCCTCAAACATAGATGCATCCGAGTGGAAGACGGACCAATGATACAACTACCCACGGAGGCATAGGGAAATTAAGAGATTTGCCCCTGATCAGAAAATAAGTGGCTGAGGGTAGAAATTAACACCCCAAAAGTTGTGCGTTTAAACCAGACCACCTCCTTTGGATAACCATGTTAGGTGCTGCTGGATTTCGGCATAAAATAAGTCAAATGGACATAAGTAAATAAAGATCCGTTATCTGTCTGTGGGTTCAGCCCAGTAGGTACGTGATAGATAGCAAGTGCTTGGTTGAGCTGTTTTAGGTCACACATCAGGGTTCCATCGTCAGTAAAGCACAAACAGAGGAAACTGAGCTGGGGCTACATCTGTATACCCCACACTGCAGTAGAAGTCACTACAGAAAGGTTAAGACTTTTTGCCAAGGGATTAGGCAATCACTATCAATCAAAAAGGGCAAAGAAGTGGCCACGCAGAAACACTATGCAGCAGACAATGGGATCTTTACTAGTCAGCAATGACTGCCGGGCACATGACAGTCAGCTGGGCTATGACTAAATATATTCATTTCATGCAAGGCAGGCAATGCTCTCACACAACACGTGTTCTGCCGTTGATAAATGCACTAAATTAAAATCAGTGCTAGTTTTTCATTCTGAGATCCATTTATCAAGGATACTCCAGGTTTCTCTTCTGTTCAAACAGAATACGGGCTTGTAAAACAGACATCGGTTTCCAAAATCTTTAAGTATTTCTCAAAATCTAAATTGAAGTTGGCTCCAGTGAACCAACTACTGTACTTCCCCATATACAGGAATGAAGTTGATTAAGGATGGAGGTATTTGTACGACAGTTAAAAAGCAGATGTTTGAGGAGTAGGGGAAAAGTTGCTCGAGAGACTGTACACCAAATAGATTGTGAGCTCTTTGGGGCAGGGACTCCTTTAGTGTCTGAAGCACTTCTTCCCATTATGTGTTTATATCCCGTGTATTACTGCTGTGAAGTGCTTTGTACATTATGGCGCTATATAAAAATATACATACACCACCCCCCCCCCCCCCCACACACACTTTCTTCCCTCAGTTTTTGCTTTGATTTACCTTTTTATTTATGTACCACAAGCTTGTCAAAATCCTTAATAAAATAAAAAAATAAAAAGACAAAAATGTAATAAACATTTTCTTGTTTTAAAAACAGATAAACTCCATTTCACAATAATTACATCATTTTTTTTTATCAAGCAATGGTTTTAATCACTATCATTTATTACTGGACCCTTTGGGCACTGAACACAGCATATAGCGGATTTTGCAGAAACAAATGAGTGTTTTGTGTTCCTTCCTACCTAAAGTAGAAATACCACTTCCTCATTCTGATTTATTTATTTTATCCTAATTGTGTGCTTTTGCCCTAATTTTTTTTTTTTTTTGAACAACTGGAGGAGGATAGCGACACTCCGAATCACTGGTTCTAGAATATAAAAGGGCAGTCACACCATAATCCCAAGTACTCCAACGACAAGGATAGCTTCATTACCAGACAAGCGGCTTTATCTCCCTCTCTACGCAAGGGATATGATTTGTGGCCTGTAGTTTGTAGAATGCATTAGTGATTAAGCACCTGGTTTTTTATTGTCATTTAGAACACGGCAGGAGTGAGCAATGGAATAAACCAGATCTGGCAGGAACGGGTGGAGACAAATGCTTCTGGCCAAAGTTCAGTGATACAGTTTTGAACATTCTAAATGTTCGCAACGTCCCAGGATTATACTTGGAATATGCTTTTCATTGATATACAACATGACAGGGTAGCAATGAGATTGTAGGAGATAGGTGTCTGTCCTATGAGAATACACATCCTTTTTTTTTTTTTTAATTTAAAAAAGGAAGTATTTTGAAATCTTTTAAACATTAATGCTTTCATGGTGGGCTTTTCATATTTCCCTCATCACTTTCGTAATGTGACCGTATGTTGAACCTCATGTGCAGGAGCTTCTTGCCACTCAACTTATTCACAATTTATTATGATGCAATTAGTAACCAGACAGCTAAAATGGTCTAATTATCTGAATTATCTGAAAAGAAACGCATACAAAAAACTATTTGTTTATTTCCCCAGTGAAAAATGATTTGCAAGTACAATTTTCCCTTTAAGGGTGCGGCCCGCTGGCGCTCAAAGCATGCGTGGCGGGTGTCCTGCGTCTGCTCGCGCGCGGGGGGAGGGGCGGCATTGCCAAATTTTGAGCGAGCGGGAAAGTATAAAATTTTTATTTACCTAGGCGCATCGCGTGTGTGCACACGCATACCCGTCTGCGCATCGCGTGAGTGGGGACATACTAAGGCAGCAGTCCCCCTAAAGTTGTTACCGGAAATGGGGCTGGTCAATCAGAACTGTTCATTTTGTGTTCACTGGGCAAGTGTTCTTACCCATAACTGTCGATTAGGAACCAGGGGGTCCCTGGCAGGCCACAGATAAGCACCATAGGACCTCCAGGTTCAGGCAAGTAAAAAAAAAAGATAGATAGATAGATAGATAGATATATATATATATATATATATATTATGTGACAAACGCCCCTCTTTTGTAGTGCTGACGTCTGTCTGGGTTCTTCCCGACACAGTCTTCTAGGGTTAATTATACAACAAACAGGATCATGCAAAGTATTGTGCTGCTTAACTCAGGCTTCTGCCTGCTTTATTTTCATCCAATTAAGGTACTGCAGCTTTAACATGTGTAGGTTAGAGGTACTCAGATACTTTCATTCAGCAGTTCACACATTTCAGTGTTACAATATTTCCCACTCTGTTATTTCAAGAAATAAAACCAAAATCATATAAGCAAATCCTATCCCTTTCAGGGATCTAACTACACATCAGAATCAGTCTCTCTAACAGCTGCTGGCCAACTAAACTGGTTCCCCAGCTTAAAACAATGCTCTCTCATTTAGGGACACAAGATACAGCACAGTCTTTTAGCAACAGCAGTAATCATTTGTTTTGTCTTATCTGTTCGTGGGGTCCAGGCAAATCCTCTGGTACTGTCATACGTGGAGAGGCCGTCAACCTCGATACTGGATGCAGGAGAGTAGCGACACCCCCAGCCCCCAGGCTCCAAGGAGAGAGAGTGAAATGCAAAACCTCCCTGCTCTAAATACCTGTGCATGTGATTAGAAGAGCAGGTGAGGGAGAACTAGAGCCATTGTAATCTGTGGTCTGGATTTTCCATCCAGCTGCCTGAGTTAATGGGAAGCTGTGGAACGGATCATTAACTATTCCTGCACTTTCTGCTCTAAAATGGGGCAGAAAGCTGCCTAACATCTTTGGACTATGTCACAATATATATATATATATATATATATATATATATTGTGCGAGCGGCTTTAAACCCTTCACTGCCAGAGTTGCCATTCTGCAATATCTTGCTTTTTAAAAGGAAACTAGTTGCATTGCCAAATATGTATTTTTTGCTTGGTAAATGAAACTGTCCTTGAATGCACTAAAGCAAATACTGTAGGAAGGCGGCATATGCACGGCTATTAAATGCAGAAAACAAAGGTTACATTCCTGAAGCTGCTGTATAACTACAGTAGCTTCACAACCCTGAACTCCCTAGGCTGTGCTCTCCTTTAAAATCGTTAGGTCACTTCCTAATGAGCTGCTCAAGTGCGGACCCAACTCCAATGGACCAATACAAAGATCTAGCAAACCATTGCACCTTTATCTCTACAGCCCTCTCCCGTTTCAAACCTCTCTCACTAATCTTTCCCTACCTATGGAACGCTCTTCCACTCAATATTCATTTAGCACCTTCATTGTCCACATTGAAAGCCCAATTGAAAACTCGCTTCTGAAAGAAGCAGTTCAAGCCGCCGGTTAAAAAAAAAAGAAAGAAAAAAAAATACATAAAAAAAAATTGCATTCGATCTACACACAAACGTGATTAGCCAAGTTGCCGATTAATCCGTTCTCCTGTGATCGATCGGCAAAGATTTGGCTCGGGGGTTCACTAAATGGCTGTAGATGCAGCAGAAGAGGACCAAAGATGCAAAGTTCTGTGGGGAAGATCATGTGACCAGGCAGTCACTAGATACAATTGGTTCACTGGTAGAGAGAGCAGGGCTCAAAAAGAGGGGGTGTCAGAGCCTGTTTCAGAAGAGGAAGGGGATGCGACTATGTAAATGGTTGCTACAGAGACAAAAAATGCTTGTTACATCATAATACATTAAAAATGTCTTTAAACTTTTTTAAAATGCTACAAGTATTTTCTTATAGTACAGAACTGATTTATTACCAAAAACACACACAGGATATTGCTTTAAGTGCAGCTTTAAAGGCTTAATAATGCACATATACGCTGTGTCTTGAAGTCTCCAAACAAACCCAGCAGATTGTCAGCTCTTTGGGCAGAGCCTCCCTGTGCCCTGTGGGGTCATTATCCCCTTTGTTTGTGCTTTATCTTTTGATAAGCGAATACATGTGGCATGTAGTGAGTTGAGAGATTGCCCCACCAAACATTCCTGCCAAGTTACAGAGATTCAAGTGCAGAAAAACGTAGCAGATTTTGGTATTTGAATATAGGGGCGCAATACATTACCTAGAATGATGGCGCGCTGCATAGCCCTCATTATACAGTTCAAATGTAAAATAACTTAAAGGATATGTGGCGTATATTATAAGAAGGGAAAATGCACACATTATTCAGTCTGTGAACAAGGAATTAAAGTTAGAAAGAAAAAAAGAAGGATACAGCGAGGCAACATTTCGAAAAATACCCCTTTCTTCAGATACTGAAGTGCAGGGGTGCGCAAACTTTCCCCCCTGCATGCTGTCCACCCCCCCTTACCTTAGCTCCGGCGGCAAATGACGCCGCATGTTCATGTGACGTCACGCTGCCATGGTAACATGCCGTGACCCCAAGGCTTCATCGGACGCCACGTCGCTGGAAGCCAAGGTAAGGGAAGTTACAGAGGCCTCGCGCTATCTCCGGCATTTAAATTTAAATGCCTTGGGGAAGAGCGCTGGGCCTCTAACTGCCGCGCTCCCCTCTCCCCCCCCTCCCCCCTGGAAAATCTCACGCACTCCTGTCCTAGTGGTTACCACAATATTGTCTACAAGTAAATGTACATCCTGATCACTGATGTGTGGGAATTACATTATCCTTTTGCAGGACAAGATTTGTTACAAGAATAGAGAGGAATGAAGGAGTATGGATCTGTAGAAATAAAGAAATACATAACTACATGTTTGTGACCATTGGTATTCAGTATCAATATTCAACCATGGTACAGTACCTATGAGGTCCTCTCAAATATAAAGCATTTTAAAAGACAAAATATTGCAATAGACAATTCTTCTCCATTCCCAACTCAAGCAGACACACCTGTAATAGACCTCCTGAAACCTGTCTGCTTGCACCAAGTACAGCAAATGCATAGTTTGTACTGTAGTCATAGCTGATAATGTTTAACAGCCAACCCTTCCTCTGAAACAACTTGACAGCATGTACAGTATCAACAGTATATATACAGGCAGTCCTCGGTTATCCGACGCAATGCGTTACTCAAAATGGCGTCGGATAGCGAAGCGTCGTAAAGCGAAACCCGTTTTCCCATAGGAACACTGTTTAAATTAAACGTTCCGTTCCTGAAGGCATTTTTAATGCTAAAATACACAAAATATTTTACTCAAACAATAAGATTATGCTGCACACACATACATTATGATGTAAAGATCCTATTTATTGAATCCAGAACTGTATAATAAAACTGTTAGACATGTTTAAAGGCATAAATATACCACAAAACCTTCACACAGACTGATCTGGATGATTTCTCTGACTGCAGCTTTCTGATTGACATAATGTTGCAACTTTGCAAAGCGTCGTAAGAGCGAAGGATAAGCCATTTCGGCGTCGTAAAACCGGCCATAGGGATGCATTGTTCAGCGTCGGATAAGCCATTCGGCGTAAAACGAAGCGTCGTAAAACGAGGACTAACTGTATTCGGGATTTCAGAAACTACTCAAGAGGAATAACTATGAAAGACCAGGCAAAATAAGATTTGCTACGAGTTTGGGAACATTTTTGAGAACATTTTAACTCCCGTACTGCAGCGCAGAGTTGTAAGCACTTCCAGCAATAAAAGAGATTACATTGATGCATGTGCATACAGAGATAGCAAGAATGGCTGCACACTTCAAACATATACATATATACGTGTGTGTATACACACACACACACACACACACACACACACACACACACACACAAACGTATTGCTATGAATTACAACGTGGTAGGATGAGGCAGTACAACAACATGCACATGTTCATTGCTGGAGTCATGTAACAAGCACAGGCTCCCCATCTACTACTGAAGATTATGCATAATCCTTTCAAACACACACCGCTAAATACTATTTGGGATTATGCACGTGACGCCAGCACACACTGGATTACAATAACCAAAACGAGGGGACTCTACCGCTCAGCCTAGTACGAATAGTAATAACAAGATAGAAACAGGGTGCTATAGGAAAAAACTAACACTTATTAACAGGGTGGGTCCCAAAAGAACCCGAAAAAGTTCCTATATCTAGCACTCACTGTGGTAAACAAATGGGTGAGTAATTACTCAATGGGATATAAATATCCCCAGCAAATAAATGAGGCTATCCATCAGCTGACACATCATACATATATGTCCACATAGGACTAAAAGTGAAAAAACAATACACTTTTAATATACATAGAAAATCACTCCTGCACATACAAAGTTTAGTGTACTAAAATCCTTTACTGCTGCGCCACCTCTCTCAGGTTATAGTTGGCATACTTACCATTTACCCCATATTTCCTTTTGGGGATATGTATTATACTATATTTTGGTTGATTGATGTGTATGCCAATTGACTTAAAGGGGGCGCCCACTTCCTGGAGATTTTAGTACACTACACTTTGTATGTTCAGGAGTGATTTTCTATGTATATTAAAAGTTTGTTTTTTCACTTTTAGTCCTATGTGGACATATATGTATGATATATGTCAGCTGATGGATAGCCTCATTTATTTGCTGGGGATATTTATATCCCATTGAGTAATTACTCACCCATTTGTTTACCACAGTGAGTGCTAGATATAGGAACTTTTCGGGTTCTTTTGGGACCCACCCCGTTAATAAACACACTGGATTACATACAGTTTGGGATTATGCACGTCACGCCAGCACACACTGGATTACATACAGTTTGGGATTATGCACGTCACGCCAGCACACACTGGATTACATACAGTTTGGGATTATGCACGTCACGCCAGCACACACTGGATTACATACAGTTTGGGATTACGCACGTCACACCAGCACACACTGGATTACATACAGTTTGGGATTAAAAACTGCCCCATTGCAAATAATTTAGAAAAACACTATTTTGAATATCGCCTATCCCTGCAGCACAGAATGAGTGAAACCAAGGTTTTAATAAGATATTTGATATGAAACCGTAGTTGGTTTTGTGTGTAGGATAACATGAGTTATATTAGGACCCTTTATATCACCAATGCATGGCCCACACAGAAACCCCCACATGCTTTAGCCTCTGACCACTGTGCAGATGTGTACTATATAGCCAGGGCACCCCACATACCCTCCATCTGCACCTACAGCACTCAGCAGGTACAGTACATGATTGCGTCTTCTGTAAGAACATCTGTAACTATTACACACAGTTTTGTGTGTGTGGTAAACTGCATAGATTGTAAGACTCCCATAGGGATCGCTTGGAAATACCTTCATCCAGCACAAGTAGAAGAACAACAGTGGTACCTATTATATACCCACAACATGTTGGCAGTTGTGACGTAACAGGGGCACACTCACACACACTTACCTCCCTAGCATGGTTAAGAGCTGTAACGAGGAAGAGGGTGAGCAGAGAGGACAGCCTGCAGGCGGTCACCATGGTACAGCCCGGGGCAGGGAGAGGTGCTCCTGCAGCTGGCTGCACTAGTCACAGAGAGCCTGCCCGTGCTGTGGTTGGATCCCGCCCTGTGGTGTGAGCGGAGACAGGAAGCCGCTTCCTGCACCGTATCTGCCTTCCCCTCCCTCACTGTGACACTACATCACCACTCACACCATAGGAAGCCACCATGCATTGCACAGGCTCCTCCTCTTCCCTTTCCCCCAGAAAACACAACATACTCATTACCTCTTCCTGCCATGGTGCGACCTCAGCCACCCATGTGTAAAGTACATGTGAGGACGCGGTGTTTGTAATGGGAGGTGTGATTATAGCCTCAGCAGCACTGCCCTCCTCCTCCTCCTCCTATGCAGCATGAAGCTTGTAGCCACGCTCCCTGTGCACCTGACTACAGGATAGTATTAATGTGAAAGCGCTTCTCAGAGAGGTGTGGGAAGTGTCTTCATTTGTCACTCGCATTGTGTTAAAACCATTTTTTTTTGTTCAGGTGGAAACTTTAAAAGAATTACAAATTTTTCTGCCGTTTATGAGAGTACATATCCCTCTAAGAGAGAGTTGGCCATTATAATTATTATGCATAAAGCATTTATTTGGTGTGACAGACCCATCATTAGAGACATTAAAACTGGTAACACTTTAGTGTGTCTGTCACTGGAATACAGGAGTTTACAGCCTTTGAAGGCATTCTTAGGCCTCGGGCCGCGCTGATCAGCGCTCCTGCTCTGTCTCGCCTGCTCAAACTGGAGCTTTTTTGTGTCCTGGCAGGTGAGGCAGTGAGCACACTTTGGGGACGGTGCATAGGCGGGACGGGAGGCAGGGCTAGTCCCTCGCTCCCATTGGATGTGAGCGGTCACGTGACCGCTCCTCCGCTTCCCTGAGCGCCAAATTTTAAATTTGCCTGTCTCGCCAAAATACCTGAGCCTCCGCACGCATGCGGAAGCGGCTGCTAAAGCCGCGCGGATGACAGATGCAGGGGGTAAGTGCATCGGCTCAGCAAGGCTCACCCTACTATGTCCCAGGCCTAAGGCCTAGTCCAGGGTGAAGCGAAGAGCGAGCGGGCTAGCGCTCATGAGCAGTGACGTTACCTGCATATAAGCAGGAGACAAATCCTGTCCTGCTAGAGGAAATTTGCGAGCGGCATGTCAGTGGGTGGGGGGCATCTATTGCAGTAATATATATATATATAGCTCCCCCTCTCTCTCCCCCCCACCCCCTCTCTCCCCCCCACCCCCTCTCTCCCACCCCCTCCCTCCCCTGCTCTCCCGCCCTTCCTGCGCTCTCTCCTGGCCCCCCCGCGCTCTCTCCCCCCTGCGCTCCCTCCCACCCCGTGCTCTCTCCCTCCCCGCGCTCTCTCTCCCCCCCTGCGCTCTCTCTCTCCCCCCGCGCTCTCTCCCCCCCTGCGCTCTCTCCCCACACTCTCCCCCCGCGCTCTCCCCGCTTTCTCTCTCCCCCCGCGCTCTCTCTCCCCCCATGCTCTCTCCCCCCCGCACTCTCTCTCCCCCCACGCTCTCTCTCCCCCCCTGCGCTTTCTCTCTCCCCCCGCACTCTCTCCCACCCGCGCTCTCTCCCCCTCCCCGCGCTCTCTCCCCCTCCCCGCGCTCTCCCCCCCGCGCTCTCTCTCCACCCCGCTGCGCTCTCTCCCCCCCCCCGCGCTCTCTCCCCCCCCCGCGCTCTCTCCCCCCCCCCCCGCGCTCTCTCCCCCCCGCGCTCTCTCCCCCCGTGCTCTCTCCCCCTTGTGCTCTCTCCCCCTCTCCGCGCGCTCTCCCCCACCCCGCGCTCTCTCCCCCCCGCGCTCTCTCCCCCTTGTGCTCTCTCCCCCTCCCTGCTCTCTCTCCCCCTCCCTGCGCTCTCTCCCCCCCCGCGCTCTTCCCACCCCGCGCTCTCTCCCCCGTGCTCTCTCCCCCTTGTGCTCTCTCCCCCCTGCGCTCTCCCCCCCGCACTCTCTCCCCCCCGGCGCGCTCTCCCCCCGCGCTCTCTCTCTACCCCCGCGCTCTCTCTCCCCCCCCCGCGCTCTCTCTCCCCCCCCGCGCTCTCTCTCCCCCCCGCGCTCTCTCTCTACCCCCGCGCTCTCTCTCCCCCCCCGCGCTCTCTCTCCCCCCCACGCTCTCTCCCCCCCGCGCTCTCTCCCCGCTGCGCTCTCCCCCCTGCGCTCTCTCCCTCTCTCGCCCCGCGCTTTCTCTCTGCCCCCCTGCGCTCTCTCCCCCGTGCTCTCTCTCCCCCCCGCGCTCTCTCCCCCCCTGCGCTCTCTCCCCCCCGTGCTCTCCCCCCCCGCACTCTCTCCCCCCCCCGCGCTCTCTCCCCCCCGCGCTCTCTCCCCCGTGCTCTCTCTCTCCCCCCCCCACGCTCTCTCCCCCCATCGCTCTCTCCCCCCCGCGCTCGCTCTCTCCCCCCCCGCGTTCGCTCTCTCCCCACCTAGCGCTCTCTCCCCCCGCACTCTTTCTCTCCCCCGCGCTCTCTCCCCCGCACTCTCTCTCTCCCGCGATCTCTCTCTCCACCCCCGTGCTCTATCCCCCGTGCTCTCCCCCCCCCCGCACTATCTCCCCCCTCGCTCTTCCCCCCCGCGCTCTCTCCCCCCCCTCGCTCTTTCCCCCCTCTCGCTCTCTCCCCCCGCGCTCTCTCCCCCCTGCACTCTCTCGCTCTCCCCCCTGCGCTCTCTCTCCCCGCGCTCTCTTTCTCCCCCCTGCGCTCTCTCCCTCTCCCCGCGCTCTCTCCCCCCTGCGCTCTCTCCCTCTCCCCGCGCTCTCTCCCCCCCCACGCTCTCTTCCTCCTCCCGCGCTCTCTCCCTCCCCCCGCGCTCTCTCCCCCCCGCACTCTCCCCCCCGCGCTCTCTTTCTCCCCCGCGCTCTCTCCCTCCCCCGCGCTCTCTCGCTCTCCCTGCGCTCTCTCCCCCCCTACGCTCTCTCCCTCTCCCCGCGCTCTCCCCCAACGCTCTCTCCCTCCCCCCGCTCTCTCCCTCCCCCGCGCTCTCTCCCCCCCCGCGCTCTCTCCCCCCCGCGCTCTCTCCCCCCCCGCGCTCTCTCCCCCCCCCGCGCTCTCTCCCCCCCCCGCGCTCTCTCCCCCCCCGCGCTCTCTCCCCCCCGCGCTCTCTCCCTCCCTCCGCGCTCTCTCCCTCCCCCCGCGCTCTCCCCCCCCCGCGCTCTCCCCCACCGCGCTCTCTCTCCCCTCTCTTTTTTCCCGACCCTCCCCTCCTTCCCTCCTCTCTCCCCCCCTTCCCTCCTCTCTCCCCCTCCTCTCTTCCCCCCTTCCCTCCTCTCTCCCCCCTTTCCCTCTCTCCCCCCTTTCCCTCTCTCCCCCCCTTCCCTCCTCTCTTTCTCCCCCTTCCCTCCTCTCTCTTCCCCATCCCCCCTCACTCCGTTTGCCCCACCACCACTTTGTTTGCCCCCCGCACCACCACCACTTTGTTTGCCCCCCACCACCACCACCTCTTTCTTTGCCCCCCACCACCACCACCTCTTTCTTTGCCCCCCCACCACCACCACCACTTTGTTTGCCCCACCACCACCACCACCACTTTGTTTGCCCCACCACCACTTTGTTTGCCCCCCCCCACCACCACCACTTTGTTTGCCCGCCCCACCACCACTTTGTTTGCCCCACCACCACCACCACTTCGTTTTACCCCACCCACACCACCACTTCGTTTTACCCCCTCCCCCCCACACCACCACTTCGTTTTACCCCCCCCCCCACACCACCACTTCGTTTTACCCCCCCCCACCACTTCGATGGCTATGGATGTAGGTATCCCATGGATGCGAAACACCTCCTTGGTGAAGATATCAGCTAGGGTGGGCGAGGAGGGAAGTCCTTTGAGTGGAACAAAGTGGGCCTGTTTTGAAAAACGGTCAACGATGACCAAAATGGTATTCATCCCTCTGGAAGGGGGTAGATCCACAATGAAATCCATTGAAATATGTGACCATGGACGTTCGGGTACTGGCAAGGGCATGAGCAAGCCTGAGGGTCTTTGATGAAGAGTCTTGTTTTGTGCGCATACTGGACAAGCACTAGTAAATTCATGAACCATCTTTGCCATATTAGGCCACCAAAAAGTACGTTTGATAAGATCCAAAGTTCTTTTGAAACCGGGATGGCCGGCTGAACGGACAGAGTGACCCCATTCTAATATCTTTTGATGAAACCTGGGTGCGGCATAAAGAGTTCCCTCCGGTACCTCTAGACCACTCGGAATTTGTGTTTGAGCTTCAACGATCTTTTCGAGAATGTCAAATGAGTTGGCGGAAATTATAAACTTAGAGGGTACGATAGTTTCAGGGGTTTCTTCGGATCTTTCCTCCGGAGAAAATTGTCGGGACAAGGCATCAGCTTTTGTGTTCTTAGAACCAGGAATATAGGACAGAGTATAATTAAATCTTGAGAAAAATAGTGCCCAGCGAGCTTGACGAGACCCCAGACGACGTGCATTTTCGATATACAGAAGGTTTTTATGGTCGGTCAATATAGAAATAGGTTCGCGGGAACCTTCCAGGAGATGTCGCCATTCCTGTAAGGCCATCTTGATAGCCAAGAGCTCTCTATTGCCAACATCATAGTTCTTTTCAGCGGACGAAAACTTCTTTGAAAAAAAACCGCATGGATGAAGCTTATCTTGAGGGAAGAATCTCTGGGACAGGATGGCGCCTGCACCACAATCAGACGCATCAACTTCTAAAGTAAAAGGAAGACTAACATCGGGATGTCACAGGATGGGTGCCGAGACGAAAGCTTGTTTCAGGGTTTCGAAGGACGAGACGGCCTGCGGAGGCCATACAGACGGGTCAGCTCCCTTCTTGGTAAGGGCCGTAATGGGAGCCACAGTGGTGGAAAAATTTCGGATGAATTTCCTATAGTAATTGGAGAAGCCCAAAAAACGCTGGATGGCTTTGAGAGAGTTGGGCTGAGGCCAATCCAAAACAGCCTTAAGTTTTTCAGGGTCCATTGAAAATCCTTTATCAGAAATTATATAGCCTAAGAAGGCAGTAGAGGTTTGATGAAAAAGACATTTCTCGAGCTTAGCGTAGAGATTATTGACACGAAGGCGAGCGAGAACGAGCCTGGTATGCTGGACATGATCTTGAAGATTTTTAGAAAAAATTAGGATATCGTCCAGATAGACGATTACGAAAGAATTGAGAACATCACGGAAGACATCATTCATGAAATCCTGAAAAACAGCAGGAGCATTGCATAAGCCGAAGGGCATTACAAGATACTCGTAGTGGCCGCTTCTGGTATTGAAGGCAGTCTTCCATTCATCGCCTTCTCGGATGCGAACAAGATTGTAAGCTCCTCGGAGGTCTAGCTTGGAAAAAATCTTTGCCCCTTGAAGCCTATCAAAAAGTTCGGAGATCAGCGGAAGGGGGTATCGATTCTTGACTGTGATGAGATTGAGCCCTCGGTAATCAATGCATGGTCTCAGGGATCCATCTTTCTTTTTGACAAAAAAGAAACCGGCACCAGCAGGGGATGAAGAATTACGGATGAATCCTTTTTCAAGGTTTTCTTTGATGTATGCTGCCATGGCTTCAGTTTCAGGGAGAGACAAGGGGTAGGACTTACATTTTGGAAGAACAGCGCCGGGAACCAGATTAATGGGGCAATCATAAGGTCTGTGAGGAGGTAGAACCTCCGATTGTGTCTTGCAAAACACGTCGATGAAATCCGCATATGCTTCAGGAAGACCGGAATCATTAGCCGGGGGCGTTTCCACTCCCGCGAGGACTGTGGTAGGAGAAATGACCGGCAATGGTGAGGCGTCTGACTCTGGCTCCCACTGAATTGTCTTGCCATCCCTCCAATCAATGCGTGGGTTGTGCTGCTGTAGCCAGGGTAATCCTAGGATAACTGGAACGGCAGGAGAGTGCATCACGTCAAAGGATATGATTTCGGTATGAGTACCGGCAGAAAGGGTAAGAGGAAGAGTCTCTAACGTGATGAAGGCAGGTTGCAAAGGGCGACCATCAATAGCCTCGAGGCCAATCGGTGATTTCTTAGCGATGAGCGGAATCTTGTTAAGAGTAGCAAAATCTTGATCCACAAAGTTACCACCGGATCCTGAATCAAGAAAAGCAGCTGTGGTTACGCGAAAATTCGGACCCTCAAGCGAGACTGGAAGCATAATTCTCTTAGGGAGTTCCTCTTCAGAGATAGGGTGAGAAGATATTGACCCCAAAATGAGTCCCTCTTGCCCCATTGGTCGTGTTTGTTCTTTGGGCCTTAAAGGACAAAAACGTACCGTATGTTCAGGAGATCCACAATAGTAGCAAAGGCCCTCATTCCGGCGACGAGCCCTTTCGGCAGTCCGGTCAGGAGTTCTATCCGCAGTCCTGTCGGTATTACGGAACTCTTGACTGGCAATCTGCATGGGTTCCACAGTGTCTAGAACAGGACGAATAGCTGGGAAGGATCTGGGGAGAATAGGGTCAGAAGAGAAAATTCTGGGACGCTGGCGTTCATGACGGCGCTGTTGAAGGCGCTGATCCACTCGTATGCATTGTGCGATCAATTCCTCCAATTCCTGGGGCCTGGGCTGAACTGCAAGTTCATCCTTTACAGAGTCGGACAAACCTTGCCAAAACACAGCAATAAGGGCTTCTTGGTTCCAATGCGTCTCCGCCGCGACAGTCCGGAATTCTAATGCATATTTGGCTACGGACCTACGACCTTGAGACACTTGAACAAGAGAAGCAGCGGCAGTATCACTGCGGGCGGGAATATCAAATACCTGCTGGAATTCTTGGCGGAAGAGCTGGTAATCCTGGGTGGTTTCCGCACGCAACTCCCAGATGGGAGAGGCCCACGCCAAGGCGTCCCCTGTTAAAAGAGAGTAAACATAGGCTACCTTGGTGCGTCCGGTGGGGAACAGGCTGGGAGAAATCTCAAATTGTATTTCACATTGATTCAAAAAACCACGACAGGCTAGAGGGTCACCCGCATATGCTTTAGGCGTAGGAATCCTGAGTTCTGATGGCCGGTCGCCACCCTGCGCGGCTGGGGCCGGAATAGGCTGTAGTGAAAGCTGGGAAAGCTGTTGTACCAGGCTTGTGATCTGAGTTCCCAAAGTATCAATGCTTTTCGCAAGTCCCCTGATTAGTTGGCCCACCTCAGTCATTTCTGTTGGGCTCTGCATAATGTCACGCTGTGCAGCCCATAGACCAGGCCAGTCCCCTGTACTGAGGTGGGATGTTGAATATACACACCGACAGCAGAGGGAGTGGGTCCGGGATGTGGTTGTAGCGTGGCCAGGCCTGGGTTAAGATTTAGAATAGTCGTGTACTTGCCGAGTTCAGGAGTATAGAGAGTTCCGTAGTTTAAATCCGTTTCCGTGTCCAAGGGTCTGAGAGGTAAGAATCGTGATGGGTAAGCTGAAGTCGGGAGCCAGAGGGGTAAGTCAGACAAGCCGGTTCAAATCTGTAGGAGAAAAGACAAACAGGAGCACGACACAGTTTCCAGGCTACACAGGAAGCAAGGAGCTATGCAGAGCAAGGAAGTGAAGTCACAGCCGGATATTTAAAGCGACAGTGACCAATCCGGACGAGGGGCATGGCGGAGGCGTGTCGAGGAGCTGCTCGTGAGTGGCTGAGAGACCAGGAAATAGTAGAGCCCAGCTGAGGGTCTGTAACACCAGTGCCAGAATCCAAGATGGCAACGGCAGAGTTCAAGGTATGCACTGGGCGGCGGCATGGGTAGCGACGGGGGGCAGGGGCAGCAGCCGCTGCAGTACTGGTAGTGGGTAAGGAGGGGTCACGCCGCAAGGGACGTGGCCCCCGATTCCTTACAGAGAAGCAGCACCGTCGCTCCATGGGATTGTGCCTCTGCTGTGGCGAGAAGGGCCATATGGTCCGAGCCTGTCCTAATGAATCGGCAAAACGCCAGTGCCCAGTGCAAATAAGGGAGTTTCCTCTGGGCATATGCACCGTCTCCCCATCTCCCAGTCACTTGATGATCCCCATCCATTTATCTTGTGAGGACCATTCGGTTATAACCAAGACTTTCGTGGATTGTGGAGCAGCTAGTATGTTAGTGAATAAAGCCTTCACTCAGCGAGTCAATATCCCTCTCCGGAGAAAATACGTGCCCTTGGCATCTCATCCATTGATGGTAGACCATTTATTTATTTATAAAATATTTTACCAGGAAGTAATACATTGAGAGTTACCTCTCGTTTTCAAGTATGTCCTGGGCTCAGAGTAAGACAAATAATACATGTTACAAGTACAGTTACATAAATGAACATGGTATACATTATATACAAGACATTGCGTGCACAGTTAAAGAAAATATATAATATGGGCGTATGAAACAGTTACAGACCAAATTAAAATGTGAGACAGCCTTAGATTTGAAAGAACTTAAACTGGTGGTGGATGTGAGAGTCTCTGGTAGGTTGTTCCAGTTTTGGGGTGCACGGTAGGAGAAGGAGGAACGGCCGGATACTTTGTTGAGCCTTGGGACCATGAACAGTCTTTTGGAGTCTGATCTCAGGTGATAAGTGCTGCAAGTGGTAGGGGTGAGGAGCATGTTCAGATAGCTGGGTAGCTTGCCCATGAAGAATTTAAAGGCAAGACAGGAAAGGTGAACTTTGCGCCTAGACACTAGTGATGACCAGTCTAGTTCTTTGAGCATTTCGCAGTGATGTGTGTTGTAGCTGCATTGGAGAACAAAATGACAAATTGAATTGGGATCTGGGGATATTTCGCAAGAGATGGCTCAACTCAAAGTCATGTCGCTGTTCTGCACCACGACTACCTTCTGCAGTCGGGTGGGGGTACCTACCTGTCTCCAGTCCTGCATTCAGACACCGCCCATGTGCAGCGCGCACACGCGGCGCGCGGTCAGCACGAGCCGCATCATCTCATCTCTTCGCCACTGAGGTCTTCCCCACACCAGTCTCCTGCACCGTATACTCCTATCACACTCACTCTCTCTGACGTGCCTCCTCCAGCCTGTTACCTCATTTGTCTCTGTGTCCTATATATGCTCAGCCGGCCCACTGGCAAATCGGCTGAGCATAAACCTTCCAATGTGCAAAGTGTTCACTGCTACCCTTGCCTCCACAGTTTTGTCTTGTCCTCCGGTTCTGACCTCGGCTATTCTTCTGGACTCCGCTCTTCTAAAATCCTGACCCTGTCTACCAACATCAATCCGCACCTCTCCTACCCTGACCTCAGCAAAGTACCACGACGATCCGCTCCTCCGATCTTGACCACGGCTAAGTACCTTCAATGATCCGCACCAACCCCGACCTAGGCAAATATCTCTGACCATTCATACCTCTCCAACCCCGACCTGTCTACCTCAACCTATCTACACTCCAGACGTGTCCACGTGGCTGTGGGTTGGTGTTATATATCAATCCCCACCTTAGCCGCATGGTCACGCCTTGTTTGTGGTGAGCACTCCGTTACAGAGAGGTCGATTGCATTCGGTTCAGAATACTTAGATTCCAGCACATCTGTTTGGTTGTAGTTCTCACACCTAACCTTTACCTGTGGCCGCTTTATTTTGAAGTCAACTTGTGTTGTACCTGTAGGGATGTGATCACCAAGACAGTTCTGCCTCATTCTAGTCAAAGACTGAATCTTTCTAGCGGCTATTTTCGTCATGAGGAATCTGGATTGGGCCATGTGGGCATGGTAGTATGACTAGATTTGTATTGCACTTCTCAGTTGTAATTCGGTTGTTCTTTCCTGAATTGTGTGGAAAGCCAATTGTAGCCCTAAGACGGTATTGCGGGTGCGCTTATAGCAACGCACAGCTTGCTTGGTTGTGACATAGGACCTATATCTGGATTGAATCACACAAGCAGCTTTCTTAATTTCTTTGTAGCATCTTTGCTGCAGACCCTTCCTAACATTTGACTGGAGTACAATATCACACTTCTTTCAAATGTTCATAATTCTTTCTTTGTTGTTGCATTCTCCATATTAACTGGAGAAGACAGGCTGCTTTATTCTGGTGATACAGCTGACGAGTTTTCGTTCTTCTGTAGGCAGCCTGTATGGTGAGTGCTGCAGAGCATTTGTGAAAATACTTTTCTCTCTCCCCCCTTGCTAGGACAAGAGCTTTGTAGTATTTCTGAATTACTCTGCTGCTTTTCTCCCTTTTCAACAAGTTTAATTCTTGCTTCAGTTTCTTGACCTTCTCATGCTCCCACTCATACCGAGTCACCTGGCCTCTAAGCTTGGCCTCCAGCGATGCTCAAGGTAGCCTTAAGTTCCTAATGCTGCTCTGCGGGGGGACACTGGGTAATCAGACATTCCTGCAGCACTTGTACTTCTTTAGCAGCCTGCAGATTTTCTTCCTGCAGAGTTCGCTGCTTCTCCTCTGCATTCTGTAGGTGCATACGCAGACCTTGCAGTTGGCTCAGCAGTATGTGCTCTGCATGGGTGCGTTGCTCCAATGTTTCTAACTTTTCATCTTCAAATAGTTTCTTCATTTTTTCTAGCTCATGCAGCTTTTCTTTCCTTTCATTGATGTGGTCAGTCAAATCAGAAATTTCTTCTTTCAGACTTGTATTTTCTCTTTTTACAGACTTTACACTTCTGAGTTGAGACACCCGGTCTCCTGGTGTGAGACTTCTATCTCTATTTTGAGGGCTGTAGCTCCATCTGAGAGACTTTAAGATCATACTTACTTCAGACAGCTTTTTGAGAGATATCTTGCTCCTCGGCAACACTGTGAAATTCCTTTTTGGCAATTTCGTGTTCTGTGTGGCGACTGCTGATCTCTTTCAGTGCCTCCTCATACTACTGTTTCAGATTAGCGATCATTCTGCCAGACTTGCTCTGCTTTTCATCCATGGCAGTAATAATAGTGTTCGCAGTATCTAGATCCGTCCTTAGATCCTCCAATTCGGTCCTGGATTCAGATTCAGAGTACATTGCGAGCACAGTCTTTTGTAGCTCAGCATTATCTTCCCGTTTCAATTGTCCACAGAGCAGATCACAGTCATGCCTGGCAGTTTGCAGTGCATCTTCAGGGCTGGTCAAGGGATCGTCACTTAGTTGTTCTGACTCCACTTCCCTGGTATAGTTTAAGGCAGCGGTGCGCAAAGTGGGGGGCGCGACCCCCAGGGGGGGGGGAGATTGTGCTGGGGGGGCGCGGGCAGTTGCAGAGGCCCCGCGCTCTTCCCCCAGGCATTTAAATTAAATGCCAGGGGATCGCGTGAGGCCCCTGCAACTGTTTACTTACCGGGATTCAGCCGTCTGTGTTGCATCGCCATGGCCACGCAGCGTCATCTGACGCGAAGGAAGGTAGGCAGGGGTGCGCGAGAGCCGGCGGCAGAGTGACAGGGGGGCGCAGCACAAAAAGTTCGCGCTCCCCTGGTTTAAGGGATTCTCACTGTCGGCACCAGACAGACACTTCTTTGGGGTACACGACTTCTGCCTTGGGCCCTCTGGATATTCTGTCATCCGTGGGACGAATCCTCCATTTGCTCTATGCTGCAAGGCATCTCAGCCCCCCTTTTCCTACGCAGGATCTGCAGAGGTGTCTGATCCTTCCATGGTAAGTGGAGAACATCTTTTCTTTTTCCGCCTTTTTGTTTTGACTCCATCCCATCAGGGATACAGGGTCTCCTTCTTTATTTGAAACTTCAGCAGATTCACTGTACCCGCCAGGCTTTTCTTGCAGTTGTGTTAGCATGCGTACATTTTCAGTGATCTGCTGCTCCCGCTCTTGCTCCCGCCGATCACATTTGTCAAAATAGAGAACGGTCTTTTCGGTGCGTACCGAGTTCAGGCACCTCCACCATCCTAGGGGTGTTTTATGGGTGCAACTCGTTTTGGGCCCCACATAAGAGATATCGTCATTCTCATCCATATCCTCATAGGACCGAAAGGACCTCTCTTCCATGGGGTCAGGTTCATTACAGCAACACCAGATCTTGTCCTCCATTTTGGTGGTATCAGGTGTATTTTTTTCCCCTTACTTCGGGAGGCGCTATTGCAGCTGTTTTCTCTGTATTCAATAGAACCACAGCTGGTAGTCCTACAGGTGAGCAGACTTTGCTTGCAGAGTTCATAGCTCTCACAGGCGTCTCTGTAGACTTTTTCATTTGTAGATTCTGATACATCAGCAATAATGGGCACACATTCTGTCTCATCAGTGATACTAGATGTGCACTTGCTAAGAAAAACTTCTGCATTTTCCTTGTGACCACAGCATGTTGCTTGCTGCTGCAGTTCCTTAACTCATTGGGGGGAAAAAATCCTCTGGCTGCTGCCCTTTTCCCAGGGCCACATAAGCATCATCTTCATCTTCAGAATAAGGCCTGAAGGGACACTGCTCCATGTTCTTTGTTCCCTGGTGAGGGGTAGGTTTTAAAGATTTTAAAGGCCTTTGTGAGTGTTGTTGCAGCTTTACAAAATTGACTCTGGGTTTCTTTTTGCTAAAGCTGACTTAGCTAATCATGTCCCCTCTTAGTAGAATAGTGTTTCCTGCACTCTGAGTTGAGTGTTGTCAGTAGCAAAGTGTGTCCATGATGTCTGCAGGAAATTGTTATCATGTTTGTTTGCTGCTAATGCTGCTGGGAACCTCCATCCTCCCTGGGAGGTGAATTCCTTGTTCCACTCATTGCCAATATTCCTATGTCAGCTTTGCTGACCTTATTTACTAGATTGTTGGATACTAAGCAGTGGGGAATTCTGAAGAAGGACATATGTGGGTTGGAATAAAAGGTAAAGTCCCTTTTCGTGGGAGTAAAATGTCTCCCAGATTTTTGTGGTGTTCAGCATGTTACTTGTAGCCCTGTCTGGTTTAGGCTAATACGTCTGCCCTCCTCCTGGCACTAATCCCCAGTAAGGGCAGGTTTGCCAGGAGTGATCATGGGTTTTCCCCACCTCTCTGCAGCCCAGTGAGTCACAGAGAAAGTATTGTAATCAGGCCTGGTGTCCAATCAGGGGCAAGGGGCTGGTTCCTACTGGATCTGTACTTAAGGGGCTGCACTTCCTGAATTTACTCAGTTGCCTGTACCGTGAGAGAAGCTGGTCTACCCGAGAGCAGTGTGCAGGGCTCTGCACACTGTGTGCCCTCCCTTAGGGGAACGGTGGGAGACTGTTCCCCATACTCTATTAGGGAGTAAGAGAAGAGCTAGGACTGCTCCTGGTGCCCGGAGTGACTGCTATGCTGTGTGCATAGTGAATAAAGAAATACTGTTTAATATACTTTTGTCCTGACATTGAAATCTATTGGGAAGAAGAAGAAAGAGACTCTCAAGCAGAGATTTCACCCCATATCCTGGGGGCTGCAAGAGATGGAGGTGCTGTCACCGTGAGTACGAGACAGGTTATACCCCAGAAGCCTGTCCTGTTGTCATCCCCAACCATCATGCGGGAGACTCAGGGCTACTGTTTATCAGCAAGTATGCACCACACTACTTCCAGTAACCAGCGCGGTTTTCCCCAGAATAGACCCTATCTGTGATTGGGGAGGGGGGGGGGGAAAACAGGGTTACATACTAAATTTGTGTAGGAAGATATATTCGTATGGACTTTGTTTCCCACCGCCCCCCCTGCCCCCAGTTCGTTGAGTGCTAATATCTAGTGTTTCATTCAATACTAGGTTGAAATCTCCTGCCAGAATCAGAGGGATTTGGTCTGAGGGTTGATTTAATACAGTAAGTTTTGATAGTATCTCAGAAAACAAACCTGTGTCGAGATCGTTGGGGGCATATTTATTTGCCAGAATTACTCTTGCCAGCCAATGTCACAGCTGCCGTGACATATCTACCTTTTAAAAAATAATGTGTACTATATGTTAAGATATTGTACGTCTTATGGAGTCCCTTATGCTTCTTTGTTTGAAGGTGTATATACTGTGGGGCCTGTGAACATTCTCTGCTTAATTGCCTTTTCCCCTTCCCTCCCCTTTATCATCAAGCTATGGTGTTTCTGATGTATTTTGCCTGCATTCCCCAGGTCCTCGTCGCTCCCTAAAGACTCTCAAATCACCAGCCTGTTTTTGTGCTTGGTTCCTTCATACCTCTGCAGTTCATCTGTGGTTCTCTCCTCTCTTATGAGGCATTCTGGGTATAGACGCAGTATTTCACTGCTGCCATGCGGTTGCGTCAGCCATTTTGTGAAGGGGCAGGTGTTTTTTTGGGTCGGTCTGTTGGCGGGTTCTTTAGTTTCGACTACTTGGGAGACCTCTGCCCGGTAAAGAAGGGGTTAAGTGACACTCTGTCCCAGTCTCATGTAGTGGCATCCACTTCATATCTCCACCCCCCCAGCCCCCACGCTCAGGTGAGGCCAGCACACAGAATGTGATGTTCGTCTGTGACCCTGACAGGCCTTCCCGTTTCACCTCTCATCCAGCTGCCCCCAGATCTTTTAACACAGTAGGGTTAGTGGGCTCATGATCAGGCTCCCTGCTCTCGTGCCCCCCGATCTGGACCTCCGATGTGGCCTAAGTGTGTTGCTGTTTCCTCAGTGAGGCTTTGACTTCTCTGGGTTCCGATACAGTGCCTCCTGATCGCCAGTGCCGGGAGGTCTGATGCTTCTTGCGGGGATGGCCGGCGGGTGTTTTTGTATTTGTATGCTGTGTTTAGGTGGGGGAGGGGGGAAGCACAGCGCAAGGGTTTCATGCGCCCTAGGCGAAACTTAAAATTTGCACCCCAGTTGTATAAAAAATAATAAGATAAATAAAATAATAAAATAAACATTGGTGTAGCTATCTGTGCTGCAGTGGCCTCACCCCAGCGTGACGTAAAATAAAAATAATAGGGCATTATGGAGGCATTATCCGACGTCAGAACCGCTTATCCGATGCTCACCACTGCGGATTAATATGGACCCACAATCTGGCGGTCCGTTATCCGATGGCGGTTTGTGGGACGCATTACGTCAGATAAGCGAGGACCAGCTGTATATGTTATGTGGCACACTTTAAAAAACAATTCAGTTTCCATTCTGTTCTAATTTCAGTGAATCCATACTGGCCAACCAACTTCAGCAGTATGATATTGAACCAGTACTAGTATTCTATTCCCCTTTGGCAACTTTGGTATAATAGAGAAAGAACTGAAAGAAAACTGTCCTTAATCATTATCACACTATTGATCCGGATTCGTCACCCGGAATTAATTGCCAGGCATGTGAATCTCTTCTGCAAAACATCTGTAGTGGAACTAGTGCACTGTTTGTCTGCACAACATACTTTGACCTGAGCATAGTAATTTGCATTTCTGATTGTGAACTGGAGTAGAAATGATAATAATTAGTCAGCATTAGGCCATGCTAGCTTGGTGAGCTGCTTGTTTTAGTGTTTGTTTTGTTCTTGAGTATCATAAATGATTGCAGTGGCATCTACAGGCATGGACCAGGAACTGCAGGAATGAAAATTACATCTGTTTCAGAATGAGAGGGGTGATTTTTAAGGGACTAAACACACACAGGGTGAGCATTGTTCTATCACATTCTTTCCAAGAAAATCAATATAACTAAAACTAAGATTCGAACGGCTTCTCTTCAAATCCCTAGTTTCAGAAAGCAATTGCACTCTCTGATATGGGTCCCCAAGGCTGATGTAGTTCATTGTATTTGTTTCAACGTTGGCAGGGTTGCAGACCTGTCTGCTCACAAGTGGTCTTTTTATTTGCTGTGCACTGTACATTGGAGGTTTTTTGTCACTGTTTCACTCACCCCCATAACTTAATTTGGGACAGGTTGTTGCAACCTTGGAACACATTTCCTTATTCCACCACGAAAATATTGGTCTGACTACACCTCTTCTAGTACAGCACAGTACATTGACATGTGGTGGGCTTTGTTTGGCTCTGTAAGGGAGTGAAGAGGTTAACTCCCTTTCCAGACTGCACGGGTGTTGGATTTCATACCTGAACAGGGATGGGTGGACAATGAACTCCTGATTAAGCAGGCATAAAAGGCAGGAAGCTGTCAGAGACAGGGAGACTGCTTTCCTCCACACAGAGAGAGAGGAAGTGAAACTTCTCCCAGCCAGGAGAGCCTGGTTGTTATGGACCCTAGGACTGAAGGAAGCAGGCCTTCGGGGTCCAGCTGGGAATCACACCCAGGATAAAGATCGCTCCCCAGAATCAGCGTTCCTGATTGCTGTTGGAGCTGTAATTCATATAAGAGACTTTCTTATTGCACAATATGAAATGTTTTGGGGTTGACAACCAGCTTAGCTGACAGCCCGTTAGCTAGGTGATCTGCTGGTGTAGTTAGTTTCCCTAACGGGAATAGGATTTTTGTTTATGATTTTGTGTTTTGCCCAAGGGGCAGTAGCTCTATTGTTTGGTTGCTGTTTTGTGGTTTATAAACCAGTCCAGTTAAGCGGAACCCTCTGTCTATGTGTCTAACTGCCCTCGCCTACAGACCGCTCCGTCACAGGCTCCCTATCATGTAGACCAGTGGTTCTCAACTCCAGTCCTCAAGACCCCTCTAACAAGTCATGTTTTAACGATATCCCAGCTTGAGCACAGGGACCCAATCTTCGACTGAGCCACTGATTGAGCACCTATGCTGTAGCTGGAATATCCTTAACACTGACCATGTTAGGGTGTCTTGAGGACTTGAGTTGAGCACCCCTGATGTAGACAATGTTCTTGTATCGGGGTGTTGTTCATTTGTTTAAAACAAAATATACTCAACCAAGTTGCATTGTAACGGGTTATGCCTTTCTTCCCATATGATATCTCATAAAGAGGTTATTCTATACTCTAAGAAATGTCAGTACTAGCTGTACTAGACATATTGCGGTTTCTAACCTAAGACTAAAAGATAGTAAATATGATTCTAAATATAATTGTTCAATAGAACTAATACAGCTGATTATATGAAATATAAAGATGTCCATTACACATGGCATTACTGTATATGGACCAATACCATGTATGACTTATCTGAGTCACGCTGAACCCACACAAGGTCAATTAATTTTTTTAATGCTTTCTCAATCTGAGAATCCCTGGTGGATGATCTCAATAGTCATTCTCCCAGGAGCACTCACAACTATTGAGATCATAAAGGAAAAATCCTTTATCTCAGGAGCTGTTGCACCGGTATATTATAATCTGGGAGACCCCTCTCATCCTAGAAAAGGTGGAGAAAGAAGATCAAAATATGTCCCTCGAGGAATATTTAATGCTCCAATCTGTGGCGGGTTTTAAAAAATGGCGCCCGTATTTACTTACCTGATGCCGTCCTCCTGTTCTAGCGCCTTGCTATCCTGTTGCCATGGCAACATGACACAGTGTGACGTCAAGTTGCCGGCCCGCGCATGCCGCCTGTGCGCATGCGTGATTGGTGCTTACCGCTTGTGCGAATGCGCGATTGGCGCTTGCCACTTCTGCGCATGCGCGATCTGCAGTTGCTACTTCCGCACAATCGGGAACAGCGATTGCCGGCCCGCACATGCTTGAATGGCGCTTTCTACTTCTGCGCATGCACGATTGGCACTTGCCACTTCTGCGCATGTGTGATCAGTGCTTGCCAGCCTGCACTTGCCGATTGTGTATGCACAAAAGCGGCAAGCGCCGATCACGCATGCTTGAAAGCAGATAACGCCGATTGTGCATGCGCAGCCCGGCAAGCCAACATGCCACCTCAAAATTCTTCCGCCCCCCAAATTCTTCCGCCTTAGGCCCGGGCCTAACGGGAAATCTGCCACTGCCTCCAATACACAGTGAGGATAAGCTTTGAGTCTACTGGCTGCAAAACTGATGGAAAAAAAATACATTTTGTTCCCCACACAATCTTTTGTTACATAGTAGATTAGGTTGAAGAAAGACATATATCCATCTAGTTCAACCTATGCTAACTTTAGACGACAGATACTTTATCCTATATCTATACTTACAGTATATTGATCCAGAGGAAGGCAAACAAAAACCCCAGTGAAATATCATCCAATGATATCTCATAAGGGGAAAAATAAATTCCTCTCTGACTCCAAATATTGGCAATCAGATTTCTCCCTGGATCAACATGCTTCCCATGTTTACTTATTTGGTATATCCCTGTATACCTTTCCTTTCTAAAAAGATGTCCAACCTTGTTTTGAATATAGCACATGTATCCCCACCACCTGTGTGATACGTGTCTACGTGTACGTGTGGAGCAATACCTGTGTCCCACAGGAGGTCCGAGCCTCCGCTGCAGGGAGCCTGGGGTGGATTCTGGAACAATCTTGGTCAGCGCCTCCACCTATAACGGATCCTACTATGTGGATTTGCACGTTACAGGACCCATATACATATATAGGCATACACTCACAAAATGTATACTCAGGGTAACACAGAATAAAAGTTTACTGATAACAACTTCTATAAATTGGCTACTGGTTACAGCTAGCCACTTGCCACGCACGGCTGTAACCACCCACCAATGTTCCCCCACTCTGTCCACAGTCCCCACAATAAAGGCACTCTACAACTTGTGCCCACAATATAGCCCCCAACCCTTAGGCGTGATCAGCGCCGTCACTGTACAGTGTATGTTGGTGCACGTGGAGAAGGTACCTGCCGGGTGTGTCCACACTTGGGCGCGCTGGCTTGGTCTTGCGATGATGGGATCCACGGACCCAGAACTGCAACCCTATACTATGGGCCGGTCCCTACAGCAACCACATTCTGAGGGGAGTTAGGGCCTAGGGGGAATCTGGCCTTGTGCAGAAGGTCACTGACCCCTGCACACATACCTCTTACCCCTATCCTGTCCCAGCACCGACTGACTAGCGGGGACTGAGTGCGCAAAATGTATCTAACTGTGAGTAGGGGAATCCGGCCGCGTGATTTGCATTCTGGGGGCTGTAGACCCCTGTGGAGCCTTGTACTTCTTCTGCACATGCACAAACTCTGTAATGGCCACCGCGCCAAGCATCTCTATTGCGCATGCCAAACTACCAAATGGCGGTGCCCTGAGCGTTTGGGCCGCCGCGGAGCCTCCGGGGCACCAGAGCACTCCCTGCAACTAGCCGCCACCTTTGCGGCCAGCCGGCGGGTCCGTTGCTGACTCCGGTGGCACCAGCGCCAAACCCCGCAACGAAGGTAACGAGGGGGGCCCAGGGGGAACCCTGTTATATGAAGATATCTGTTGTATCTCTCATCACATTCTCCATGGGTAATGAATTCCACATTTTAACTGCCCTTACTATAAAGAACCATTTCCCTTGTCACTGGTGAAATCTCCTTTCCTCCAACCTTAAGGGATGACCCCATGTAATTTGTACTGTCCTTGGGATGAATAGTGCTTTTGAAAACTCCTTGTATTGTCCCCAAATACATTTGTATATAGGTATCATCAAGGTTTGACAAATGCACTCGCCCGCACGCCACGGGCGAGTGCATTTTGGCCGCTGCCGAGTGCTTACCTGCGGTGGGGTCTGGCGGCGTGGTGCGGCGATCTCCGCCTTCCTCTGCAAATTGTACTCTTTGCCCTGCAGGTCCTTAAAAAATGGCCGCACGGCGTGAAATGACACCGCGTTGCCATGGCAATGGGATGCTACGTGACGTTGTGACATCACACGGCATGATGTTGCGTGATGCTGTGACGTCACGGGGTCCTGTTGCCATGGCAACATTTTTTCAGGACCTGCAGGGGAAAGAGTACAATTTGCAGGGGAGAAGACGGAGATCACCGCACCACAACGCCGGAACCCCTCCGCAGGTAAGAGTCGTGATGGGGAGGGGAATTTTTTTGCAGGGGCATGTTACTTTTGGGGAGGAGACGAGTGGGTTTTTCTTTAGTTTGTCAAGGCCTGGGTATCATACCCCCTCTTAGATGCCTCTTTTCTAATGTAAACAAGTCTAATTTAGTTTGCCTCTCTCCTCAAGTCAGATTTTCCATAATACTACATATGCATATCCTTTGGATTGTATAAAATGGACTAATGTAATTCTTGTATCCACAAAACCATGTTTACTCTTGTCATTTATATCTCAAGGTGTCAGGAAGGATATCTCATGGTCTTATCACGTAACATTATAGACCTAATCCTAGAATGGTGTCAAGGAAAATACAACAAACAGGTTAAAACAAGAGTGAACAAATACACTTTAAAAACATTTAAGAACATTTTGACGGGTGCGTGGGAAGAGAAACTATGTCTTATTTGAGCCAGCACCCAATTCCATTTAAATGATTTGTAACAAGAGTCCCCATGTTTTAACAAATGTCTAATATTTATTTTTAAATGCATAGATCTGTCTCTCCATTATTGCGATATTTCATAACCTTGTTTTCCAATTATTAATTATGGGAAGGTTACAGTAGTAGACTTTCATCCTTTCGCAATTAACTGTTGCAGCAGAAAGCATGTTGTTTTCCTTTTGTTTTTTTATAATCTTTAGGCATTCTCCTATCCTCGGCCACCATCCCAATAGAATGCAATCAGGCTCCATGGGAATCTCTAAATGTGTAATATTTTGTATTTCTTGAACTACGCATACCCAGAAACGATTGCCTGTTGGACAAGACCACCATAAATGGAAGAAGTCAGCCTGGGAACCACATCATTTCGAACACAGATCTGAAGTACCTGGGTAAAGTTAGGACAACGGTATTAGTAGGGCTACAAGGCGTCCCGTTTATGCAATTGTCCCTTTTTATCTAGCTCCCTGTCCTATTATTCTGGAAACTGATGTCGGAACACTGAAATGTCCTGTATTTTTGGATGCGGGGCAGCGGGAGAATGGGGCCTGCAGCTTGCAGCAGAGCCCTTCGCAGGTCAGAAGAGGGAAATGGCGACAGCTGAGGCAGCAGAGGGCAGGGTAGGAACCCGGAAGTCAATTAAAACTTACGGTGTCTGCCGCCAGGACTAGTATTCTGCAGCCACAGGGTCATATGCAGGATATGAGTATGGCCAGATAGCTGAACTCATCCCTCTTTGAAAGCACAAGTCCTTTAGTATATTCTTAACTTTATTGAGAAAATCACAGCAAAATAAAGGGAACTTGTAGATGTTGTTGAGTGGTGAGAGTGCTTCTCTATGTGAAGGTGCTTTTGTATGAAGGGAAGGTCAAATGAATTGCTTTGCAAGGGAGTAAATAGCAGAAGAAGTACTCGCTCAGCCTGCTTGGATGGAAAAGGAAGTGTGATATTACTGTCACACAGGAAAAGTGACTGGACTGTGCTAACTGTGAACACAGACAGGGGAGTAAGGGAAAATCCACTTAGCCAGGGGTTTAAAAAGGTTGTCAAGACAACCAGCTATTGACAGTCTGGAGAGGGGAATGTAACTAAAATGTAGCAGTTCCTGGGAGTTACAGCTGCAGGGAAAGCTTACATCCAAAATGGAGAAGGCTGGCAGTCAAAACTGCAAAGGGAAACAAAAATAAACAGTCCTGTTCCAGGACAACTAGCTCTATCTACACCAGTGGCACAAGTAAGACTCAGAGAACTTTTAGCCTGGGGGGGCTGGGGGGACGACGACAGAGGGCGGCTCAGAGATAGATTGGGGGACTGTGGGGCTGAGAGACAGAGCTGCAGGGCTGAGAGGTGGATGGGGGGATGAGAGATGGATGGGGGGATGAGAGATGGATGGGGGGATGAGAGATGGATGGGGGGATGAGAGATGGATGGGGGGCTGAGAGATGGATGGGGGGATGAGAGATGGATGGGGGGCTGAGAGATGGATGGGGGGCTGAGATGGATGAAATGGGTGGGGGGCTCAGACATGGATCTGGTGGCTAAGAGATGGATGGGAGGCTGAGAGATGGATGAGACGGATGGATCCAGTACAAAGGTTATACAGGTTCTCCTGGATGGTGGGCTTGAGTTGACATGCACCCGTGGCTGTAAACCTACAGTAAAGTCAGTGCTCCTTTTTCTGGACATTTTTCATGTCTTGCCAATCTTGAAATTCTATATCTTTCCAGTGTCCGCTTGCCATTGGAGACAGTATCCGCTTGCCATTGGAGACAGTATGAGTTTGTATTACCCCCATGAAGTAGACTAATCTCCATGTATAATCAAGATATTAACTACTCTATACAAAAGTTATAAAATATAATATTTTCCAGAGATTGCATTTCTGATAGGAAGACGACTTCCTAGGTTTTTAACCACAAAAGTAAAAATCCCTTGAAAAGTCTGGGGGCACAGAGATTTTTTTCAATGACTTAAAAGCCTGATCTGCCTCTGGAGACCACTTAACTGTAACTGAGGATCTTGCTTTTGTGAGGTTTGTTAAAGGGGCAGCAACTGTGGTAACATTTGGGATAAACCTTCTGTAGTAACCCGTCAGACCTAGAAATGCTCTTACCTGTTTCTTGGTAAGTGGCTGGGGCAGTTTTGTATAGCTTACACCTTCACTACCTTTGTTTTAACCAAACGTTTCCGAATTGAATATCCTAAATACTTTGCCTTCTCCAGGCAAATAGTACACTTGGGAGGATTAACAGTTAAACCAACGGCGCAAATGGAATTAATTAGTGCTTGGACCTTTGGGAGATGGGACTCCCAGTCTTCACTGTGGATAACATCATCCAGGTATACCACCGTATATATATATATGTATATATATATACATATATATATATATATATATATTGTGACAAACAGCTTACTCCGGGGCTCCGCTGCTTGTCCGGGACGGTTAGAACACGGTCTTTTGGGGTAGGTTAAATGAGGAGGCGTCACGTACTGTTCCTTTAAACAGGCTGTGCCTGGTTTATTCAGTCCCAGGCACTGAGACTGCCACAGTGCATACAACAAAACACATCAAAACAAAAACTGCTCACCTGAGCGATAACTTAACTTAGATTTCCCTAACTCAGGGTGGAAGTGGCTTTTCCACTTTCCAACAACAAAACAAGGTACTTTTGCAGAGTTAGCCAAATGAATAGAACAATTGAACCTGTGTGGGGAAGGGGCTTCTCCCCACTGTGTTCAGCAGCCTTCCAGGCTCTGGAGAAGAGACAAGAGCAAACAGGAAATCAGTCTTACATACCTGATTTCTAATTAGCATGACAGGTGACAGAAATCCCTCAGTTCCAGCGCTTGCCCAAAACTGTGGGATGGAGTGCATGTATTATAAGGCTGCACTCCCAGGCCAGACAGGATAGAAACTGTTCAGTATCCTGGGAGCCCTATATATGGAATTTATTACCATCCCCTGGTTTCTGTCACATATCCTCCCCCCCAGCTCAGACCCTGAGGGATGAGCGACCATGGATATTAGGGAGTGCATCCTTGACAACCCGTCAGCATTGCCATGTTTGTGCCCTGACCTGTGTTCCACAGAAAATTTAAAGGGTTGTAGGCTTAGGAACCACCTGGTCACTCTAGCATTCTTTTCCCTGTTTTGACACATCCAGGTAAGGGGTGCATGATCTGTGACCAACCGGAATTTTCTCCCCAACAGGTAGTATTTGAGCGTCTCTACAGCCCACTTTATTGCGAGACACTCTTTCTCTACTATGGAGTAATTTTTCTCCTGGGGATTCAGTTTCCTACTTAAATAAAGGATGGGGTGTTCCTCACCTTGAGACTCCTGGGAGAGTACCGCCCCCAGCCCTACCTCAGATGCGTCGGTTTGGACTACGAACTCTTTGGAGAAGTCAGGTGTGACCAACACTGGTTGGGCACAGAGAGCTTCTTTCAGGCTTCTAAAGGCCTGTTCGGTTTCGGGGGACCACTTTACCATAAGTGGTCCTCTTGCTTTTGTAAGGTCGGTTAGTGGGGTTGCCTTAGTCGCAAAATTGGGAATAAACCTTCTATAGTACCCAATTAACCCCAAAAAGGTCCTTACTTGTTTTTTTGTAACTGGCCTTGGCCAACCTTGTATCGCCTCCACTTTGAGTGTTTGGGGTTTGAGTAAACCTCTGCCAATAGAATACCCCAGATACTTGGCCTCCTCCAGACCAATGGTGCATTTAGCGGGGTTAGCAGTTAGTCCAGCAGACCGAACTGCGTCGAGCACAGCTTGGACCTTTGGAAGGTGGGATTGCCAATCTTCACTATGGATTACCACATCATCCAGGTAGGCAGCAGCATACCGAGCATGTGGTTTTAAAATTTTATCCATCATTCTTTGGAATGTGGCGGGAGCTCCATGTAAGCCAAAAGGCAGCACCCTATACTGAAAGAGGCCGTCTGGGGTTGAGAAGGCTGTCTTTTCTTTTGCCCTTTCTGTGAGGGGAACCTGCCAGTACCCTTTTGTTAGGTCTAGGGTTGTGAGATATCGGGCTTTGCCCAGTCTCTCTACAAGTTCATCTACCCTGGGCATAGGGTAAGTATCAAATTTTGACACCGCGTTTAGTTTCCGGTAGTCATTACAAAACCTTGTTGTACCATCTGGCTTTGGGACTAAGACTATAGGGCTGTTCCACCCACTTTGGGATTCCTCAATTACGCCTAGTTTTAGCATTTTTTTAACCTCTAAACTTATAGCCTCTCTTTTGGCCTCTGGGATTCGGTACGGTTTAAGGTTAACTCGGACCCCCGGTTCAGAGACTAGGTCATGTTCAATTACGCTAGTTCTACCTGGCTGTGTAGAGAAGATTTCTTTGTTTCTGCTCACTAAATTCTGAACCTCTTGTTTCTGATGAACGGACAGGGTTTCAGCTATGCTAACCTCTGGGTCAGTTTCTTGACTCTCTGACGGACCTGGGGTTACTAGGGTTGACAAGACTTCTCTATCTTTCCAGGGCTTGAGTAGGTTTATATGGTAAATTTGCTCAGGTTTCCTCCTACCTGGCTGTCTTACCTTATAATTTACTTCTCCCACTCTTTCCAAGACCTCATATGGCCCATGCCATTTAGCAAGGAATTTACTTTCCACGGTGGGAACCAGAACTAGTACCCTATCACCTGGAAAAAAAATTCTGACCCTAGCACCCTTATTATACGTATTCCTCTGTGCTTCCTGAGCTTTCTCCATGTGTTCCCTCACTATGGGTAGGACTGCAGCAATGCGGTCCTGCATCTGGGCAACATGCTCTATTACACTTCTGTAAGGGGTAACCTCGTGTTCCCAAGTCTCTTTGGCTATATCCAGTAAGCCCCTTGGGTGTCGGCCATACAATAGTTCAAACGGGGAGAAGCCTGTGGATGATTGGGGAACTTCCCTAATGGCAAATAACAGGTACGGTAACAAACAATCCCAGTTTTTCCCATCTTTATCGACCGCCCGCCGTAACATGCTCTTTAAGGTTTTATTGAACCTTTCCACTAAACCATCTGTTTGTGGATGATAGACTGAGGTTCTGAGATGCTTGATTTTTAGGAGTTTACATAACTCTTTTGTTACTTGGGACATAAACGGTGTTCCCTGGTCAGATAGAATCTCTTTAGGAATTCCAACCCGGGAAAACAGAACTACTAACTCTTTTGCTATGTTTTTGGCGGAGGTGCTACGTAGGGGAACTGCCTCCGGATATCGGGTGGCATAATCTAATATTACCAATATATGCTGATGTCCCCTAGCAGACTTTATTAGGGGTCCTACTAGATCCATAGCAATCCGGTCAAATGGTACCTCTATTATGGGAAGGGGTACCAATGGGCTGCGGTACGCCTTGAACGGGGCGGTGATCTGACATGCTGGGCATGAGGAACAATAATTCGTAATTTCTGCCAGAACCCCAGGCCAATAGAAGCTTCGGAGAACCTTTTCTTTTGTCTTTTCCACCCCTAGGTGTCCCCCCAATGGATGACTATGTGCGAGGTGTAACACTACATTACGGAATGTCCGTGGTACCAACAATTGTTTAGTTGTAACTGATTTTCTTTTATCAACCCGATATACTAGGTCGTTCTCTACCTCGAAGTAGGGGTAAGCAAGCGACCTATCTGGTTGGCCAAGAGTACTATTCAGGTCCCGTATATTTCCCCTTGCTACCTCTAATGTGGGGTCCTCCCACTGGGCCTTCTTAAAACTCCCAGGACTGACCTCTAGGTCAGCGAGGGTCTTATCCGGTTCTGGGGTGGTAAGTGTCTGATCAACATCCTGATTTGGGGTATTCCCTACCAAAGTAGTGATGGGGAAGGGAATTTTACAGCTCTCCTCCTTTTCCCCCTTCTTATTTGGGCCCTCGTCAACCTCCATTTCTGAAAACGGGAAAGGATTTATTTCTTCTAATACTTCGTTATGGTCCGCTATTGAACTCTGGGCGCTATTCTGAGCGGGGGACCACATTTTTAGAAAATGGGGAAAGTCGGTCCCTATTAACACATCATGTGCCAGTTTGGGTACAATACCCACCTTGAAATCTAAAGAACCAAACTCTGTTTCAAAAAAAACATCAACAGTGGAATATTCATGATTATCCCCATGTATACAACAAATTGCCATTCTTTGTGAACTGTTTCCCTGTTTCTTCTTAATGGGCAAGAGGTATTCGGACACTAGTGTGACCATGCTCCCAGAGTCCAGAAGTGCCCGCATTCTCCACCATATGTGACAAACAGCTTACTCCGGGGCTCCGCTGCTTGTCCGGGACGGTTAGAACACGGTCTTTTCGGGTAGGTTAAATGAGGAGGCGTCACGTACTGTTCCTTTAAACAGGCTGTGCCTGGTTTATTCAGTCCCAGGCACTGAGACTGCCACAGTGCATACAACAAAACACATCAAAACAAAAACTGCTCACCTGAGCGATAACTTAACTTAGATTTCCCTAACTCAGGGTGGAAGTGGCTTTTCCACTTTCCAACAACAAAACAAGGTACTTTTGCAGAGTTAGCCAAATGAATAGAACAATTGAACCTGTGTGGGGAAGGGGCTTCTCCCCACTGTGTTCAGCAGCCTTCCAGGCTCTGGAGAAGAGACAAGAGCAAACAGGAAATCAGTCTTACATACCTGATTTCTAATTAGCATGACAGGTGACAGAAATCCCTCAGTTCCAGCGCTTGCCCAAAACTGTGGGATGGAGTGCATGTATTATAAGGCTGCACTCCCAGGCCAGACAGGATAGAAACTGTTCAGTATCCTGGGAGCCCTATATATGGAATTTATTACCATCCCCTGGTTTCTGTCACAATATATATATATATATATATATATATATATATAGTATGAGGTTATAGAATCCTGTCCATCATTCTGTGGAATGTGGCAGGGGGACCATGTAGCCCGAATGGTAGTACTGTATACTGAAACAGGCCTTTGGGTGTTGAAAAAGCAGTTTTCTCTTTTGCTTGTTCAGTAAGAGGGACCTGCAAATAACCTTTTGTTAGGTCTAGAGTTGTCAGGTAACGTGTTTTGCCCTACCTTTCTATTAACTCATCAACCCCAGGCATTGGGTATGAGTCAAATTTAGAAATACCATTTAACTTGCGATAATCATTGCAGAATCTTAAAGTGCCATCAGGTTTTGGAACCAGCACAATAGGACTGTTCCACCGACTATGTGATTCTTCAATTACCCCAAGTTTTAACATCTTTTCCACCTCCAAGTTTCTAGCCTCCCTTTTGGATTCAGGAATCCTATAGGGTTTAAGATTAACCTTTTTTCCCCGGTTCTGTTATTATGTCATGTTTAATGACATTAGTTTTCCCTGGGCTCACAGAGAAAACATCCCTATTTCTCCTGACAAAATCCCTGACTTCTTGTTTCTGATGTACAGGCAGTGTCTGGTATGTTCACCTCAGGATCAGCGGTGGGAAGTTCTAAGGGCTTTAAAGCAACCAGGACTTCCCTATCCTTCCAAAGTTTTAACAAGTGTATATGATACAATTGCTCAGGTTTTCTTCTTCCTGGCTGCCTTACTTTATCATTAACAACATCCACTTTCTCAATGACTTCATATGGGCCATGCCACTTTGCAAGGAACTTGTTCTCCCCTGTAGGGACCAGCACTAATACCGTATCACCAGGTTGAAACAATCTGATCCTAGCATTACGGTTATAGCAGTTTTTCTGCGCTTCCTGGGCTTTTTGCATATGTTCCCTGACTATAGGCATGATAGCTGCCATTCGATCCTGCATCTCGGATATATGTTCAATGTCGCTACGATGGGGTGTCATCTCCTGCTCCCAGGCCTCTTTAGCTATATCTAGTAATCCTCAAAGAGGTCGCCCATAAACTAATTCAAAAGGGGAAAAACCTGTAGAGGCTTGTGTCATGATCGGGGTATGAGGGTTAATGGGATCTGTGTATATGTTGATCTGCATCCCCCTGCTTCAGCAGAATTGCCCCAGGTCTGAGATGTATTTCCCCAGCAGTCTGTGTTATATTCCTGTATGTGTATAAATCATGTCGGGAGGGAAAGGGTTAACCATATTGTGTATATGTGGATCTACCTATTGTTAATCTGATTTAATATATGGGAAATATAGTTATGAGTTATCACTGTTTTTACTATAACTTTGGACATAGGACAAAAAGCTTGCCAGATGACAGCTTTGATGTGTAATTGTACAATCAAAGGAGGATACTTGAAAGGCATTGTGAGGTACTTTACTCCTCGGTCCCCTGTGAAGAGGTGAGAAAAGACCTGGACATCAATGGAGGTGACTCGCCTCATTGCATATGCAGCCAAGTGTCACGGATGGACACTAACCATTGTGACCTGTTACATGTAACATCCTACATGAAAGTCCCCTGCACAATAAGCATTTTTGCTAGCCAGGATGGCACCCAGTCCTCATGTCATATTTTTTTATAAATGGGCTGGCCAAGTAAGAACAGGGGAGGGGTGTATTAATGAGGGGCTGGGTAAACCCTGCTTCTCGCGTTACCTGTCAACCTGTGATTGGGACAATGTAATTGTTCACCAATAACTGAACTGCCATTTTAGGAATGGGGGCCTGCACCTATATAGTTGCTTGCACCCCTTATTCCTGTGCTTGTCGTGATTGTAACAACTTAAGGAGCAGCTATTCGGCTGTGTAAATATTTCTGTAATGTTATTTGCTTGATGTATTGTCTTTTCTGCTCATAGGAAATAAACTCATTCAGTTTACTATATCCTAATCTTGTTCAATCTTGTTATTAGATATATTGTCTGTTCTCTCGTGACAGCTTAGGGTATTTCTCTAATGGAGAACACTAGGTAGGGTAACAAAAAGTCCCAATTTTTCCAATCTGTGTCAATTACCTTCCATAGCATACCTTTAAGGGTCTTATTACATCTTTCCACTAAGCCATCATTCTGGGGAAGATATACGGAGGCCCTAATTTGTTTCACTTGAAGACATTTGCACAATTCTTTTGTGACCCTAGACATAAAAGGGGTTCCTTGGTCTGTCAGGATTTCCTTTGGAATACTCACCTGCTAAACATCAGTATTAGCTCATTTGCTATGGTTTTTGCAGAGATATTACGTAGGGGTATTGCCTCGGGATAGCTGGTTGCATAGTCCAGAACAACCAGTATATACTGATGCCCTCTAGCGGATTTTAAAAGAGGGCCCACCAAGTCAATAGCTATCCGTTCAAAGGATACATCAATTATAGGTAAGGGCACTAGGAGGCTACAGAAAGCCTTGAAAGGGGCTGAGCGCTGGCACTCAGGGCATGAGGAGCAATAGTTTGTTATTGCAGCAAGCACCCCAGGCCAGTAAAACCCCCTAAGGATTCTCTCTCTCGTTTTCTCAACTTCCAAATGTCCTCCCAGTACTGTATGTGGCTATGTGCAAGGTTTAGTACAATGTTACGGAAAGCTTGGGGAACAAGTAACTGCTTAGTGATGGCTGAGACCTTTCTTCCTACTCTATAAATTAGGTCATTTATCACTTCAAAGTAGGGATTAGGTAACACATTTTCTGGCTGCGTAGCAACCCCATTCACAACCTGGACATTATCTCTAGCAGAGTCTAGAGTAGGATCTTTCCATTGGGCACTCTTAAAATTAACAGGACTGACTCCCAAATCCAGCAAATCATCCTTCTCTGTGCTAGTACCAGGCTCTTCCCTGCTGTCAACCGGGTTGTTCCCTAGTAAGACCGGCAAAGGGCAGTAATTGTTATGTTTCTCTTTCCCATTACAATCCTGGAAAATCTCCAAATCAACCTCAGAAAACGGAAAGACATGTTCCTCACTAGTTTGACCCTTCTCTAATGAGCCTTGGGCTGCCTTCTCTGTTAATGAACATAACTCTAGAAAGTTGGGGAAATCTCTACTGAGCACCACATCATGGGCTAATCTGGGTAATAAAACCTCCCGGTAATTTAGGGTACCACACTGGTTTCCAATATGTACCTCAGCTGTGGGATATTCCCTTTTATCACCATGAATGCAAATAATTTCCATTTTCTGTATATTATCTATTTTCACGTTGGGAATTACAGGCTTTGCTACTAAGGTGACCATACTTCCTGAATCAAGCAGTGCTCTACACATTTTCCCATTCACCTTCACATAGCACAAATGAAAATTACCACCCTCATTATTAGTAGATCCAATACATCCACAAAATGAGTATGGTCCCATCTTTTCACCCACATTGCATTCCATGAGTTCATCATTAAGGGGGCAGTCCTTGACTTTATGACCAACCTCATTACATTTAAAATATTTTATAACATAATCTGACCCCCAATAAGATCCTTTTCCAGATCTGTTACGTCTGAATGTGCCCCAGGCTCCTGGAGTAGTGTCCCTGGAATCTTGGGAATATCTCTGTTGCTCTCCAGTTTCCCTTAAAACCTGAACAGTCTTACCAGGTTTTACAGGAGTCTTTTTTTTTTTTTAATTATAAATCATTCTTCCTGGTAATGTACAGGTTATTAAGAATTTATATTAGGGTTAGGACCCTTGAGACGTGGTCTGCCTTGGAGGGGCTCAAGGGCTTACAACACTTTGGCCAAAGCGTTAAACTAAAAGACCATTTTATTGAATATATATATATATATACAGTGGTTGACAAATCACCAAAAAAACTACTCGCCACCTAGTACCAAATCCACTCGCCCGGGGCGAGCAAATGTATAGGTTTGTCGAACACTGTATATATATATATATATATATATATATATATATATATATATATATATATGTAACGGTATTTCTGGCCCGGCCTGACCCACCCAATCTCACATTGGCCCCTGTGGTCTAACCGGTCCCCATTACAGTGTGGTAGTGTCTGGTGGTGCACCTGTTGGCAACAGGACTCCTGAGTCTCCCGCATGATGGTGTGTGGGGAGGACCCGTCCAGACAGGCAGCTGAGGTAGTGTGCTGAGTCCTACCTAGTTCCAGTGCAGCGCCTCCACCTCATCAGGGTCCCTTCGGTCACTTGGGGATGGTCCTGGCGAGGAACTCCTCTGTGGTGCTCCTCTCTGTGCAATTACTCCACACATGTACACGAGAGGGTTTGTGATTAAGAGCATCTTTATTGCTTGAGGTGGGCTAGCTGCCCTCCACAATGGGGTGTACTTAGCCCTCCATCTTCCAGCTGCTTCCCTCCGAAAGGTACGCCTTCCCTTAATAGGTGGGTTCCCTATCCCCGCAGGGATCTCGGCCCTGTGCCAGGTCCCTGGTCACAGTTCTCTCAGGCAGCTTGTCTCTGTCTGCTTGTGCTGCCAGACTCACAGCTCTGCATTCAGGCTACTGCAACAATGTTGCAGACCTCCATCTGCCTCTTACTGAACACAGCAGCACAGCAACAGGAACTCCTCAGCAACAACTCAGAACTTTGGATCAGTGCTGTGCCTTATGTATACTCTGGAGGCTGACACACCTCTGACATCACTAACCATGGAGTCAGAGCATGTGACCACTCCCATCCATACACAGGGCACCTCACCAGGGTGTGAGGGCAAACCTCCATAATTACTGCTGGCATGCCCACAATTTACCAGGCCTTACTGTCAGCAGGAGAGATGACTGTAGCCATTTTACATGACCGCTACATATATATATATATACTGTCATTAAGGTTATGGTGGGTAAAAAAAGTGACAAAAACCCTCCACAGTAAAGCATAAACAACTGTAAATATTACTGTATGTTCATTTGCATGTCTTAGACAGGTCTGCAACCCTGTCTTTCCCCATTGTCACCCAGCATACAGCGCTTCAACTGCAGCAAGGGATTCTGGGAAATGACATGCAAATGAGCACTCGGTGCCACCTTTTGTCTCAAGCTCATATTACACAAGCCAATCCTCAAGCCACTGCATGCTGTTTTAAACACAGCTTTTAAACAGAGGCTGGGATGAGATGCAAAGCCATTAGACCTACTCACATACATGTTTCAACCTTGATGGGTATCATCAGTGTGAGGCTGGTCTTAATGGCTTGCAGGTTTGAGACTAGACTAGGTAATCACCACTGTCATTAAGGTTATGGTGGGTAAAAAAAGTGACAAAAACCCTCCACAGTAAAGCATAAAGCAACTGTAAATATTACTGTATGTTCATTTGCATGTCTTAGACAGGTCTGCAACCCTGTCTTTCCCCATTGTCACCCAGCATACAGCGCTTCCACTGCAGCAAGGGATTCTGGGAAATGACATGCAAATGAGCACTCAGTGCCACCTTTTGTCTCAAGCTCGTATTACACAAGCCAATCCTCAAGCCACTGCATGCTGTTTTAAACACAGCTTTTGAGTGCTCATTTGCATGTCATTTCCTAGAATCCCTTGCTGCAGTGGAAGCGCTGTATGCTGGGTGACATTGGGGAAAGACAGGGTTGCAGACCTGTCTAAGACATGCAAATGAACATACAGTAATATTTACAGTTGCTTTATGCTTTACTGTGGAGGGTTTTTGTCACTTTTTTTACCCACCATAACCTTAATGACAGTGGTGATTACCTAGTCTAGTCTCAAACCTGCAAGCCATTAAGACCAGCCTCACACTGATGATACCCATCAAGGTTGAAACATGTATGTGAGTAGGTCTAATGGCGTTGCATCTCATCCCAGCCTCTGTTTAAAAGCTGTGTTTAAAACAGCATGCAGTGGCTTGAGGATTGGCTTGTGTAATACGAGCTTGAGACAAAAGGTGGCACTGAGTGCTCATTTGCATGTCATTTCCCAGAATCCCTTGCTGCAGTTGAAGCGCTGTATGCTGGGTGACAATGGGGAAAGACAGGGTTGCAGACCTGTCTAAGACATGCAAATGAACATACAGTAATATTTACAGTTGCTGTATATATATATATATATATATAAAAACAACATTACCATTCTCTCGTCCGGTAAAGAAAGACTGCACTCGGTTCAGTAATCATGAAAAACTGTATTGGGCATCTGAATTAAAAAGATAAGTCACCCAATCTTTTTTTATTCAGATGCCCAATACAGTTTTTCATGATTACTGAACCGAGTGCAGTCTTTCTTTACCGGACGAGAGAATGGTAATGTTGTTTTTCTATTATTTGAGACTAGCACCTGTCTATATGAACCAGTACATTGAGTGCAAGCTGTGATGTTTGTTTATATATATATATATATATATGTAGCCATGTCACCTTTTTCTCCCTGGAGACCCCCCTTCCCTGGCGCAGCTCGATCGCGGGTACTGAAAACCCCGACGGCTGCTTCCAAGGGTGGGGGCTGGAGCAGGGAGCAGCGCGGCTTCTCCTGCCTGCGGCCGGTTGCCGGGGACGCGATCGGGCCGTTGCTAAGGCCGCGATCGCGTCTCTAAGGTCCCGGCGGCCGCAGAGCAGGGCGCCGCCATTACTCCTCCACTCGCGCATGCGCAGTGATCGCGCGAGTGTAGGAACTAGCCAGGAGAGTCGCGCGAGAGGTAGGGAGAGATTGCGGCGGCCATTAGGGGTTAGTGTAGGCGCAGGGACGACGCGCACGCGGCCCCAATGTAAGTACAGCCTCCATGGGACTACAACTCCCATGAGGCTTAGGGCCAAGCACACCAGGTGCTTCATAGGAGCCAATAGGGCTGCAGGATCTCTAAGAAGCAAGTGGAGACATTTGGCGGGCTTGGAGTACGGCAGTCAGAGTCAGGAGCCCAAGGAAGGAAGGAGGTAGGGTGCAGGAGCCGGAGACTCCCTGCACTACGGCCCTAGTTAACCCTGTATTACCCCAGGTTAGTGAGTGTTGCCAGGGATAGTCTCAGAGAGGGACCCTGTCACTCATGGTAGTCAGAGCTGGGGAATAGTCAGGGATAAAGGGGGCTGAGGTTAGTCTGCAGAGCGTTGCGGCAGGCGTTTAGGTGAATTAGTGGCACGAGACAGCTGGGGGGTTCATAGCGGTAACCAGTCCGGGGAGCCATAGCCCAGGGTCCGTGTTGCGAGTGGCGAGGCGAGGGGGGGTTCATAGCGGTAACCAATCCGGGGAGCCATTGCCCAGGCCGGCGTTGCGCGTAGTACGAGGCAACTGGGGGGGGTTCATAGCGGTAACCAGTCCGGGGATCCATGGCCCAGGGCCCGTATTATGAGTAGGGTGGGTACAAGACCTACCTATATAGGATAGGCAACCCCGAATGCCCTAGGAGATTGACCCTTAAGCCACTTAAGGATGCTGTGCTATAGGGACGGCCTGTAGTGCAGGGTGTGTCACGTTGCTGTATCGTTAGCGAGGGACTCAGCGGATGCTGCGGTTCCAGTGACGGAGTTCGGACCCACGTTGGGGGTCCACAGAGAATATCGCCAGAATAGGATCAGACGGATTCATCACGCGTCTGACCCTTTGTGAAGCGTTGCTGATCCGAGCACTGGAGTGCTCGGCAGGTATCTACAGTTCTAAGTGCACCACCGGGCCCTTAGCTTAATAGTGACTGCGCAGTCACCCATTGATTCTCTGCAAGAGTGCGGGACATTGGGTGGGGTTCTTTGGACACTGGGTGGGATCACCTAGTGTTGGGGAATCGTCCTGCGAGACGTTACGGTTAGTGTCTCCTCCTGAGAGGGACACAGGTTATGTTATGAATGTGATGTGTCGTATTACATGTTAGTAAAGTCCTTAGTTATTATACCACATTGTGTATGTGATCATTGTGTTTGTCCTGCGGGGATCCACTCCCCCTCTGGTGGGAGCCATCGCAGGTGGAGGCGCTGCACCCATTGAGTAAGTGGTTACCCCTAGTATAATTGCCCCAGGTTCCCCGTGGCGGAAGCTCAGCCCTCCTGCGAGCCAACAGGTAATGCACCACACCGGTAACACTGCATGTTCTACTCACCCACACTATATATGAGATTGGGTGGGGTGGAATACCCGTTACATATATATATATATATATATATATATATACAGTGGTTGACAAATCACCAAAAAATCTACTCGCCACACAAAAAAATCTACTCGCCACCTAGTACCAAACGTGTGCTGCTTGGGCCAATATTTACTCGCCCGGGGGTTAAATCCACTCGCCCGGGGCGAGCAAATGTATAGGTTTGTCGAACACTGTATATATATATATATATATACACATACTGTGTATTTGTGTCTTTGGATGTAGCACTGGGCTCTGTCTGTGTTTTATGTTCTGTCTCTGGTTTTAAATACTGTATATATTGCCATGCTCAGTAGCGCTCCTCTTTGACACTTATGCGCTTATATATATGTTGTGGTTATTTGGGGGTTCAATATGAGCTTATAGGGGTCCTGTATGTTTTGTAATTCTTGTTCAGCTGGTCCTGGCTGATTTGGAGGGTGGCTCCTCCTTCCCTAGTTTCAAGCTCACCCCCTCCCACTTTTAAATGGTTAAAGCTTACACCATTCCACCTTCCACACTCATGGGAACTTGCGTGCAGTTTGATTGCGACAAATCTAATACAGAGTGCTTTTCCTGGTATTGTACAGGTTAATAAGAGCTTCAATCAGACTTAGAACTATGCAACTAATTTTGACAGATTTATTATAAATCATTCTTCCTGGTAATGTACAGGTTATTAAGAATTTATATTAGTGTTACAGTAGGACCCTTGAGACGTGGTCTGCCTTGGAGGGGCTGAAGGGCTTACAACACTTTGGCCAAAGAGTTAAACTAAAAGACCATTTTATTCAAAAGAGATATATATATATATATATATATAGTTAAGTTATGGTGAGTAAAAAAAGTGACAAAAACCCTCCACAGGAAAGCAAATATGCAAATATAGCTGTATGCTCATCTGCATGTCTTAGGCAGGTCTGCAACCCCGCCTTTCCCCATTATCACCCAGCATACAGCACTTCCACTGCAGCAAGGGATTCTGGGAAATGACATGCAAATGAGCACACAGTGTCACTTTTTGCCTCAATAACCATTTTTAACATGGTTCCCTATAGGCTTAAGCTTGCTGCATGGTCACAGCTTTGAGCACAGCCAGGGTTAAGGTGCATACCCAGAAAACCACCCACAGACAGCTGTTTCGACCTTGATGGGTCTCATCAGTGTGGGCTTGATTTTACTGGGATGCAAGAGAGGCTTATGGGATAGGCCAAACCATAATACTGAGTTAAGTTATGGTGAGTAAAAAAAGTGACAAAAACCCTCCACAGGAAAGCAAATATGCAAATATAGCTGTATGCTCATCTGCATGTCTTAGGCAGGTCTGCAACCCCGCCTTTCCCCATTATCACCCAGCATACAGCACTTCCACTGCAGCAAGTGATTCTTGGAAATGATATGCAAATGAGCACACAGTGTCACTTTTTGCCTCAATAACCATTTTTAACATGGTTCCCTATAGGCTTAAGCTTGCTGCATGGTCACAGCTTTGAGCACAGCCAGGGTTAAGGTGCATACCCAGAAAACCACCCACAAACAGCTGTTTTGACCTTGATGGGTCTCATCAGTGTGCAGTTGATTTTACTGGGATGCAAGAGAGGCTTATGGGATAGGCCAAACCATAATACTGAGTTAAGTTATGGTGAGTAAAAAAAGTGACAAAAACCCTCCACAGGAAAGCAAATATGCAAATATAGCTGTATGCTCATCTGCATGTCTTAGGCAGGTCTGCAACCCCGCCTTTCCCCATTATCACCCAGCATACAGCACTTCCACTGCAGCAAGGGATTCTGGGAAATGACATGCAAATGAGCACACAGTGTCACTTTTTGCCTCAATAACCATTTTTAACATGGTTCCCTATAGGCTTAAGCTTGCTGCATGGTCACAGCTTTGAGCTATATTTGCATATTTGCTTTCCTGTGGAGGGTTTTTGTCACTTTTTTTACTCACCATAACTTAACTCAGTATTATGGTTTGGCCTATCCCATAAGCCTCTCTTGCATCCCAGTAAAATCAACCCCACACTGATGAGACCCATCAAGGTCGAAACAGCTGTCTGTGGGTGGTTTTCTGGGTATGCACCTTAACCCTGGCTGTGCTCAAAGCTGTGACCATGCAGCAAGCTTAAGCCTATAGGGAACCATGTTAAAAATGGTTATTGAGGCAAAAAGTGACACTGTGTGCTCATTTGCATGTCATTTCCCAGAATCCCTTGCTGCAGTGGAAGTGCTGTATGCTGGGTGATAATGGGGAAAGGCGGGGTTGCAGACCTGCCTAAGACATGCAGATGAGCATACAGCTATATTTGCATATATATATATATATATATATGTAGAGGTATCAGTACCGTGTTAGCCGAGCTTCAATAATCAAAAAATAAATAGATGATACCGTTCTGTGGCTAACGAAATGCTTTTATTTGTGCGAGCTTTCGAGATACACTGATCTCTTCTTCCGGCGATGTTACAATGAATGAAGCAAGGATAACTTAAAAACAGTGTCTCTTGGAATGTTATCTGTGCTTGTCCTTCCCCCGGTGTGGATGTGTTTTATGGCTAGAGGTGTCAAAGGGTAACTGAAAGCAAGTGAAGAAAGAGTGTGTATGTGTATCAGTGTGAATAAAAATGAATGGAGAGCCCACAGTATAAACAGTGCTCTACACAAGGTGTGTGTGGAGTGAGAGGGATATAAATGGTGTGGGTGGGTGTGGAAATGTGAGAGTTTGTAGCACAACTAAAAGTGTGTGTGGATACTATGTGGTCCCTATTGGTGTATATGGATGGAAAAATAAGGAGTATAAGTATGTGTGAGAGACAGCTGTGTGTGCATACATATAGCACAGTATGTACAGACATGGCCTTTAGCGCTCATGGGAAGAGAGTTCGCTAGTGTCAGTAATGACTCATAAAATTTCGATCTCTGTTTAGGCCACTGGTAAGTGTCCCGAACAGTTGCATAAATTTGTATTCATGCAACCGTCTCTCTTTCGGGGTTTTAAGATTACCTTTGAGTATGGCAACCCTCAGATCGTTCATCTTATGGCCAGAGTCCGAGAAATGTTCGCCAACAGGACTGTCTCTTGTTCCGCGTGTGATGCTGTGGCGATGCAGGTTCATTCTCTTGTTTAGCCCCTGTCCTGTCTCACCTATGTAGTAGCAGCCCCCTGGGCATTTCATGCACATGATGAGGTACACGACATTGCTGGAGGAGCAGGTGAACCCTCCTCTGATTTTGTATTCCCGATTCTTGTGTGGTATTTGTATTGTGTCCGCTGTGTAGAGCATTGCGCAGGTTTTGCATCTTGGGTCCTGGCATGGTTTTGTCCCGCATTCAGTTGTACTGCTGAATACTTTACTCCTCACCATAATATTCTTGAGATTATGGGGTTGTCTGTATGATAATAAGGGTGCTTCAGGGAAGACCTGTTGCAGTCTTGTATCTTCCTGGAGGATGGGTTGTAGTTTCCTGGCGATCTTGCGTAGGGCTCCTAGGTGTGGTAATCTCAAGAATATTATGGTGAGGAGTAAAGTATTCAGCAGTACAACTGAATGCGGGACAAAACCATGCCAGGACCCAAGATGCAAAACCTGCGCAATGCTCTACACGCGGAACAAGAGACAGTCCTGTTGGCGAACATTTCTCTGACTCTGGCCATAAGATGAACGATCTGAGGGTTGCCATACTCAAAGGTAATCTTAAAACCCCGAAAGAGAGACGGTTGCATGAATACAAATTTATGCAACTGTTCGGGACACTTAGCAGTGGCCTAAACAGAGATCGAAATTTTATGAGTCATTACTGACACTAGCGAACTCTCTTCCCATGAGCGCTAAAGGCCATGTCTGTACATACTGTGCTATATGTATGCACACACAGCTGTCTCTCACACATACTTATTACAATACTCCTTATTTTTCCATCCATATACACCAATAGGGACCACATAGTATCCACACACACTTTTAGTTGTGCTACAAACTCTCACATTTCCACACCCACCCACACCATTTATATCCCTCTCACTCCACACACACCTTGTGTAGAGCACTGTTTATACTGTGGGCTCTCCATTCATGTTAATTCACACTGATACACATACACACTCTTTCTTCACTTGCTTTCAGTTACCCTTTGACACCTCTAGCCATAAAACACATCCACACCGGGGGAAGGAACAGCACAGATAACATTCCAAGAGACACTGTTTTTAAGTATACCTTTTGCTTGCTTCATTCATTGTAACATCGCCGGAAGAAGAGATCAGTGTATCTCGAAAGCTCGCACAAATAAAAGCATTTCGTTAGCCACAGAACGGTATCATCTATTTATTTTTTGATTATATATATATATATATATATATATATATATATATATATATTTAGGCACGGTACTGTGTATTTGGGTCTTTGGATGTAGCACTGGGCCCTGTCTGTGTTTCATGTTCTGTCTCTGGTTTTAAACAGGTCTTGCAGATTCCTAGGCCTTGCAATTGTGGGTTTGTTCAGCTGGAGCAGGGCGTAGAAGTTCTACTGCAGCAACATAACTCTCCACCAAAGCAATCAGCTGGCCCGCTGTATGGGGGTCACTTTGACTGACCCACCGACGCAGGGTAGCAGGAAGGACCACTAAAAGCTCCACAATGTGGCTGGCTGAATTAATCTCCGGTTGAAGCCACTTTCGGGCAACGTGTATGAGGTCAAACATTTGGGATCTTGCATCCTTGTCAGAGGAATATGACCATAAGTGGAACCTTTGAGCCCGTACTGCAGCGGTCACTCCCAGGCATGCCAGAATTTCATCCTTCAACTTGTTGTAGTGGCTGGCTTGTGTTGGTTCTAGGTCATAGTAGGCCTTTTTAGGTTCTCCGCACATTAACGGTGCCAGTCTTTTTAATATGTATGGTGGGTCTTTTTTATATGTATGGTGGGTCTTTTTTTATATGTATTGGGGGGCTTGGGGGAATTTGTATATGTATTGGGGGGCTTGGGGGAATTTGTATATGTATTGGGGCTTGGGGGAATTTGTATATGTATTGGGGATATTTGTATATGTATTGGGGGCTTGGGGGGATTTTTATATGTATTGGGGGCTTGGGGGGATTTTTATATGTATTGGGGGTATACCCTGCTTAAAATGTTTGTCCTGGGCCCCACGATTTCTGTTGGCGGCCCTGCTCCCATGACAATAATAATAATGACTGTTGTACTTTTGCTCAAACATCTCACAAAGTCATTCGTTTTTTTTTTTTGTTAGAAACATTTGGATCTCTAGGTCAATAGCAGATCAGAATCGATCTCTGAGCTGTTTTTACTTTCAGGTTCATAATAGTCATCTGTAAGCAATTCTGTATTATCTCCCTTATCTGACAGAAGGTCTATAGCAGTGTTCCACAAACCTCTCCTGAGTCAGACCCGGATTCTGAAGCAACAACCCAACTTTCTATTCATATGCTACCCAGTGTGCAAGTGCATTGGGTATTTGTACAGATGCAGCGGACGTTATTCAAACAAACCACGGCGTCGTTATCGTGTGCGCTGCTGTACTCCACGCGGTATTAACGACGCCAATCGCCCCAGGTACACGTGTTTATCGCGTTTGCTTTGTTTGAATTTCATGGATTGTGTGCAATTAAATGCAATGAATGAATTGTAATGTGTTCAGTACTGTGCTACTGTGTCAATTTCAGGTGGTTAAAAACCAGAACACTAAAATGCCATTTTCTGCACTCGCCTGCGCCGCGGTACATTTGGAAGAATTTGCGCCCCATCCCATGGGCAATCCGAGGTATACACCGTGTGAAGTGTTTCAATAACAGCCGCTGCATCTGTACAACCCGGTGTGGCTGGTGATACCAAAGAAGGCGTTGGAGAACCAGTCGTCTATTGTATTTATTTTTGAATAGTAAATCTTGTTAAACTTGTTTTTTTTTTTTAATAATTAGACGTCATTTTTTAATGAAAAGAAAAGCTAATGTAACCATGCTGTAAAATGGATTACAGTCATCTCTCCTGCTGACAGTAAGGCCTGGTAAGTTATGGGCATGCCAGCAGTAATTATGGAGTTTTGCCCTCACACCCTGGTGAGGTGCCCTATGTATGGATGGGAGTGGTCACATGCTCTGAATCCACGATTAGTGATGTCAGAGTTGTGCCAGCCCGCAGTGGATACATAAGGCACAGCACTGCTCAAAAAGTTGGTTGTTGGAAGTTGTTGGAAGGTGGTTCAGAGGTTATGAGACAAGGAGCAAGTCTGAGTACAGGCTTGGGAGGAGACAGCTTATAAGACTGTGACCAGGGATCTGGCACAGGGACTATCTCCCTGAGGGGAGATAGGGAATCCACCAATTTGGGAAAGGACACCTTTCAAAGGGAAGTGCGGTGAACATGAGCGGCTGAGTACAACCGCTGTGAGGGGCAGCTGGCCCGCCGCAAGTCAATAAAGATGATCTTGTTAAACCATACCCTCGTGTGTAAGTGTGGAGTGATTACACAGAGGAGTGCACCACAGAGGAGTTCCTCACCAGGACCATCCACAAGCGGACGCTGGGATCCTGATGAGGTGGAGGCGCTGACTGGATATAGGTAGGACTCAAGCACACTACCTCAGCTGCCTGTCTGGGTTGGCAATCCCCACACAACATCATGCGGGAGACTCAGGAGTCCTGTTGCCAACAGGTGCACCACCAGACACTACACTGTAATGGGGACTGGTTAGACCACAGGGGCCAATGTGAGATTGGGTGGGTCAGGCTAGGCCAGAAAATCCGTTACACTTATAATTATATATATTGATCTATTGGCTTTGAGTGCTCTCATTTATTTCTTTTTATTTTCTTCCGTTTCGGTACATAAAGATAATTAGAGAGGGGAGAACCATCCTAGATCATCTGAAATGTTGATCATTATCGAGCTGCCCTGATTTATTACAGTTTTAGGCTGTTCATTACCATTTTCTCTTTGTGGGGAGAGTGGAAGCGTGTTATAATAAAAAATAAAAACAAGTCTAGGGTAAAGATGATAACTTTTATCGCAAAACGGTTGAATTTAGGACTTTTGTAATGTCAACATTTGCAAATATTTGCCATACTTGTAAGTGCTCCTTTGATTGAGACCAAATTAAGAGATGATACACATGGAAACCTGGCATCATTATGTCATCTAGGAGTACAAACGGAGAAAGAAGACAATAAACACAGCATATTTCCTTTCAAAGTAAGCAGATTAACCTTTCTAGTATACAGCCCCAGATCAAATACAAGCAAAGGCTCAATATATTTCTGTGTAATGTTGTCCTGTGGGCAAAGCCATATAGCTAGAATTATATTGCATAGAAAAACACTGATTCGCTTGTATTGCCACACATGCTGAGAGGCCGAGTGCCCTATCAATATACATATTTCTAAGCAGCAATCCCCCCCCCAAAATGGCAATACAATAACATTTCCTGATTCAGTGCATGCTGTCATCAGCTATTTCCTCGTTTTTTTCTTTTTCTCCTCAACATAAAAGTTTTAACTCTATTGCAGTGGTCTGCAACATCATATACTTCAAGGGCAGCACGTGCGAACGTTCAGCCCCCAATAGAGCCTCCCATTATTATATACATAATAATATATATATATATATATATGTGTGTGTGAACAGGCAGAAGGGACGTTGCAGCCATGGGTAGAAGCTTCTCTCCGGTAAGCTGCTTAATGACAGCACTTGTGAATACTGTCCCACTGCTCTTGTTACCCAGAGAACTAGTGATTAGCACAGGACAGGAGCAGGGTAGTACAGTATTTATGAGTGCTGTTATTGAGCGGCTGAGTCAGTGGGGTGCCAGCAACATCTCCACTTTGTCTGCACTGAGGAGAAAAGGAGAGCAGGCTGCTGGGTTGGCCAGAGGTTGGGGCAGCAGGTGAAGCCCCTGAGGCCCACATGCACCCCCCCCCCTGTCGCCTGTTGTCGATTGTTACCTCTTATCTATTTAAATACCATTAGAATGGCTCCCTTTTTTTGCTTAATGTGTACAACAGGCCGTTGCCATTTTCCTTTCCCAGGGTGGAAAGTTGACATATAAACATTTTATCTCTGTAATGCAATGACAGCATTGAAAGTGATTTGCTAATTCCAACAGGTGCTTTCCAGAATAAGTCAAACAAAACATTTCTATCTTTACAGCGAGCTGAGGGGTTTGCTGCTTTAAGGCCGACTACTGTACTATGCTGACCAACTCTCCCTATATATGAGAATCCCTGATTTGTACCTGAAAATACCATCATTGTTCTACTTTCTCCCTGATAAATGTACCCAATTCAAGTCAGTGGAAGAATAAATCATTTCCTTGAGAGGAGCTTTCAGATGTTGACACCTATGTTGACCAATAAAGACACAGCAATAACCTGCATGGCTCGGGAATTACTGACGTGATAATCTCAGACTCAGCCAGGGTATACTTATTAGCAACATGTGTGGCTTCAATCTCTTTAAACCAGTACAGGACAGTTGTTTTATCTAGATATTCTTGGGTACAATAACACAGTGCGGTGAGCCAGCTAAACGTCTAACTTGCAGCAGTATAACAGGGCAAAACATATTTTCCAGAGGAATTGTACACGGTCACACACATCAGAAATCCAGGCTGTTAACTTCTCTTGGTTATTTCTTTTGTTTGTAGGAGACGTAGTATATGTTCATTTTTTGATAGGTCAACGGGTAATTCATTGGCCTAAAAGATAAAAATAAAAAGTTTATTTTTGATCACTTTTACTCTTAGAGGTACCAGAATTGTATTAGAGCCTTCTAAAGATAAACATTTAATGTTAAGAGGGCTTTGTATCAAGGCAAAAGTGGCGCGATGCTGGAGCAAAACAAACTGCACCAGATGCATGAAAACAAAACCTGCAGGCGCCAATGGGATTTTTTACTGGATACATGATGCACTTGTGTTGCCCCAGGATAGCACTTTAGCCTTGATACATGTGGCCCTAAGTATAGAGAAAATTTTATATTAACCCATTAAGTATCTAGATGGGCCTGCAACCCATGGTGCAATCCCTCTGACAGTGACATTAGCTTAACAGAGGAATTGTTAGCGGCAGGAAGGATTGTGAGTAGAGACGGAAGATCCTGTTTCCGCAAACAATGTTGATGCTTTTTATGAAAGGTGACAAAACGTAATGATGAATGATGATAAATAAATCAGTGTGACTAGACCTAAAGCTGTCGCTCAAAAATTTCTGCCAATTTACAAACGTCTTAAAAAATGTACAGTATGGCACCTTTCACATGCATATCCATGAGTACGTGGCCAACAGTGTAACAAATATATACTTTATGCACAACTAATTTGCAGTTCCTTCAATAAGGAGTTGCTTTCAGGACCTCACAGGTGACCTTTCCATCAAAACATAGGTGGCGAAATTAAAGATATATTAGGTTGGCCAAATGGTCACAGCTATAACATGTTTGTTTTTATAAATGTAAAATAGAGAGTAAATGTTTCAGCACCTGACATACAAAATGATCAATTTTCTTTTACTGTGTGTTCAAACAGTCCCGCAAAGGACTGACTCACCTTGTTCTTTAGTATGGGGTTAGCGCCTGCTTCCAAAAGGAGGGCCACGGATCTGACACTTCCCCCGAGAACCGCAGCATGGAGAGCAGTAGAACCATTCTGCTCAAAGAGCAAAACAAAGGACATCTGAACATGGACACTTATAGATACACCGTGCAGAGGAAACAGCAAGTGCACCATACCAATTATACGGGAATAGACACAATACCGGTGTATAGCAGCAGAACTGTTGATATTGTATCTGTAATATAAACAGTCCACTGGCTTTGTAGGTTGTGTGCAAGTACCTTACAGGAGCAATCCGAGAGTTTTTTGTTTTTCATTTTTTAATACAGGGTTGAAGCAGGGGGGTCTCTGGATCTGAACTCCATTTATATCAGCTTACCTCAATAGTTGGTGCCAGTATCTCTGCAGTTTTCAGCTTCCTCGTCCAATGGGCCAAAGGAAACCGCACCGGATGACATCACGGCTTCCTATTGGCCAGCAGGGTCTGGCAGCTTTGAAAAGCGGCCTTAAACCCTGGAGTGGCTACCTGCACCCCGTACTTAGGTACGTATCTACAGAATCAGGGGCCCTCCGGAGCTGAAATTAATGGGGTTTAGCTCCGGAGACCCCCTGCTCCCTGTATTTAATTTTTTTTAAATAATAATAATAATAAATGGGTTGGATTGCCTCTTTAAACCATCAATTAAACCCAAAATTTTGCAGAATGTCAGGTTTCATAACCTTTTAACCTTTTAACAATACATATTATACATATGTTACGCACTGACCTATGCAAATATGTTTAGGAAGTTAATATTGTATCCTTAAACTCAACGCAAGTTTGTTCCATGCATTGCTGTGACAATAAAAGGTCCACCCCGATCGTATTGGATTCTTACCTTTAAGATGCCAAGTGTTGGAGAGAATTTAAGCAATTCCTCTATGACCTCATTAAATCCCTTATTTGCAGCTTTAAATAAAGCTGTTGTACCATCCTAAAATGAAATGAAGTACATGTTAGAGATATATATAGTGCCTTAATGCAAAAGCTACAATACACCCTTACCAGCTTGTTATACATAGGGAGTTTGCAACCCAAATAAGATACATTTAGGACATCATGCACTCTCTATATAGTGTATTGTATGTACTTTATATGTTTGCTTTATGCTAAAGCCTAATCTTGGTTTAAGGGTTCTCAGTATTCAGAAAGGCATTCCTCTATGATTCAAAGGCAAAATGTAGGCCTAGAGTTATTTTGTCGTGCTGAAATATACCTGCATCTGTCTCTGGAGAGAAGAGGGATTTATAAAGCAAGTGGGAGTAGTTAAAGCGGTGTGACATTTGTACTGTTTATTGACACAGTTCTATGTATTAAACAATGTGCGGCTTGCGTTACTTTTCTTCATATCAGTATTTAAGCGCAGAATACACCACATTCTACAAGAGTAGAAATACACTTACTGAATGGTGCCTTTCAGACAGAGGAAAATGCTAATCTTTTAACACAAATGTGTCAGCGCAGATCACTTTCTTGATACACACGGTAGACCCGGAAGTTTCTTTTTAGCAGGAAGCCAGCACTAAAATTTCCTCCCTCTCCCTTATTTAGCCGGCACTGATTTTAAACCAGATTATCAGGATTCAGAGAGGGCTGGTTAGGGTTCGGGTAAGGCTGGCACAGTAGGGTTAGGCTGGCACAGTAGGATTAGGGTAAGAGTTATTTATTTTGCTGCCGGTTAAATAACCCTGAACAAGTCCCTTATTTATCTGTCCGCCAGTTAAAAAAGGCTGAACATGTGTGTTATATACCTGTCTTACTGGGGAAATAGCCTCTACCATTCAGAAAAGACCAGTTAGACGAGGGGCATATGGAAGGAGCCTTATATAACATTAATGGCTCTCTGCAATTTAAATGGCTAAATATTTTACTCTGCCATACATAATTTTAATGTTTGGTGGGCAAAATCTTTCTCCTTTCCTCTAATCAACCTTACTGTAAATCCAACAGTCACTCACCGATTGGGTAATATCCTCCTCGCCAAACTAGATCTCATTCGGTGAGATTTGACCGGACTCATGCCATCACTGATTTTGTAAGCAAGGTATATACAATCAAATATGCAGCCGTCAGATTTCTCGGATATTCTCATCTTTATTTATTTATTAGCAGCCTTGCTAGTACCTAACGATACAATACCGACTGGATACTTGCCCCTAATGTTGCCTTTTCAATTTTCAGACTGACTTTCTACAGTAAATGTCCATTATCATTATTCTGGGTCCACAAAGTTTGCGCTCTTAGGTCTCACGTTGGAAGGGTAACCCAAGTTTAAGGCCCAGAGTTGGTCAATGGAAGATTTCACTCATTAGAAATGTATCAAACTAAAATACAATTCTGAACATTTTTATGAAACAAGCTCAAACCTTGGATATCAGGAGGTGTCAACATGTATCTCTTTCTGGATGTTACTCAAGTCATTTGGATGTAATATGAGCCCTTCCAGGCCCTGCCTTAGGTCCAATGCTTTCTCTGTTTTTATAAATGATGTCCATGCTTTGTAAAACTGCCTGAATATATTATTCTGTATGCTGATGAAACAATATTAACACTTGGGGTTCTCCAAGATGTTGTCACTATGTCATGGGGTCTGGCACTCCTGGGACCCCATGATGTAGTGGCTATGTCATGCCCAAGGAAAGCTTTTTTTTTTTTTTATTATTATTTTAGATCGCGCTCTGCGTTCCCATGGAGCGAGCGCAGGACGCAATCTGCAGTGAAGGGAAACGGTAAGGGCCGCCGTGGTCACGTGACTGCTTTCAAATGGTCTGGGAAACTTGAAGTCTAAAAGTTTGAAATCAAACATTTAAGAACATCCAAAGGTATCACTACAGCAAAGTGTCTTATAGCACAGTTAGTATGTTTTAATGCGTAGCTGCATATTAGCTCTTACTACTTCCTCTTTCAAATCATAAAAAAAAAATCAGGCAGCGAAGCTTGCCCCTAGATATACAAATGTATAATCCAGAGTCAATGTCTGCATTACAGTAGACTAGAGCCGGGGTGCGCAAACTAGGGGGCACAAGATTTTCTGGGGGGGCGGGGGTTGTACGGCGGTTACAGAGGCCCCGCGCATCCCCAAATGCATTTAAATGAAATGCCGGGGATCGCGCGAGGCCTCTGTAACTTTACAAGACAAAACATTCCAGCGACATCACATGACCCCCGCGGTGTCATTTGAAGGCGGAGCCAAGCATGGGCAGGGGGGTGCGAGCAGGGTGTGAGAGGAGGCAGGTGGGCGCAGGGAGAAGAGTTTTCACCCCCCTGGACTAGACTATAGGTCACTGTGCAAACTAAAGCGGTGTGCACTTACAATCTGTGCGGCATCTCGATCAGCTCCTCTTAGCAGTAGCACTCTCACCACATCACTGTGGCCCATCTGTGATGCGATCCATAATGGAGTCGTCCCATCCTTAGGAAGAAAACACATATAAGTAGCTAAGTTCACCTGAAGTTGTGTAAAATGAAGAATCAGCTTAGAACTGTTGAAAAAAAGCTAGTTCAGTTCTCATTGAGAATAGGGGTTACCGCTGAATAAAGAATGGCTGGCTGCATTGTAGGCCAATTATTTGCCCAGACACAACATTTGGAGGGGGATAGAAATAAATAGGGTCTAAGGTGCTCATTCATTGATATCAGTTCAGCGCATGGTAATGTCAATGCATTTAGTGCTACTAGCACAATTAATAAGCCAATACGTCATAGGTCTATAAGTGTATATAAGAATATTACAAATGCTACCAGAGGTTAAAACAGCTTGGGTCCTACAAGTACTTTACAGTATGTAAAGGTTGGGTTGTTTCCCATCTATTCTGCATTTTCACTACATAATAGTCACTTGTGAGGAAAGCTTAGTCAAAATACATACAATGCTCGTGTTTAATGGATAAAATCGTCACAACCTTCAGCATACACCTTTTTTCAGGACATCTATTCCTCTTTAAAACTTTTTCTCCTTAAAATAAGCACCAGCAGAGGAAGCTGTGGGACTACAGATAGTAAAATCTGAACAGCAACTTTCCAAAATGATTTGTTTGGAAACTTGTTTTGCCCGGGATTGAAGCAGGGGATGTACGGAGCTGAACCCCGTTAACTTTAGCTCGGGGGAACCCCTGCTTCTAGAGATACATACCTGTGTAGGGGGTGCCAGTAGCCACTCTGCTTGGCTAGCAGGGTTCACATGATGGTGGAGTTTCAGAAGCTCCCACGCTCTGCGGGCCAATAGCAGACGTTACATTGTACGCTGTGGCTTTACATTGGCCCGCGTGATGCAGGAGCTTTGAACTTTAAACCCCAGCCGGAGCTGCTACCAACACCCTATACAGAGGTCTGTATCTCTGGAAGCAGCAGTGCCGTCTTAACGCATGGGCACGCTGGGCAGTTGCCCGGGGGGCCCCACAAGCATAGGGGCCCCCACAAGCATAGGGGCCCCATGCTAATCTATGCACAGATCAGAATTTAACACGAATTTTCAAATCTCACGCTAACTCGCTAGAAGGAGACAAATTCCGACTTGTAGCGGAGAGTTGGCATGTCTGCATTCGCGAGAGAAATGTTGCCGTTTTTATTGCTTGCAATGTTATGGAAGCAGAATATTGTAACGGATTCGCGGGGGCAATTAACAGCTTACATTTGTATTCCTGTGAGTGGTTGTGTAGGCAGGGCCCAGTGCACTGCTTTGCCCGGGGGCCTACAATGCTGTTAAGACGGCCCTGGGAAGCAGGGGTGAAAAATCGCCTCTTGGATTGCTCCTTTAAGTCCCTCAAGCAGCAAACAGGGTGATTCAGCTATACAGAGCATTTGTATTGTGTATCTTTATTAATTTACTAATTAGATATAGTGTCATACTCATGCAGGTTTATTTTGGACATTTGACGATTGATCATAAAAATGTACCAACGTGTACAGAGATGAAAATATTATTTTTTTTAAACCTTGTAATGTATTTTATGCCCCAGAAATACATTAAATATAAAGATAAACAGGAACTGAAAAGACACGGGTCTCTGATTTATGTGCTTCCACACCTGCTCATTGCCTGCAGACACGGAGTGAAAGTGATGCATTCCCGCACAGAGCTATCACACTGTCTATTTGGAAAACTGCAAAATATGGGGCTGGAGGGTGTTCATGAATCCACGCAATGCATTCTCCACTTGTGTCAATATTTGTTTATCGATTCAATATGTGTTCATTTCTTTTTTTGCACTGAAAGTCAACATTTTAAAAACTGCACATACCCTGTGGCATACGACATATACTATTTTATTAGGGTTGAGTTGGGGGTTAAGCGTTTTTTTTTGGGTAGCACAGAAGCAATTATTTCAGGCTCTCATAATGCCCTTCATAAAAGCTGATCACATATATTTAAAGCAGCAATCCTGATTGTGACGATCGTGAGGGTTTGGCCCGGGATTAAAGGGGTTACCCCCCAATTGGCCACCCTCTAACATCACCAGGGAGACAAGGGGTTAACTGGGCTGAGGTCCAGAAATGTGATTTAACCCCTGTTATGACATGAAATGTGTTTTCCCCTGTCCCCCTGTTCCATTGTAATATCTGGTTTAATCAGTGTCTGCAACACACACACTGGGGCTTAAGGGGTTAATAAGCTACAGTTTAAGAAAATACCACTGTATTGTGTCTTTTCAGAAAATCTGGACTTCAAAAGGCTTAATTGAAGTTGAATGTGAAAAGCAGAAGGGTTTTTTAGTGTACAGTATGGTAATATCTGTTTGCAGGAAGCTAGGGTGGGTTGTGAGCGTTATAACTCACACCTCTGCTTCAAGAGGTCTGGGGCATTGAGTGTGTAAATGTCCCCCCCCCCCAGGGGTCCCTGCTTCAAAGGGTTTATTGATGGGGGCAGGGGTGGGGCTACTCCCAGGAGGAAATCAGAATGAGTGACCTTATTAAATATAAGAATATTATGAGATGTCCTTGGCTGAACATGCTAAGAGTTACATATGTGTATTCGTGACACCAAACCCCACCTGGGAAGTCTAATCACTTTATCCCTTACAGCTACTAAGGGCCAGATATTAATATCTCTCTTAATTTTAATATTACACTGCAATGTTTGGTCTCTCTGGGAGTGTCAGGCGTGACGGAATGTATTAATATGTCTCGCCTGCCTGTAAGTACTAGTGAACTGAAGTTATGAAGTTAGGTAGGTATTTACAGCAGATATGGAATTTTGGTTGTGGTCTGAAAGCTGCAACCTCCCTGTTATGATAATGAACAGGAAGGCTAGAATTTACATAGCCTGGTCATCAAAGGCTAAATTGCTTAATTATTTATGCTTGGCCCAAGTGACCAAATGAACTGACCAGTTTAAGTGTGACATTTCACACGAAACAATGGAAGTCCAAAATCAGCTTCAAAAGCTTCAAAGGGACTTTTGCTAGACGGCCAAACTTTACCCATTGTCTTCATGTCTTCATGCATTGTCTCCATGTCTGCATGTCATCAGGCCTGTGTCTTTATGCAATGTCTTGGAATGATGCAGGTATTACTGTATGAACTGCAAGTCCAGATGGGACTGTTTTCATCATTTTCATCTGTAAGTAAGTGCCTATATTTTGCTGTTATTTGTACATTTTGTGTGTTCACCTTTATCAAGGAATAAATTGCATTTTATCATATCTAAGTCTCGTCCCAGTTCAAACCCAGGTATATATATATTTATATATATTTTTGGTGTAAATTACAGCCTGTCATAAGCTACCGTGACACTGATTTCCTATTTTTATTTATTTATATTTTTTGGGGGGGAGTTACAGGTTTCTAGCAGGTGGTCTCTTTAAATGTGTTATGTTTATATAGAAGTTACACTTCTACTGATTATACTAAATGAACACTCACCAAAACATGAATAAAACATTCGTACAGCTGTTAAACCCTGGGGAATATGTGAATGTGGGATTACGTATCAAGTTTAGCTAACTCAAGCATTTTGGGGAAGATACTCGCTATT